>NC_089838.1:230061352-230382781 GCF_035609145.1 Eleutherodactylus coqui | reverse complement strand
CGTGTGACTTCACCCTTAAACATGGTGATATCATGATGATGAGGCCATGAAGAAGATGATGACTTCATAAGTCAGCTTGTCCCGGTGCCTTAATTGTATACGTGGATGTCCCAAAAACTAGGGATCATCAATGGAAGGGATGTATTGGCCAGTGCCCGAGGTTCTAAAGGCTGCAGAGAAGCTGACGTCGGGTCTATTACTTGAGATTGAGAAATGGAGATGCGAAAGAAGTACAGCGTTCCATTTGTAATCCACATCCTCCCAGCTGTGTAAAGCCGCCTGCACACGGGCGGATTTGCATTTCAGAATCTAGAGTGGGCGTCCGCCTCCGGATTCCGCAGCAATTACCGCCCATAGCATGCAGATGAAAAGCTATTTTTTTTGTCCTGCACAGGAGTGGAAATCAATTGAGATTTTCTGCTTGCAGAGGAAAAATCGCAGCATGCTGTATTTTTAGGCGGATTCTGTTTGGACGGCTTCCATTGAAGTCAATGGAAGCCATCCGACCTACGGCCCTTCCGCAATCATCATTGCTGAAAGGTTGTGGGATCAAAGTCATTGCCTAGAAAGGCGCGACGGCCAGACCATTCGCAGTAGAGATTAAGAACATTCCGGACAGGTGTGTGGGGTCTCTGGCCGTGCACAGGGTTGGATTCCGCTGCGGGATCCCATTCGTGTGCAGGCAGCCTTACACTGCTAGTGGTAGAAGGTTTCAAGTTTATATTTAAAGGGGAAACCACGCTATTAATCTGCAACAGCAGGGTAAATTGCTTTTCCTGGAAGGGGGCCTACTGGGACAGAAGGTGTAATGGAATAAGGAGTCTTAGTCCGATGATATTGCCTCTTATTCTCGATCTTTCTTTTCAAATTACTCTGTCCACTAGAAAGCTCTTCAACCATCTCGGATGTCTCAGATTCAGAAATATTTATATCTATTTTGATACTAATATTATTTTTTTCTCAGAAATCCTGACCCTGTCTCAAAATTCCTGATGTCCCGTACACATTTTTTATATTTTTTAACCTTTGTCTCCCTCTTGGGATTTTCTACATTCCTTGGCAGCTTCTGCTCCAGGACAGATAACTCTGTGTGGTAAAGGATTTAATATCCGCTATCTCTTTCTGTAATTGTACGGATATTCTTGCCAGAAAATCCTTTTCAGATTTTAGTAAATACTGTATCGTACGTAAGGAGTTCTTCATTAATAACCGCTTGGGTTTAATATTTCTTTTTAAACCATGATATACTATTTTTCATTGAAGATATGTTTTTATGTTTTCCCACCAAGAGTTAACATATTGCTTGTAGATCTTCTGTAAATTTTTGAAAGCAACATTAATATCCACTTGATTATTCATACTGTCTACCCTGGAAAAGACCTGTGCTGCCTCTACAAGCAATTACTCATTAGTGCCCTGTGATAGAAAACCTGCCATGTCAACCAAGGAGAATAGGATTTATAAAATAGCAACGATACCTAGGATATGGTAATATCAAGGCTTAAAGGGGTTGTCTCGCGAAAGCAAGTGGGTCTATACACTTCTGTATGGCCATATTAATGCACTTTGTAATATACATCGTGCATTAAATATGAGCCATACAGAAGTAATTCACTTACCTGCTCCGTTGCTAGCGTCCCCGTTGCCATGGTGCCGTCTAACTTCGGTGTCTTCTTGCTTTTTTAGACGCGCTTGCGCAGATGCATCTTCTCCCTTCGGCTGGTCTTGGAAGCATCAGCGTTTTGGCTCCGCCCCCTTTTCGCGTCATCGCGTGGCTCCGCCCCATGATGTGTGCCGGTTCCAGCCTCCTGATTGGCTGGAATCGGCACATGACGGGGCGGAGCCACGCGATGATGCGTACAAGGGGGCGGAGCCAAAACGCCGATGCTTCCAAGACCAGCCGAAGGGAGAAGATGCATCTGCGCAAGCGCGTCTAAAAAAGCAAGAAGACACCGAAGTTAGACGGAACCATGGCAACGGGGACGCTAGCAACGGAGCAGGTAAGTGAATAACTTCTGTATGGCTCATATTTAATGCACGATGTATATTACAAAGTGCATTAATATGGCCATACAGAAGTGTATAGACCCACTTGCTTTCGCGAGACAACCCCTTTAACACAGAGCTATAGGTCCAAATAGGGAGATATCAGTGCTCCCAAAACTCAATATAATCAAAACTGTCCATGCCCGTGTGTGTGCATAACTGGTACCTGCGTGGGGGAGCGGTGAGTTGCGGGGGGGAGAGAGGGAGAGAGAGAGATCTCCCCTCCGTTCCTCCCCGCTCTCCCCCGCAGCTCCCAGCCCGCCGCCGGCACCTGAACATTTCTCTCGAGCGGGCAGGTACTCTCTAAGGGCAATGCTCGCTCGAGCAATTGCCCTTAGCGAGTATGCTCGCTCATCACTATTAAGGATCTCTCACGTGATATGTCCCCTTCTTTCTTTTTCAGATGCTGGAATTCAGTTTGGCGATTTAGATAGATGTCTTGAATAATGATAAGTGGAAATATTAAAGAAATTTTTTTAAATGTTCACAGTCTCCGGAATACCCCTTTAAGCTGCTAAGCGCATGCGCTATTCATATAGCCCCAGCACAGTCCTGTGCAGTCCCGACAGTAGGACTTTGACAATAATTCAATTAGAAGGAGAAGGTAGTGTAGGCGTATGCGCTGGCCTGACAAAACGGTACTTAGTAACAACCTAGGATCAACAGAAGAGGTAGTGCAGGCGCTGTAATGTTGATTTTGTAAGTATGAAGAAGCATTTTCTGGTTCAACAATCAGATTTAAAACTGTGAATATAAAGTCTCTCAGAGATTTTGCCATTACCATCAGGCACTGGTATAAAAAGATATGATATATTTTATTTTAAAAAAGCGTGAAAAATATGTATGAACATAAATTCTCATTCTTTCACACATAGCACTTCCCAGAAAAAAAACACACGCATACACATATGCATCTATATAATCATTACAGAGAGGCGAAGAAGAAGACACCCTCGTTCTGGCCACTAGGACTCTTTGAATTGAGCCTAAATATCTCTCTCACTTCCTCGCACAACAATCTCCCATCCTGATATGAGAAATACCCCTAAACGTCAGTGTATTGGCATCACCCCCAGGCATTATATTAACATATCAGACCACAGGGGTGTCTACTCTGGTTGTAATGGAGCTCAGATGTTTGCATATTCTCATGCGGAATTCCTGGATCGTCTTGGGCACAAACTCTAGGGCATTTACACTCTGCCAAGTGAATTATCGTCTTACTTTTGCACTTAATAAACTTTTTATAGCATATGATTAGTTATCAGAGGGATTTCTAAAAGAGGAGGAATCTACTACAAAGGAGCAAAAAGAACAGGCCCTACAAGGATGACAGCCGTTTGGAGAACCTTCCGACCTGCTAACCCTTGCCTGTTGAGTTACTGGTGACTATGAATTAGCATGTCTCTCAAGTTCTGCCACCAACAAAATGTAACATTGGGTGTTTCTGACTACCTTCTCCCAGTCAGGATCGACTAGTAAAATTGGGTAGTACTTCCTCAGGATGCCCATCACCTGTCTGCAGTATCTTTTTAATTATCTTATTCTCCTTGCCTTCTCTACTTTTGCAGCCCAGGTGCTTATTACAGTTCAAAGTTTCTGTTTTTTTTAATAGCCTTAAGGAGACACCCAGGTAGGTACCCGCTCCTTCTAAATTTAGAGTACAACCTATTGCACTCCTATTGATAAGTTGTTCTACTGGATCAATTCCTCCTTGCATGTAAGCACTGCCCAACATGATTTCCTCTTTTTAGAGAGGACTGTTCTAATGAATGTCATTATTGATGGCAGTGGATTTTCTGAAGATGTCCATCTAGATTCTACCCTCATCATCTACAAAGATGGTTAAGTCCAGGAAATCAATATATGATTTATGATACTCTTATGTAAATGTTATTCAGACATCATTAATATTTAAAACCTAAACAAAGTGCTCAAATCAAGTGCCATCACCCTCCCAAAACATCATCTATGTGCTTGTTGTAATGGTTTATTTCTTGTGTGAAGATCTTGGTGGTCTCCTATCAACCCAAGAAAAGGTTTGCTTAGGTAGGCGCATGCACTCTGAAACATACCTGTAAATGAAAAAAAGTTTGGTACCAGATGAACGTCTGAAAACCAAATTCTAGGACCCTCCCCTTCTGCGTTACAGGCAACCTCCAAATCTGAGGAACTTATTAATCAGGAGTGCATTGCCCTCTGACACACAAAAAGGAATTTATCCCCATAAGGTAAGTAGCTACAAGACCTGCTCACATGTACTGACCGTGGACAGGATACGGATCCTCAACACACAGCAGGAGACCTTCACATATTCCACGTCTAATTTTGTGTACCTGATCCAATGCAGTGAATGTCCGGTTGGGGGCTTTATATCGGGGAACAGGACAAAAACTGAGAGCCACTCAATTAGAGAGGGAAAGATGGAATTACTTGTGGTAAAACATTTTTGTGGTTATGGACACAGCATAGAGCAGATAAGAGTTATCATACTGAAGGGCAACTTCAAGTTGCAGCATCCCAGAAGAATTTGGGAGTATAAATTTATGGCTATTTTTGATACCCTCAAGAATGAGATGAACCTCGGAGCAGGATTCTTGCATCAGTGGAGAATATGACAGGTCTGAAGAAGGTCAAGAGGGATGTTCTCCCAATCACAGGTTGTTGTTTTTTGTTTTTTCTTTAAACTTCATATATTGATTTGAAGGAATGCTGCCATCCAGTAAGTGGCACTGCAGAGGTGTTGTTCCATCTCCTTATGTGCAGGTCTAAAGGAGAGATAACATACATCATAAAACTGACACATTCCTTAGGTAAGTGGACTAATTAAGTATTTATGTCTCTGCTCAACTTGTCTGGTATTAAGTGCAAATCAGTCTTAAATTTCTGTGTGTGAACATTTATAGTAAAGTCAAGAGGGGTGTCATCTCTGCATTTGTGTGTGTATATACATATATATATATCCCATCCAAATCAGTTTCATAAAGCCTGAGGAAGAGTGCATTGAAGATTCGAAAGCTTGCTATAACATGATGTATTTTTGTTAGTCATTAAAAGGTATATCTACAAGATTACTTGTTTTTTCTTACTGAGAACAATCATACATACCTATAAATAAAATATATTTTAAAAAACTATCTAATTTGTATAGTGCCAACTTATTCCGCAGCGTTTTCAAGTAATTTTACCGACCTCAGAAAGATGGAAGGCTGAGTCAACCTTGAGCCGGCTAGCTGAACCAAGCAGGGGTTCAACTTACAGCCTTCAGGTCATGAGTGAGAGCTTAGCACTGCATTTCTGCTGCCTTAACACTTTGCGGCTGTCAAACTTTCGTTACTTAAAGGGGTTGTCCCGCGCCGAAACGGGTTTTTTTTTTTTTAAACCCCCCCCCCCCCCCCGGTTCGGTGCGAGACAACCCCGATGCAGGGGTTAAAAAAGAACACCGGAGAGTGCTTACCTGAATCCCCGCGCTCCGGTGACTTCTTACTTACCTGCTGAAGATGGCCGCCGGGATCTTCTCCCTCGGTGGACCGCAGGGCTTCTGTGCGGTCCATTGCCGATTCCAGCCTCCTGATTGGCTGGAATCGGCACGTGACGGGGCGGAGCTACACGGAGTCGGCATCCTGCACGAGCGGCCCCATTGAGAAAAGAAGAAGACCCGGACTGCGCAAGCGTGTCTAATTTGGCCATTAGACGCCGAAAATTAGTCGGCTCCATGGAAACGAGGACGCTAGCAACGGAGCAGGTAAGTGAAAAACTTCTTATAACTTCTGTATGGCCCATAATTAATGCACAATGTACATTACAAAGTGCATTAATATGGCCATACAGAAGTGTATAGACCCACTTGCTGCCGCGGGACAACCCCTTTAAGGCTATCAGTTGACTGGGAATGAGTATGGCCTGTTTATGCAACTTCAGGAGGGCATAAAAAGTAACAATAGTAGGATTACTGTTAAAGATGAACTTAAACTATCTATAGTATCCAGTTCCAAAATTCATGCAATTCCACACAATCCCAGCCCATATGCATTAAATCTTCACCATCCATATAACATTTTGGACAGTCTAAGTTTAATCTAATACCCATATTAAACAACTTTAGTGGAGTATGATAAACTCTATGCACTAAAAACAGTTATGATATTCGTTAGCTTTCAGGTAGAGATATTATTAGAATCATAAGCAACATTATTCAGCCCATTTATAACATGGCCTAAATCTTTTTCTTATTTTTCTTTTACCATTATTGGGAATTGCTGTAAATAGTAAGAAAGTATCTGTCTATATAAATATAATTACACCCTTCGTAGCTTCAGAACACCAAAAGGTGTTGAACCCTAAGCGCAAAAAATCGAACTGGGACTGAGCAGCATGTCATAACTGAATGAACTGGAAAAATTATTGTTATTGATAAATAAATGCTTAAAACTATAAAACAAGAGGGCGGAGCTAGCCAATGCCGGAGTAAGACACTCTCCAGCGGGGCTCCCGACACACTGACCGGCCAACAGCAATTACCGGGCCACCAGCACTGAAAAGAACAAGCCAGCAGGACCATGGGGAAGAGGAGGACCATGACGAGGACACAGGAGGCGGCGGAGGACGAGCCGCAGACCACTGAAAGATTTTTCGGCGGCCGCGGACAACCGGCAGCCGTCTCCAAGATGGTGCCGGACCACATGTGCCCGCGGCAGAAGGAGCCGAACGAAGAGACAAGCGGCGCGGAGGAGGCGGGAGTGCCGACCCCACCAGCGCCATCGGGGGAAGCAGACCGCAACGACTCACCCAGAGGGGATCCCAGGGACGACAGAAGCGGCGGCTGCGGGACCTCAGCAGCCGCCTCCAAGATGGCGCCGGACCACGTGTGCCGGAGAAAGAGGCAGCCGAGCGGGGCCAGTGGGGAGACGAGTGGTGCGGAGAAGACAGGTGCGCAGACCCCACTGACACCTCCGGGGACAGCGGCGCACAGCAAAACCCACGGGAGAGAGCCCGAAGGTCCCAGGAGCGGTAGCCGCGGGCCCCCGGCGGCCACATCCAAGATGGCGTCGGAACAAGGATGCCCGCGACAGAAAAAGCCAAGCAGATCCAGCAGAGGGGAGAGTGGCATGGAGGAGCCGAGGGCACTAACACCACTAGGACCACCAGGGACAGATAAGTACCGCACAAACCCCAGGGGGGATATTAGCAGTGGTGGGAATAGTGGTGGCCCCAAACCCCAAGCAGCGGAGGCAACCAAGCCATTCCCTCAGCCACAAACAGCCCCACATGAAGCAGTGGGTCACACTGAAAATGAGCCTGTGTCCCCACAAAACACAGGGGAACAAGCAGTGTACTCCTCTGGTAGTGGGGGTCCTGAGTACACCAGGGGCCCTTCCCATTCCCAAGACAGGCAGGGCGGCCTGGTGGAAACTGGACACCACGCCAAAAGCCCAGCACAGGAGAAGCATCGGAGACCTTAGACAGAGGCAGAGGCCTACCGCAAAGATTGCATAGAACCACCCCTACGGCGGGCAGAAACCCACCACCCAAACCAGCCCTGGCAGACGATTACTCTACAGACGACGAATGGGACTGGAAGGAGCATTTAAGGTCTCTCCCGACAAAAAGAGACTTCCAGAGGCTGGAGGCCTCACATGAAGAAGCACTGTCCCTCCTACATCAAGAGCTTAAACATGTAGGACATCGCTTAAACACGGTGGAAGAGACCCAGGAAAAAGTCCTTACCGTGCTCGACGACCACAGCCAAGTAATAAATGCGCAAGCACAACAAATAACGGACATTCTAGCGCACATTGACGACCTCGAAAATCGTCACAGGCGCAACAACCTGCGATTAAGGGGTCTATCAGAGGAAGTGGAGCCCTCACAATTGGAGGAATGGGCCCACAACTTCTTCAGCTCATTACTGAATCGCGCTGCCGACCAACCGGTCCTAATAGATCGCATACACAGGACCCTGGGGCCTAAACCAGAAGATCCTAAAAGACCACGAGATGTCGTCTGCCGCATTCACTACTTCAAAGAGAAGGAAGCAATTATGAAATGCGCCAGAGAGAGAAGGGACACTTTAACCCACAACGGTGCACCCATCGCGATATTCTCGGACCTGGCGAGGCGCACTCTGCAACTGCGCAGAGCAGTAAGGCCATTATTAGAGGTCCTGAAAGCCAACAGAATCCTATACCGCTGGGGGTACCCCTTTCAGCTTACGGCCACAAAAAATGGCAGGACAGGGACTTTCAGATCCCCTGCCGACCTCCCCAGATTTCTGAGCACCCTGGAACTACCAATGGTGAAATTACCAGACTGGCCGCACTCACCATCCCTGCCCACCTCCGGTCCCAGAGAAACCTGGCATGAGGCGGGGCCGGGAACCCGCGGACGCACCAGCAGACCACCTCGCTGACTGCTCTCCAACTAGATGGTCTGAGTGAGATCACCTCTGAAGGCCGAAATGCCTGAATATGTACTCTCTTGTTGTGATGCGTTATTACGAGCTGTTAAACCCTGCCTTGTTCAGTTTTAAGTTTCTAAGCAGCGGTGACCAAAAAGCTCTAAACCCACTGGGATGCTGCCCAGATGGCTGAAGTATCCTGGAGATGATTGACTGCTAAACATGCACGATTCGAATGTTACAAATGTTATTAACGTGCCTGGTAACAGGACTCGTTTATTGATTGAATGTTGGGCCGGTTGGGGCGGAGGGAGACCCGGGTAGCTCGGGTATTGGTGACCCCCCCCTCCCACTCGGGGAGACGACACAACAGTGTCGTTTACAACTGACCGTAGGTTGGTTACCCACTAGCTGAACTGGGAATATATTTCCTAGTCGACAGATGATTTACTCTCTGTCACCCTATCCCTCACCCACTCCTCCTTATCCCTTTCAAGTGTTCCTACACCCATTCCTTCCCTTCCAATTTTGGCTCCGGGAGCTGCGGTATCTTAAGGCGCCATACGCGTACACTAGTGGACAACCATGATTAATCTGTCATTCTGCACCTATAACACCAGAGGGCTAAACATTCCAGCCAAAAGGGGCCAGATACTCGCACACCTACATAAAAAAAGATTGCGACAGCTATGTTCCAGGAGACGCACTATAAAAAAGATCACATCCCGAAGGGTAACAATAAATACTATACAAACTGGTACCATAGCACACACCCGGATAAGAAAGTTTGTGGAACCTCTATCGCAATACACAAGACCCTACCCCACAGGGTACTGACCTCTAGGGCGGACACAGAAGGCAGATACCTTTTTCTAAAAATAGACCCGGGAAATCGCATAATTACAGTTGCTAACGTTTATCTTCCCAACACAGGTCAGATCGCATACGCTTGTCATATGCTACGAGAACTGGACCGGTTCGCTGAAGGCTCGCACATCATACTAGGTGGAGATCTCAATGTGACCCTGGACCCCACTCTCGACACCTCAACGGGTAAGTCCAGTCTATCCCTCACGGCGCTGCATAGATTGCGGAGAAAACTATCTGAACTGAAACTCGTCGATCTCTGGAGAACACTTCATCCAGAGATCAAGGACTATAGTCACCACTCCATTGCCCATAATAACTATGGACGATTGGACTACTTATTCGTCTCACATGGCCTTTTAGATTGGAGCCCCAGATGCTCAATAGGCAACTTTATCTGGTCGGACCACGCACCTGTCTACGGGGCCTTATGTGGGGGGGGGGGGGGGAGACAATAAGAGACCTAAATAGCTGGAGACTTAACGACAACCTCCTGAAAAACACCTGCTGCCTAGAGGAGATAAAGCTGACAATAAAAACATTTGTGGAGACCCACAGGACAGACGCTACTTCCCCGACTATCCAATGGGAGGCCCTAAAATTTGTTTTAAGAGGAGTATTCATCTCCCATGGGGCAAGATTGCAAAAAGACAGAGTAGCGAAGTTAGCCGGTCTAATAACTAAGCTAGAAAAACTGGAGTTGGCTAACAAAGCCAGCGCCTCCCCAATCCTAAAAGCAGAAATCTCAACAACACGCCAACAAATACTAGGGATCATGGATCAAAAACACCAGCACATAAGAGACAGAATAAAAGGGGGATACTATGAATTTGGCAACAAATGTAGCTCCTGGCTGGCGAGGGCGTTAAACCCTCGGGAGAACCAGTCATACATCTTTGCACTGAACAAAGCAGACAAAGGTAAAGCCCACGCCACTAATGACATTCTGGAGTGCTTTAGGGAATTTTACGGGGAGCTATATAACATAGAGGGGATGGGGGAAATTCAGGCGATCGAACAATACCTACAAAAATATGCCCCGACAGAGATACCGATGGAAAACGCGGAACAGATAGAGGAGTGTCAGGGTAATTCCAAGTACAGCACCAATCAGACCCACCCCACTTGCCCCGCTGCCGGCGGTAAAGAAGAGACACCACACAGAGGTCTGATATAGCTCCTCACACGGGGACATGACTGCGCACTTTATTACAGAATACATGAGATCTTATACCCTTTGGTCTCATCACCAGGAATGGGTGATGGGCTCATTGGCTCAACTCCACCGTATAACCATATATGGAAAGTCCGGATTTCCGGCCTGAAACAGTGAAAGTTATGTACGTAGTTGAACAGTCGTTATCTTGCTACGTCGCCTCTGGAAAAACAGCCAAGCACACGGCCTTGTGTCTGGTTCTTCTTTGCTGTGTTTAAAATACATTTTGTCTTCGCCTGGCAAGGCCTTTGGAATATCTGGTGTAAGGCGAAGTATTAAGTTTTTCATAGAGTTAGTACATATGAGAATAAAGTTAGTATACATATAAAAAGAAAGGCACATAACTATATCTATATAAATGTATATATTCCAGTGTTTTCTTTTCTACCTACAAGGATATATATGTATCCTTCTCAAACCCCCCTAAAAACTTAATACGGAGATCAAGCACCAGACCTTGCACTCTTCCTCGGTCGCCTCTCCCTTGCGTCAGGGTTTCTCCACTTGCCCGTAAGTCCCTACTCCTAGGAGGGGGGATCCCTACCTCACCTCAGAAGGAGGCCATGGATTCCCTGGGCTTATTTCCGGGCATCCATACCCTCTATCTGTACAAGTTAACACCCCACAGGGTGTGCCCTCGCTCGAACCTAAGGTCTTCTGCACTAACCCTAGGCAAATGGGAATTCCACTGACAGTCCATCTTAGGAGATCGGGACAGCGCAGTACTAGTACATTTCTCCATCCTTCTGGTAACGTACGTGGTTGGCACTATCGGAACTGGCTCTTCATCTTTTTCAAACAAGGGAAACGTTGGTGTCACATTATCCAGTCCCTTACTCATACTCTTTTTGATCAAAAGGATAATACACATACAGGAAGTTATATACCCAACCTCTTTCTGCTAAAATCATATCCAGGGCCACTCTATTTTGGAACGCCATGGATGCAGTGGGCCCTAACTGGTCAGCTAACCCTTGTAAAGCATCCCTGGTGTAGTTTACAAACCTCTGCTGATTGTAATAGATATAATTCATCCAATCTACATTATTATTAACAGTGACAATAGCAAATAAGGACTCAAAACCTGCTTTAACCTGATCTCTAGAATTAAATTCATCTGGCACCCCCCTTGGCACTCCTATTGCATCTATGTATATATATGGATCAAAGTTACCACCTGGAGCGTCAACTTCTCTCTTAGCACGATGCGGTGTTGGATTCTCACCCTCAGTGTAGGCTTCATATTGCACATTTGATTGTATTAATTTGTTCTGATCCCTGAAACACGGGGCTAGTGTACAGTAGTCAAAGGTGTGTGTTAGAGGAATTGTACCACATCATAGCATGTAAAGGATATACAGGGCCGTTTTGCAGTGCGAGGTGTGGATCCAAGTGGGCTTTCCTTCGAGCTTGACTGCAGTTGGGGTGGTGAGCAACATCTGGTAGGGACATTCAAACAGGGTTTCTCTCTCAAACTTTTTCACATAGACCCTGTCACCTGGTTTCAGATTGTGACACTCATCTGTAGGACCTGGGAGAAAAGCAGAGACTACAGAATGCATTATTGACAATTCCTTGGAGAGGCCTAGGACAAAATTAACAAGAGAATCATTCCCCAAACTCGCCCACTGTGGCATGTACCCTCCTGGAGAAAAAGAAAAACTAATGGAAGACACTCAATTCAAGATTTGCCCATTTTCTTCATTGCCTTTTGGATCTACTTTCCCCCTACTCCGTGGATGGTAGGGTGTGTGAAAAGCCTGGAATATACCCAAAGCAGACGTGATGTATTGCATTATTTCACCTGTGAAGTGTGTACCTTTGTTTGACTCAATCACTTCCGGTACCCCGTATCTGCAGGTTACCTCATTCATGAGCTTCTGTGTGGTTACCTGCTTATTTACTTTGGTAACAGAGTAGGTCTCCAACCTGAAAAACATCAACAACAACAAGCACATATTCATGCTTCCCAACAAGTAGGAGCTGAGTGTAGCCAATTTGCAATCCCTGAAATGGGTAGAGTGGTCTAGGCAAGTGTTATGTGGCAAATTTACTTCTGCCCTGTTGCTTTACGGCAAAGATCATGCAAAATTGGACAAATGATGCAGCAGCTACAGAAAACCCAGGAGCAACTCGTCCTTGTTCAAGCATCGACATCATTGCTGCTTTGAGAGGTGCGTCTTTCCGTGCGTCAGTTGGGCCATCATGGGGCACAGGGACTGTGGTAGGCAAATGCTGTTGACTGTTCGCCATACGCCGTCCCATTTCTGCTGTTCCCATATTTAGTCCATTTGTCTTTTTCTTCCTTGCTGGCTTGTAACTGTAAAGTCTTTAGCATATCAAAGTCCAAAGTTTTTATCAAAGTCCAAATTTTTATCAAAGTCCAAGTTTTTATCAAAGTCCAAAGTTTTTATCAAATTCTTCTTTTCTTCTTTTCTTCCATGGCTTGAGGGCCGCTGCCTTTGCTGTGTGGTCTGTGATGGCGTTGCCTCTTGTTTCTCCGGTGTAGGAACTGGTGTGAGCTTTCCACTTTGTCAGGTAGAAGTAGGGTCTCCATGAGACTCTGCACCGCTGCAACATTCTTAATTGGCTGTCCTTCTGAGGTAAAAATCTGTCTGGCCTTCCATGTTGGGCCGTAATCATGAGCTATGCCAAATGCATACCGAGAATCAGTGTAAATGTTTACCGTCTTACCTTCCTCCACTCTACACGCCTCAGTGATGGCCTTTCTAGTTCCGCTTCTTGTGCTGCGACATGCGGAGGCATTCTGCTTTTAGGACATCTTGTTGTGTGACCACTGCATATCCAGTGTGGAGTCATCAATCACCCTGGTACCATCTATAAAAAACAACTCAAAATATGCATTGTTAACAAGGGCTTTCAGTAACTTTTTAAAACTTAAATTTTCTTGTTGCATCAATGCTAGACAATCATGCTGATATTCTATTTCACATAGATCAGAACCTTGTTGCAAAAAAAAAATTAAAAATGGCTGATTTGCAATACCTAGATCACCTATGCCTTCTCCTCCCCCCCTTTGAACCAGGGTACTCAATTGGAACTAGAGTAGCCGAGTTCAAGGTAGTATAACATTGTAAAAAGATTTGATGGATGCAGATAAGGCCTGTAAGATGTTAGCACCAATAACAGAGACATGAGTTACATCAGGGCAGAATAATCTACAAACATCTATTAATATTGGAAATGTGATATCCCTTTAAGCAAATTCATTATTAATCTGATCCTGCCTGCAATGTCTTTTCAAATTTGAGAGAGAGAGAAAAAAAAACAAAAAACTTTTACTAGCTGCTCAAGATCCTCACCCCCTCCCTGTGGACAAGAGGGATGAAACATTACGTCCTTTACATCATCTAGCTCCACCCCCTCGATACTGGTCGCTTGCGTCTTCTTTTCAAACCTTCATTTAAGCTTAACAGTCTAAGCATCCACATCTCAAACAAGCAAAGTCCCATGCATGGGGGGGACCTCCATCCCTAGTCAATATCTGCATCACACATCCCACATTCATCACAGCCTGAGCACTGGGCATTAACTCTCATCCATCCATGCGCTCAAGTCTGCCCCGTCACCCCCCATTGAAGGTGTACCAGTACATACAGATGCACAGACAAAAAAAAAAAACGTTTGACAAACAAACATACATCAGTTGAAAAACATTGAGGTGAGTGCTATAATGTTATAAAGTACATGATTCTATTGAGATGAGATTGTGAATGAGCGCTATTTATGACAAATTATGTGAAAAAAATTTGCTGAGTGACTGAGACATTCTATCTTTCTTATGTACTGAAGCTATTATATGCTGTATTAAACGCTGAAGTATTTTAGAATGCGTGGGTATCTTTCAGCCCCCCTTGTCTTTCTTTCTCTGTATTTGAACTCATAATTAACACATATGCTGGGACCTCCTGACAGCTTACACCTGTATGAAAGAGACCAAGACGTCTCCATTTGTGACCTTAGAACCCAGTAAAGAATATACCTTAGAAATTGCTATATTTCCTAAAATCTAAGACAGTATAATTAATTAAATTCATTTCAATTCATTTTAAGCAAGCAAAGATATTTTCCAGGGTCAGTATTGCATTCTCTCTGCTTTGTTATCGCTTGACCTTGAAAACTAGACAGACTGCAGCTTGAAGTAAACAACCCTTCTCCCACTTAAAGCAAGCTCAGTTAACCATTTGCACATACAATATATACATATATACACACATATACATCTATATCTATTATCTATCTTGTATTATACACCTTTTCCTCTCTCTCTCTGCCAACAAATCACATGCATTGTAACTTTCTTCTCGACTTTGCTTGTTACTTCAGCACTTTCTCTCCCTACCTAACTGCCAATGTAACTAATCTACCGTGCGGGTCCTTGTTACAAGTTTTCTTACATTTTACACATTGGAACTCGTCTCTCCTCCACCAATTGATCCGCACGGCGGCAGCCCTTGAGGGTCTCTGTCTTCTTTAATAAGATCTTACGCATATTAGAACAACAACAACAATAATAATAACACGCTCCATAGAGTGCATCCCTCTTAATTCCAAATTGTCAGCCCCTTATATACCGGCAAAACAACCGAGGGTCCCTTCTCCTATGGAACCAGCCTCACAGAATGCATCTCTCTGAAATCAAATCGTTAGCCCCATATATAAGGCAAAACAACCGAGAGTCCCTTTTTCTATGAGACCTATCTCATAGAGTGCATCTCCTCCTCAGCTAAACCATTAACTAACTAAACTAAAATCGAGGGTCCCTTCTTCTATGAGACAAAATGAAAAGTAAGAGGAAAAAAAATTCTGCAGATACAACAAACAATCTTCACTATTGTTAAAACACTACGGACTTCAAAGTACAAATAGACTACAGACTAGTTCCTGGGTGAGCGATTGGCGCGCATATCACGGTCAGTGGTCCATGACGGCAAACCCGAAGCCCACACGAGTTACCGTGTAGAACTCTTAACCCAACCTGTCCGGTCACAAAACACAGATAGTCCCTCCTGCTGCAAGACTCGCAGTGTAAAACACAACATAAATATATGCTGGTCTTACCTGGAGTTCTGTGAGTTGATCAGGCTCAGTTTGCAGCAGGACAGCTTCCCCGTGGCGTGGATCCGGGTGGACAGGGCTGCACGGCTCCGGTTTTGTCGTCCCGGGTTTCGGCACCAATTGTCAGGGTAATTCCAAGTACAGCACCAATCAGACCCACCCCACTTGCCCCGCTGCCGGCGGTAAAGAAGAGACACCACACAGAGGTCTGGTATAGCTCCTCACACGGGGACATGACTGCGCACTTTATTACAGAATACATGAGATCTTATACCCTTTGGTCTCATCACCAGGAATGGGTGATGGGCTCATTGGCTCAACTCCACCGTATAACCATATATGGAAAGTCCGGATTTCCGGCCTGAGACAGTGAAAGTTATGTACGTAGTTGAACAGTCGTTATCTTGCTACGGCGCCTCTGGAAAAACAGCCAAGCACACGGCCTTGTGTCTGGTTTTTCTTTGCTGTGTTTAAAATACATTTTGTCTTCGCCTGGCAAGGCCTTTGGAATATCTGGTATAAGGCGAAGTATTAAGTTTTTCATAGAGTTAGTACATATGAGAATAAAGTTAGTATACATATAAAAAGAAAGGCACATAACTATATCTATATAAATGTATATATTCCAGTGTTTTCTTTTCTACCTACAAGGATATATATGTATCCTTCTCAGGAGGACATTTCAGACCAGGTGATACTAGATGAAATCAAAAACCTGAAGATTGGCAAAAGCCCGGGGCCAGACGGCTTCACGCCCAGGTTCTATAAGATATGCAGAGACTTATTGACCCCCATACTAAGCAGAGCATTTAATGCGATATCAGGAAACTGCCCATTCCCACCCCAAGCCCTGCAAGCAATAATCACAGTAATCCCAAAGCCGGGCAGAGACCCCATGTCATGTAGCAACTACCAGCCAATTTCCTTGTTAAATGTTGATACTAAAATATTTGCTAAGACATTAGCCTCTCGCCTCCGCCCTCTTGTCCCTGGACTCATCCACAGAGACCAAGTGGGGTTTGTGGTAGGACGTGAAGCCAGGGACAACATGATACGGACTCTCTCCCTGATAGAGAGAGCACGAGAGGAAAAAATTCCACTATGTCTGCTCTCGGCCGACGCAGAAAAAGCTTTCGACCGCGTAAACTGGAGGTTCCTAGAGGCTACACTAAAAAAAATAGGGCTGGGCAACAGGATAATAAGCTGGATAATGGCACTCTATAACAGCCCTACAGCGCAGATACGGGTCAATGGGAAGCTTTCCAAACCAATTAATGTAAAAAACGGAACACGACAGGGCTGCCCACTTTCACCGACGCTATATATCCTGGTAATGGAGTCACTGGCTAATGCACTAAGGGAAAACAAATAAATACAAGGATATACAAAAACCAGACAGGAGCACAATACCGCTCTGTTTGCAGATGACCTACTAATATACATCACCAATCCCAGACAGGCCTTACCCGCAATCCTACAAGAATTTAAAAGATACAGTTATAAGTCAGATCTCCTAAACATCACACTCGCGCCAGCGGAAATTGCTCAACCTAAACATCTGACCCCCATGAGTTGGAGGGAGGACAGCATCAAGTATTTAGGGGTGGTTCTCCCTGCGGACACTGGAAAGACATACAGCTTAAACTACGAGCACATGCTCACCACCATAACGAAAGACTTCGAGAGGTGGAAGTCGACGACACTCTCGTGGTTTGGCAGGATAAATTCTGTTAAAATGAACTCCTTACCTAAACTGCTATACCTATACCAAACCTTGCCCATACGGGTCCCGCGGAACTTTTTCATCAAACTTCAAAAAGCAGTGACACGCTTTGTGTGGGGGGGAAACAAACCACGCCTGAATTATAGATTAATAACCCAGCGGAAGGAGAGAGGAGGAACAGGTCTTCCAAACCTACTCTTCTACTATAGAGCGGCCATATGTAAGACTATCCTAGACCTAGTGCACGAGGGGACTCCTAAAAGGTGGGTCGAACTGGAAAGGGAGACAACAGCAGGGAGGATCAGGGGTCTGGTGTGGTTACGGAGAGGGTTGGGTAGGAGGGGCATTAGAGTCTCCCCTTCATAAATTCCTTATTAAAAACGTGGGATGGCTTTGTAACGCGGCACAATTTGGTAAAAGAACCAGGTCCGTGGACACCACTGAGAGGGAACCCAGACTTTCCTCAGGGAGACGCAGGACTACCCCTCCTAGATGGCTTGGACATAGAGTTCCCCAGGGTCAAAGATGTGATGGATGGAGGGGGCCTAAGACCGCTAAGAGACTTGCTGGGGACGAGGAACCAGATGACAGGTGCGTGGTTCCAACACTACCAGATAGGCCATTTTGTACGTTCCTTAGGATCAACGTCAGACCTGACGGCGCCAAACACACAATTTGAAGAGCTATGTGAGAAACCTCAGAGGACTAAAGGAGAGATCTCTGCGATCTATGACTTTCTGATAGCCGGGGAGGGACTGGACTCTGGAGAGGGGCACAGGAGGTCTTGGGAAAGAGAACTAGGGAGGGAGATATCAGAAGAGGAATGGGGCAAAGCCATATGCATGACCCACAAAATGACGGCCTCAAGCAGCCACCAAGAACTTAATTATAAACTATTAACGAGGTGGTATCGAACACCGGTGCGCCTGGCCAAATACGGCAGAGGGGCATCTGACCTGTGTTGGCATTGTTTGAAGGAGGCTGGCACACTCTCACATATATGGTTGTCATGCCCCCAGGTCAGGGCGCTCTGTAAGGAAATAGAAGCACTGTATAATGCGCTGAATAAAGGATCATATACATGGACTCCAGAGATGGCCCTCTTGTCGATCCTCCCGGGACCAATAAAAAGTAATAGGAAAAGCTCACTTAGGTTCTACCTCCTAGCGATGAGAACGGTGATACCCAGGCTGTGGAGGTCCCAAGACTCCCCCACTAAAGTGCAGTGGGTGACCGCCTTAGATGAAATAGGCCATATGGAAGAACTGAAAGCAAAAGATGACACGAAATACACCGCTTATCACGCCACATGGGAACCCTGGCTCTCATTCCGTAGATCCCCAGGATTCGACCAATGGTTGGCAAGTGGAATTCTTCCCAATTAGCACCAAACACAGGAAAAAATGAGACAGCCCCGGAGCCAAGAACCACCCCCCCTTCCCTATCTCCTTCCTATCTCTTCCACCCCTACCACAGACCCTTAAGCATCACAAGCATATAAACATACGCGACATATAATCACCCCCCATCCGTTCCTGTGCCACCGGCCTCCTATGGACCCAGGGGATGCCGAGGCAAGACTGGAAACTCCGACCCTTCCCCCCATGCCTTAAATACTACCCCCCCATCTTTTACCTATTTTAGCCCCCTCTCTCGCCCCCCCCTACCTCTTCTACTGTGACAAAGCCTTAGCATTGTTGATTATAAAAGTCTACTGGAAGCAAGTATGAGCGCAAAAAAGCAAGGGTGGGTGGGATAAAAAGTTTTATTAGTTTAATTAAAAAGTTCACAAAGCAAGAAATTGATAGACAATAGTAATGATACGCAAACCAATAGTGGCTATGTTAACTGTTGAAATGTCTTTAAAACTGATTGTACCACTGAGAATTGAAAATTATTAAAATGCAGTTTGTTAAAAAAAAACAAACTATAAAACAAACCCCCAGAATGTACCTGTTCCAAAAAGGTTCTTCCATGGTGAAAATCCCTCAAACTTAAAAATTCTGGCAATTTAGTGTTCCTCCAGATGGGGGTGTATGTAGTAAATCTATCTAGCTGCAATATCTGCTTCAATGTATTCCATAATTTAATTATTAAAGCCATCTTCAGATACAGTCTATTTTTTCTCCTTTCATCCCTCTCTTACACACCGTATAAGGGAACGACAACCTGTCATTTTAGAAAGTAATCTACCATTTAACCCCATTCCATTTCTTTCTCCCAAACCCTTCAACTGTTGCAATTGAGACAGCAAAATATATTCAAACATTTAGAATCGCCAATCCTCCAAACTGTTTATCCTTTTGAAGGGTCTCCAATTTAATTCTAGCAGATATCGTGTTCCATAATAAACTCCTAAATATTGTATGGAGTCTTAAAAATATTGTGATGGTTTCCAAACTGGAGAGTTTTGAATATATAAAGGAGTTGCAGCATGAAAACCATTTTTAAAAAGTTTTTCCCTGTCAATTATCGACAAGGAGAGACTATTCCCGACCTTGACCTCATCCTTAACCCCTTAATGACGCGCCCTCTTTTTCTATTTCCATTTTCGTTTTTTCCTCCCCCCTTCAAAAAAATCATAAGTTCTTTATTTATCCATCGACGTCGCTGTATGAGGGCTTGTTTTGTGCGGGACGAGTTGTATTTTTCAATGGTGCTATTATAGTACCATATAACCTACTGAAAAACTTCAGGGAGTGCAGGACCCCCGAACATCGTTCAGAATTGACAGCGGCAGCAGCATTTAAATGGTTAATATGCGCAATCGGCCGTTCGGCTATTGCCCGCGGGTGTCAGCTGTATTAAACAGCTGACGCCCACGCTGTATCCAGAGAGGTCGTCTTGCGACCTCTCTGCATACATACTCCGCCTCTTCATGACGTACCTATACGTCATGGAGCGGGAAGGGGTTAAATGGTCGTACCAATCGAAGTAAATTGACATTAATATTGTCTTGAAGCTTAGAAGATACCACAACTCGTAAATATTTGAGTTCCTTCACTATTTGTAGTTTTGTATGTTCCCATGAATAGTCCACTGCCAAGAAATCTAAAGGAAGATTTACAGATTTCCCCTAATTAATAGTGAGACCTGACATTACCAAATAAATAAAAAAATTGACATGATAGAACTCATTGGTTTACTCCCATCACTAATATACAACAGATCATCTGCATACAGTGAGATACGTTCCTCAATTTCTCCATACTGCAATACAACTATATCAGGCGATTGCCTTATTAAAGCAGCCAGTGGCCCAACTGCCAAGGCAAAGTGAAGAGGGGACACTATCTGTCACGAAATATGATAATTTACCCCCACTCTTGCCACTGGCATTGAATTGAGCAGTTTAACCTATGCCATAAATTTCTCACTGAAACCCATCCTATGAAGAACAGCCCACAAATAATTCCACTTGACATGGTCTAAAGCTTTGAGCATTGAGTAAGAAAACTGTCGTGTTCCCACAAAATCGAATGATCCGCCTGAAAATTCAAGTATAGCCTCCTTAAATAGTGGTTTAATTAGCTTGGCATGAAGCTCCACTGACCCTTATTTATTAAATGAGTCATTACTAAAAGAAATCTATTCACTAGTACAATCGCCAAGATTTTAACATCAGTAGTCAACAGAGATATTGGACACTGGGAATCAGGAAGAGACAAATCCTTTCCCGGAATTAAAACAATCATATCATCTTTCATTGAACGTGGAAGGATGACTTCATGCAATGATTTATTAAACAGCAGCAATAAATGTGCAGAAGCATATCCTGATAGCGCTTAAAAAATCATTTGGAAGACCATCCTACCCAGGCAACTTTTCATTAGAAAGTGCTGCAACTGCCTCACTTAACTCGTATCAAAGCAGGCTCTAATCTCATTCTGATCATCAAACAAAGTTGGCAGTTGCACCCGAACCAAATATTCATAAAGATCTTCACAATCCACACTTAACCTGGAAGCATACAGTCATATGGTCATTTTTTACAATAGGTTGTATTAACCTATTCTGTACATTTTTCATACAAAACCCCTCTTCTGCTATGCAGCTAGGAGAAGATTGGGGCTGAAAAATGCATTTTCAGCTAGCTGCATAACAGTACAGAGCGCTCCAGATCTGCCTGCACCCATTCGCTACAGAACAGCTGCAGACACATCTGTTCTGCTCCCATATTACAGTTTATTAATGAGTTTATATATTACATATATACATGCCCTTTTCTCACCGCAGACACGCTAAAAACACTCACTGTTCTCTCATCCACTCTCGGCTCGATTACTGCAACTCGCTGCTGATAGGACCCCCCTGCACCAGACTCTACCCCTCTTATCCATCCTGAATGCGGCAGCCAGGATCATCTTCCTGTCCAACCGCTACTCGGACACCTCTGCCCTGTGCCGGTCACCCGTCAAATACAGCATTCAATTTAAACTCACTACCCTCATCCACAAAGAGCTCCATATTACTGCACCGCCCTACATTGCCTCCCTCATCTCAATCCATCAACCAGCCCATGCCCTCCGCTCCGCTATCTAAATCAAACTGAGTGTCCCTTTAATTTGAACCTCTCATTCCCGCCTCCAAGACTTCTCCAGAGGAGCACCAGTCCTCTAGAACTCGCAACCAAAAAAATATCTGGGCAATCACTGACATACTAAACTTCAGGCAGGCTGTAAAAATGCACCTCTCAGAGAGGCATACCACATCCCCTCTGTACTTCGCCTGATAACATGCTCCCTGTCCTACCGACTGCTGCTCCTGCTAGCCATAATTAACCGGCACCTGCAGTCATATTGATTCCACCACTATATGGCCTGACCATTGTCTATGTGTATAGCATCCCTCACTCTCCACATCGCCATACTGTGCACATCTCCAGCCCCTTTACCTTCTGTATCACCCCACTGTTTGTAGTATGTAAGCTCGTTGGAGCAGGACCCTCACCCCTACTGTTTTCATCAATTGATTACTTCATGTAACTATGGTCTTGTTTTATTTCATCTGTCTTGTAAGCGCTGTGGAATATGTTGGCACTATATAATTAAAGATTATTATTATATATCATTTATTTTCAAGAGCCCTGTGCCTCCAATCTTCCCCCATCCCGTGTGGTTTACTGCTTCCCCATCCGGCTCATATGCCGCTCTCCCCTGCAGCTGTGAAGGAGAAACCATTCTATTCTGCAGACAGCTTCTCCCCTCACAGCGCTCACTTCTCCACCGGACGTGATGCACTGTCAGGGGCTCAGTGCATCAGGTTGTGACACATAGTACTGTAACCAAATGCACTGAGCCGCTGTCAGTGCATTGGGTCCGGTGGGGAGCGCTGTGAGGGAAGAAGCCATCTGCAGCATAGAAGGACTTCTCCTTCACAGCTCCCGGGAATGGCAGTATATGCGTGGGACGGGAGAGCAGTAAATCACATGGGGGGTAGAATAATAGAGACATTTATTAATAAACTTTAATATGGGAACAGAAACAGGTGCAGACATATCTGGAGCGCCCTCTACTGTTATGCAGCTAGGTGAAGACGGATTTATCAGCCTCGTCTTTACCTAGCTGCATAGCAGAAAATGGATTTTGTAATCAGAATCATCAGCCAGTTAATTAATGTCAGATATATTTCTTTACTGGTTCAGCAGCTCTGTATTTTTTTGCCTTCTTTTGGGTGAAATAATAAAAGTTGCATTTTTAATGGAATACAACCTTGAGTAAGTGATGTCTTTACTGGGGCCAGGGCTACTGCTGTGTTTCCCGAAAATAAGACCCTGTCTTATACAAATTTTTGCCCCAAAATAGCCACAGTGTCTTATTTTAGGGGTGTCTTATACTCACCTGACCCGCGGAGTCTGGGTCCTTCGCGCTGGTCTCCGGCGTTGCGGCAAGCTGCAGTGTAATCCTCAGAGTTGACATAGCACTTTCTTTCTGGTGATGGGGCTTTAAATACCCCGCCTACAGCAAGCGAGTGCTGTGATTGGATCACAGGTGCTGTTGCTTAGCCAATCAGAGCCAGCTCTGATTGGTTAAGCCAGTGGCTCTCGTGATCCAATCACAGCACTTGCTCGCTTGCTATTCATGTAGTTTAGCTAGGGCTTATTTAAGGAGGGGAATTTATATTTCAAGCCTCCCACGTGAAGCGGAGTTGGGCTTATTTTCACGGAAATATGGCATAGTAGCTATCGGCAACCCACAATTGCATCACAGGGTGGCGAGTCAGGCTTGCCAGGGCATTTAATTTGTCAAACTGTCATAATCGGAGCTAACTCAGATTGCAGATCTTTGCAGCGGGTGTCAGCAGTTTTGAACAGCCCTCACGCACTGGGAGCCCGTTTTATAGCCAACACACAGCTCTGGGACGCACATGTACATTACAGAGGGGGAGGGATTGAATGGGATCTGTAGGCTGTCTATTTTCATTTATTTAGCCTTTTACTTCATTAACCCTTTGCAATTCAATTTTGGATTCAGGGTTTCCTAGGGGGCTTTCTCTTTCTGTCATTATACAATGGTGCCATCTGCTGGCTAGAGCCAGTACTGTGGTATGTGATATGCCGGAGAGGCCCCCGACAACAGAGCGGCCAGTAATATACAGTAAGAATACCCTGCCAGATGTCTTCTGACATCGGAGCTATACAGCCTTCAATCAGAATGTCTTTAGGCGTCAGACAGTGGATTGGAAAGGGTTAACCCCTTAGTGACCACCCATATGTGTTT
The DNA here is from genome assembly GCF_035609145.1 of Eleutherodactylus coqui. Classification (NCBI taxonomy): domain Eukaryota; kingdom Metazoa; phylum Chordata; class Amphibia; order Anura; family Eleutherodactylidae; genus Eleutherodactylus; species Eleutherodactylus coqui. The sequence continues at coordinate 230,358,734 of NC_089838.1, read as the reverse complement.
TCACATCCTGGGTGTCTGGGCTTTATTCTACAAGACCGTAAAAACAAATCCAAGGGTCTGGAAGTGTGACAGCTATCGGTAGTAGCCGAGATCCTGGAGCTGTCACCGGGGCCACGGTGTGCAGTTCTCAGTCATGCGATCGCTGTTCTATATTGGATAACGGCTATCACATAAAAGTTGAAAAAAATTTTCATCTCACAGATCCGCTCCGTGAGGGGAGCTGAAACTACTTACCTTTGGCCTCCGTGATATCCTGCAACGATCTGGTCCTGCAAGGACCTGTCATCGGCATCTGCGCATGTGCGCCATTAGAAAAATGTCAGGCACACGTGCAGAAGCCAGGCGAGTCCGGGAAAATTAAAACCTCCCAGCTACTGAAGGGATATCATCAGGTCTCTTATCCATTGGATAACGGCGATCAAGTAAAAAAAAAGTTTACGTTTTACCTGCCCTGACGGATCCAAAATGAGATTACTTACCTAAGGCTCCCAGATTTGTCCCCCTACGGGATTTTTATCTGTGGACCTTTACCTAACTTCTGCGCGTGTGCCCGTTGACAAAATGGCGAATGCAAGTACAGAAGCTGGGGAGGGCCCAGGAAGTTTAAAATCTCCTTGCTACGAAAGGTAGCCGAGAGCATGGAACAGTGACTGGAGGCCTCGTTCAGCGGTCCTTGGTCACACAATCGCCATTATCCAATGATATAAAAATGTAGCAATCTACCATTAGGCTGGTCTCATTAGCAGATCAGAATTACGTAATACACTCGCAGAAAATAGAACGCAGTATGTTCTATTTTACAGCGCATATTGTGCTCTATGGTTGCGGATATACCTGCAGCTCATACGCAATTACATATGCAGGTACCCGTGTCATCGCTAAGCGACAGCATGGGAAATATAAACAAAAGAAGTGTACTGCGCATGACTGCCTGTTGAGTACTCGGTCATGCCCAGTGCGGTACATTATGTGGCCGTACGCAGGGTCATGGCCGGGGAACGCTCACCTTCCTGCAGTTCCAGGAACAGTTCGTTAAGTGCCTTCAGTGTGAGACCACCGCACCTCAGCAAGCCTGTGAGTCTTAGGGGGTGCAAAGGTTCACAGAGCGCCACTTTTTACACCCCATCCCTGCCACTGAGGTCAAGAAATACCCCCCCCCCCCCCAAAAAAAAAAAAGTGTCAAGTTTGCAGCAAGCATGGAATGAGGAGGGATACCCTGTTTTATTGCCCCATGTGCCCATCCCAACCAGGCCTCTGCTTTGAGACATACCACACAGTTTACATTATTAATTTTATCTAAGATTTAGAGAATGCCAAAAGGGGGGGGGGATTCTTTTTTTTCTGCACAAGTGAGCAATGGGGCCTGGAATTTATTCAGTTGTGCCCTGAATCCCAATGGGTGTTCACTCCATTATAGGCCTGGCCATGTGTCCAGTAAAAAGATCAGGGCTACAAAGGGGGTAATGCTGAATACAGAAGAACTAGTGCTATAATATTTGGGGGGCGTCTCCCCAGTTTCCCTGCGTGTAACAAAGAAAACTTATGAAAGTGACATACTTGTAAGAAAATAAATTGTTATTTTTTACCTGCTTTATAATAATTTTTGCAAAAAGCTGTGGGGTCAGAATGCTCAGTACACACCTAATTGGGCTAAAGGGTCTAGATTTCAAAATTGAGTCATTTGTGGGGGTGCTCTAACATTTTGGCAGCTTGATGGCTCTACAAGTGGGCAATGGGGCCTGGAATTTATTCAGTTGTGCCCTGAAAGCCAAAGGGTCTTACCTCCATTATAGGCCTAGCCATGTGTCCTGTAAGCAGATTGGGGCTACAATGGGTATGTTTCTGAACACGGAACAAACAAGGGGATCCATTTTGGGGTGCAAGTCTTCATTCATATGTGTTCTTTACAAAAAAAGCTTTTTAAAGTTACACAATTGTCCTGATTTCCTTATATTCAATCATAAACAAAACCTGCAGTACACCCCTAGATGAATTCGTTAAGGGGTCTAGTTTATAAAATGGGGTCATTTGTGGGGGTACTCCGTCCTTTTGTCAGCTCATGGCTCTACATGTGTGCTATGGGGGCTAAATCACCATCAAGCCAAATGTCTGTTCTGAAAGCCACCGGCTGCTCTTTTCAGTTTGGGCATACAGATATAAGATTAGAGCCACAATGGGTATGTTTCTGAACACGGGACAAACAGGGGTATCCATTTTGCTGTGCAAAGCCTCATTTTTATGTAAACTATAGGAAAACTACTGTCTTTAAAATGACATATTTGCAAAAATATTAAATTGCATTAAATGTTAAAAAAACTGTGGGGTAAAAATACTCGACAGTTTTTCAAATGTGCTTCCAGAAAAAAGTAAAGAGAGGGAAAAACTCATCAAAAAATACTGTATGTTTGCATAATTTGACATATTGCAGTTAAAAATGTGAAAAAATGAAAAATGTTTTCAAAATTTTCCTAATTTCTGCGCTTTTAAGAAATATACACAAATTCTATCGGTCTATTTTTACCGCCTAAATGAAGTACAATATGTGGCGAAAAAAACAATGTCAGAATCACTTGGATATGCAAAGCCTTTACAGAGTTATTCTATGTTAAAATGACACGTCGGCCTGGTCATTAAAGGGGTTCTGTCAGTAAAATAAAAATATATATATCCTGCCCTGCATCCCTGTAGAGTGTAACTTGTAAAAAGAAAAGTGAAAAAAAAACCTAACTCACCTAATCCTGTTGTTGTTCTCCCTCAGCTGTTTACCTGGTGCGCGAGGGGTCGGTTCCAACGCATGCATACGCGCTCTCATTGACTTGGCCGTGTCTTTCCTCTGCCGTCCTCGGAGAGTCCGCGGGGAGCAGGAGCCAGAGGACGGATCTCCGCTGTGAGCCTATCTGACAGATAGGCCGACTGTGGAGAATCGCGGCAAATCGCAGCATGCTGCGATTGACCGACCGCGGAGAATCGCAATGATTCTCCGCTCGTAGAAAGGGGGGCTGCACTTTCCAAAGCAACGCTATGGAAGGCGTGCACTGCGTTCCCCGCGGCCGGATTATCGCTGCAGGGAACGCAATGCAAAAACGCCCGTGAACAGGCAGCCTAAATGCGTGCAGCGAGCTAACAACCAGCTATAAATCATTAGATTGGTGCTGATCGCAGACCAGAAAATGATTGTTGGTCTGCGGGGCATTGTTTCATATAAATAGACATTGTACAATTTGTCGAATAGAAGGGTAGATTATTCTAAGTGTTCAGTGGAAATGCAAGCCAAGCGAACAATATCTGAATGTTACATCACCGCTGGATGCATGCTCATTCTGATTTATATTACCCTATACAAGGAGCTTTAAATAACAATCAGATCATATTATACCAGCACTCAATCTAATCCCAAAAGTTACACATTTCGTGTTAAATTCATAATGCTTCTGTCTGCTGCTTGTCAGTATTAAAGACGAGGAAGCACTGGATGACGGCGCCCCCTTTGGCTTTGTTATGAATTACAACACACACCTATCTATCATCCTTATCTCCATGTGTACAGGCATTCCACGCCGGTGACTTCGCCGCACTACAACTCCCAGGCTCCTTTGCGCGCTGGTTTCAGGGAGTGCCTGCGCCTGCGCAGTGCTGCTGCCGCCCTAGCAGCCAGAAGTTAGTAAGCGTTGCGGCGGTGGGTGCTGGCGGCTTCCTGGCAGTGCAGTGGGCACGGTACACCGGGGTAAGGCGATGCTTCCTCTGCTCTATAGCAGAATTGTGTGCGGTCACCGGGCGCGGGATACCGGTACTCTGAGAGCAACAGCCGGGGGGGGGACTGGGAATAACTGCTGGAGGTGACCAGGAAGTCTGCGGAGGAGACCCAGCCCGCCGCTCACCTGCACAGTCTGTCCTCACCTGCTGCTGCTCTCTGATATCAGCGATGGTGTGGATCTTAAGAGCTGGAAGGAGACGGCTGCTCCTTGGGGCGTGTGCCCTCCCTACAGCCGGGTGATGTGGGTGACAGATGTCACAGTGCCTTCTGCTCTGAGCACTATATGGGGGACAGTATGGTAGGATGTTACCCCCATACACCTCTAGCTGTCTGTATTACTTTACTCACTTGTTGCAGTCTGTAGCTGATATACTTCTGCTCCATCCAATATACTTGTATAGTAAGTCATGGCAGCACTTCTACCATATGCAGAATGTGGCAAATGAGGTGTAACTGATAAATGTAAGGTTCTGCACAAGGGCAGAGGAAATACATGTCACCATTACACACTAAATGGGAAACCGCTGGGTAACACTGACATGGAAAAGGAGTTGGGGAGGGGGTTAGTTAACTGGAGCAACTAGTGTCAGGCAGCTGCTGCCAAGGCATATAGGATCATGGGGTGCATCAAAAGAGATCTAGACAAACATAATTGAAAAAGGAAAAAAGTTTGAGCACTCTAGAGGTTATGTAGATAACATGTATCCCTAAAAAAGGTTGCATGCAAGGAAAGGCAATGACACTTCTGCTTTGGGGTGTTTCCCAGATCAAGAACACTCCCCTAAATCCCAGATAGGCTTTCAAGTTGGTCGCTGGAGAGATGAAGTCCACGATCTCAAATTCTGAATTAGTATTGCTTGAATATGCGTATAGAAATAAGAGTTGTGCAACATGTTTCAGAGGACGTTCCTTCTTTATCAAGCACAGAGGAAACGAAGGGACCTTTTCATAGGGCTACCTGCAGATTTGATGCCTATTTGAAGACTGCTTAAAGGGGGTTTCCAAGGAGAATACTATTGATGACCTATCCTCCGCTGACGATGCTGCAATTACACAAGGGTCAGAGTGGAAGCCTCCGCGCCAAAGCTCTCTGTAGTGGCTGGCTCTGCCCGTTGATTTCAATGAGAGCTGCACTTGCAGTTACAAAAGGCGGCCACTACACAGAGGTCGGAGCAGAGACTTCTACTCTTACCTCTGTGTAATTGCAGCGCTGTCAGTGGATGCACAATCAGGTAATCGGTCGGGGTCCTGAGCGACGGACCCCAGCTGATCAACTATTGATGACCTATCCTGAAGATAAGTCATTAGTAGCGTTCTCCTTGGAAAACTCCTTTAAATCCACCTGCAATTCCGCATCAAAATCCACTGTGAATTCTGATGCAGAACTCTGCAGCAGCTCCAGCTGCGTCTAGTGATGTGTCCTGGTGGAATAATCCCGCCTGTGTGAAAGTACCCTTATGGTACCTTTTCCCAAGGAGCAACTGTTCAGATAGTCACTCAGAAAAGTCATAGAGCGCACACGAGTCATTCTACACAGAGCGATGATCATTAGGTCACTGAGATATAGGTCATAGCGGGGATCTCCATGCAAATGCGTTCACAAGTCGTTTAAATGCAAATGACTGTGACTTTACACTAGATGGCTTTTGATCAACCAGAGACTATTTTTTGGTAAGCTGAAATGAAACGACTAGCGACTTATCACCCTGTTGGTGGTCATGCTTACAATGAACTGTCCTGTATATTTGATCTTTGAAGAAATGACTCGATCAATAGTCGTCTGATGTAAAGGTACCTTTATTGTGGGGCACTCGCTGGCCTGCTAGTCGGCAGCCAGTTCTGGTCTGTAAATAGTCTGTCATAGACGTTTGATGTGTTTTGTGACTTTGCTGCTGCGTGAAAGCACAGAAGCGATTATCACTGGGACGAATGCTGGGTGCTGAGGTGTCTGACAATGTAAGAGGACCCTTAACCCATCTATAGTGAAATAAGTGATTTTTATTAAAGGGGTTGTCCCGCGAAAGCAAGTGGGGGTATACACTTCTGTATGGCCATATTAATGCACTTTGTAATGTACATCGTGCATTAATTATGAGCCATACAGAAGTTATTCACTTACCTGTTCCGTTGCTAGCGTCCCCGTCACCATGGTGCCGTCTAATCGCCCGATTAGACGCGCTTGTGCAGTCCGGTCTTCTCCCTGGTGAATGGGGCCGCTCGTGCCGGAGAGCTGGTCCTCGTAGCTCCGCCCCGTCACGTGTGCCGATTCCAGCCAATCAGGAGGCTGGAATCGGCAATGGACCGCACAGAGCCCACGGTGCACCATGGGAGAAGACCCGCGGTGCATCGTGGGTGAAGATCCAGGCGGCCATCTTAGTAAGGTAAGGAAGAAGTCGCCGCTGCGCGGGGATTCGGGTAAGTACTAAACGTTTTTTTTTTAACACATGCGTTGGGTTTGTCTCGCGCCGAACGGGGGGGCTATTGAATAAAAAACCCGTTTCGGCGCGGGACAACCCCTTTAAGGTGTTGCTGTATCGGCACGTTTCTAATATACCTCTATTATAGCACTATCTATTGCGATCACCTCTATTTCTATAGAGGGAAGACGTTTATTTGGTTATTACTGTACAGTTTTACTATTGATCTAAAAGAGTAATAAGCAGTGAAAAAGTACGAGATGGAATTGATCTTCTTCACACTGAGCCAACGCTGGCCGTTATGGTCCCATGGTAACCGGACAGATATGTGCCTCCATCTATCAAGCTGTAATGAAGCAGTGTGGTTGCCATAGTTAACAGCATACTTTATGCTTTCGGTTCACTTTTTTTTTTTTTTCCTTCCGAAGTACTGAGAAAATCAAGTTGATCAAAGAAAAATGTCCTGGCAATGTGGGAAGGGAGCAGAGGCGGTTTGCACCAACATGTGGTCATTATATGTACTGCAGTGTAGTTGTGCGGTCGTTGATCGTACTGAAATGGTCTGGGTTGAAGTGACTACCGCTTTTTGCAGGTGCTGAGGATCAACTGCTGCAGGGACACCTATGGTGCAACCTCTGGAAATCTGTAGATGGAATATGGACATCATGGGGGACAGACTTCAGAAGCCAGACCCTCAACAATTAGCGGACGCCTGGTCGGCTCCATTATAAAAATTAGACTTTGGCATGCCTGTGATGTGGTTATTACAGGGTGTCACATAGAGACAACCACGCATGGATGTCTGAGTTGGGGCTGGTGCAGTGAAGGTCACCATGTAACACCAGTGTAGGGCTGTTTCCTGAGATAACAATCAGCATACTTATGTAGCAGATTGATGCCAACTAAGAATATTTTCCATCTGACATGAATGTTTGGTAACTAGTTTTTCAAGACCGTACCCATAGCGATCCCCTATACAAACTGCAATAAAGCAGGTAAGGATGGACAATTGCTGATTGCACGTTTCTTGGCTGTTAAGTTTATGATTGTTTTTAACTTGTATGATTTTTCCGAATAAGCGGCCATGTGTACATGAGGGATAACACACTATCTGACCATTGTAGGACTTGTGTCATGCATTTATCACCATTTCTTCCCCTCTGTAGGCTGTCGATCTGATTTTCAGCTCTCTGAACTTGTGGAAGGAGTCTTAGCTGTTATGATGTCCTCTATATACACTGTGCGTTTGAGACACATAACGTCATCAGAGGGGACACTAGAGCAGTACTGAGCAGTGGACCTGTGGATAACTTGCCATTAGTTCTAAAAGCAGCTCTTGTTTTTCTCTTCTTACTCCCCTTTCTTCTTTATAGACTTACATGGACAGCAAGAGTCATCACCCTTCTTCACTTCCTGCTCTTATCTCTTTTATAGGAGACTGACATAATTTGACAACTGGCAGACGACAACAAATTAGAAGGGAAGGAGACCCCTGGTAGCTAGCACTTTTATAGGGATTTTCCAGCACAATTATTATTTTAGGTAAATAAGGCCTCCTGCCCACGGCTGAGTTGGATTCTGCCTGCGAGATCTCACAGCGGAATCAGACCCGGCGCCCTCCAGAGACCCCATACTCGGCTCTCTGGATCCGTGGCGAGTTTCTCAGCCGGCACGCATGCGCAGTGCGGGGAATGACTCGCTGGGCTGGGACACGGATTCCTGCTATACTTTCACTGTGCGCACAGCGTGGAGTATCTTGGGACGGACGGCTTCTGTTGACTGCAATGGAAGCCGTCTGTGTGATTTTCCGCGATGAATAGAACATGCTGCTATTCTCCCCCGCGAGCAGAAGATCGCAGTTGATATCTGCTTGTGGGCAGGGGAGAATCTGTTAACATAGCATGTCTATGGACTGCTATTGCTCTGGGATTCGCAGCAGGTGTCTGACCGTGAATCCCGCAGCGATTATCCATCCGTGGGCATTCGGCCTTAAAGGGGTTGTCTCGCGGCAAACCTCAAAATTTTACCTTACCCCATTCCCCCTGTCACCCCTTTGGCATAAAATAGCAAATTAAAGCGGTTTTTAAGCTGCTTGCTACTCACCGATTCGATGAAATAAGGAGTTTAAAAAATCTTCTCCCAAAGATGGCCGCCGGTCCTTTCCCAGGGATGCACTGCTGTTTTCTCCCATGGTGCACCGCGGGTCTTCTCCCATGGTGCACCATGGGCTCTGTGCGTTCCATTGCCGATTCCAGCCTCCTGATTGGCTGGAATCGGCACACGTGACGGGGCGGAGCTACGATGCCGACGCGGTGACCAGCTCTCCGGCACGAGCGGCCCCATTCACCAGCCAGAAGCACGGACTGCGCAAGCGCGTCTAAAAAAGCAAGAAGCCAGCGAAATTAGACGGAGCCATGGAGACGGGGACGCCAGCAACGGAACAGGTAAGTGAATAACTTCTGTATGGCTCATATTTAATGCACGATGTACATTACAAAGTGCATTAATATGGCCATACAGAAGTGTATAACCCCACTTGCTTTCGCGAGACAACCCCTTTAAGTTGTCCGCGCTTTTGCTAGTTTTCACACTGGCTATCACATAAGCACAAACTTCTTGTAAATTTAATGACCATTCATAAGCAGTAAATGCCTGTAGAAACCACTTGAGTAATGACTGACTGACAATAATATTCTCATGGGAGTATATGCAGAAGAAATTGATCCTCTATATGTTGCATACCACTTATTGTACACGCCCTTCTAGAGTTCATGAATTAAATACTTTTTATGATAAATGTATATTCTAAGTCCCAAAACTAGCTGTAGAGATGTGTAAAGGGAAGCTTGTCACCACCTGTGATCACTATAAACATAAGTTCTAGTGCTTGTAGAGCAGGTCCCAAGGAGTCCGGGATGTACTTTATATACTTGCCCAGCTCCTTTCTCCCATGCTATCACTCTCAGAAGCTGCCATAGATAGTGCAGCGGACTCATCTCTGTAAGCTGTGTGCCCACACTCCTATAGAGAACAGTTGGAGTGTGCGCTCACAGCCTGCGGGGATGAGTTCAAGAGAATGTGATTGAGATGCTGTACCAGGCACAGCCACTATGAAATGCGTGGTGCTATGCTTGCTATGTAGTGAATCGGCCGTGGTACTCATGAGCACTGTTACCACTTTGGACAGTTGACCCACAGACAAGGACCCACTGATCTGATACTGATGACCTTATTCTGAGGATAGGTAATCAGTATCTTAGTTCTGGAAAACCCCTTTAAAGGCTTTCTTCAATCAGGACACCAGAGGCTTCTTTTCAGACCCGTTAAGTTTAACTTAGGACATACAGTAGGTCCCAACATACCTCTGAGGGACTGTATACAGTGCCTGGCATCAAGCTGAAAAGAACACGTCCGGGCATTATGAAGACGGCTATGATCTCTGCCAAACTACATTGCTTTGAACTCTCCAGGTGAAACTCGTTACCTGCGAACAGCTAATAGGATTTGTCACACCGCTCCAACAACATGTCCTTTCTAACTGAATGCCAGACACTTTACGGCTTTGCTAAAATGATTGCCTTTATTTCTACGGCACCTGCATATGGTGCAGCACTTCAATGGTTGCGGCAGTGTTGAGCACCCACTAGTTTAATATACCTCCATCTCTTAGGCCTCCTTCCAACGAACAGATTTCCGCCGCGTAATTCGCGGCGAAAATCCGCTGCGTTGCCCGCAGCTATTAGGTTCTATTGAACCTAATAGCTCAGGGCACACGGTGCGGAATTCCACCGCGGAATTCCGCACCGTGAAATCTCCCGTTTTCACCCGCGGCATGCTCTATTTGCCGCGGGTGTACGCGCTGACGGCTTCCATTGCAGTCAATGGAAGCCGTCCGTTCACGCTATCTCCCGCTGTAACACAGCAGAAGATAGCGTGAAAACGCTTTCCCGCCTACCGCTGCCGCGTCGTGACGCGGCGGGCGTGTCATGTGACGCGGTGGGCGTGTCATGTGACGCGGCGGGCGTGTCATGTGACGCGGCGGGGAAACGTCATGTGGGACCCAGAACAGCGGATCCGCTGGTAAGTATGGGGTCTCTGGGGGGCGCCGTGACTGGCTTCGCCGCGGAATATTCCGCGGCGGAGCCCGTCACGCTCATGTGCAGCCGGCCTTAGTAATTACTACCCTGTTTCCCTGAAAATAAGACATGACATATCATGATTTTCAATAATTTTTGAGGATGCAAAATGATTTTTCAGGCTTTTTGAGGATGCTTGAAATATAAGCCCTACTCCAAAATTAAGCCCTGCTAACAGTTAATTAAAAAAGTCAATTTTAATAGTGTCCAGGCAGCTATACATGTAAAAAAGTTAAACCTTTTTGAACCAAAAATTAATATAAGACACTGTCTTATTTTCTGGGAAACACGGTAGGTGATGGGTCTGTAGAACAGCTGCATAGACCATTTTGGATTAGATGTTACCTTTAGTGATGTTTATGCTATATACTTCCTATGACAATACGTATTTGTGAGCAGCGCTGTTCACAGCAGTGCGGCATGATCTGCCCTGAACTCTGCTGATATGTGAGTCACTGAGGAATTTCTGAGCATTTATTTGTTTCAGATCATAATTAACAAGTGACCTCACCCTACTGTTTTGGAATTTTTCAGTCTCTTTGATGAAAGATTTTCTCAGTGCGGTTTGTTGATACTGCTGTGTGCCATTGGGGCGTGCGGCTGTGGGCTCTTCTGATATTCCTACCTCTGGATATACTTCTATGTAGCGGGGTGGTACAAAGCCCAGGAGACAGGTAAGACTATACGTTTGCAGTTTTTGGCTTTTGTTCTATCATACATATAATTCAGAGACTTGATTCTGAATATTATATGAAAAAATACTTTAGCCTTTCTGGAGGAACTGGTTTACCTTGGTGGATGGCTTAGCTGTAATTACCTTGTGGATGGAATGGATACTTTGTATCTGTTACAATCTCTTTTCGCTTTGACCAATGACAAGTGTCTAGGATGTTGTCACTCGTAGACATTTCATAGTAGTGTATTGTATGCATGCAACATGAGACAATGTGTGACCCAGAAAGACTAATAACCTGTAAAGATCTTTGAAAAGAACTTCCGGAATATAAATACCCAGATGTCCCATGTCTTGTGGACACTCTGAGATCATCTCAGCATAAACTCGCTTCCTAATGAGTCAACCCGAGGAAACAGTGCTGCAGTATGGACCCCAAGGGGGGGTAAAAGCTGAATGAGCCATTCATGAAAAGATGGGGTGTTAAGGCCTCGTTCACACGGGTGACAAAATCGCACGATTTTGTAGTGTTGCTACAATGGTACAAATCGCATGTATGAGAAGCCCCTGCTTTCCTATGGGTTCCCTCACACATGCGATATTGTGTAGCATGCAACAATCAGACACAAAAACCTTGCGGGTCCGGCGATATGCACGCGACGCGTGAGGTTTTGTAGCCCATGTTTCCTTATGGAGCCATTCTCTCAGTTGCATCGTATCACACGAAAACGCTGTTTTCGTGCAGTGTGATGCAACTTTGACAGAGGGAATCCTACTGTCAAAGCTAAAATTTAAACCCTGGCTGCAGAAAAAAAAAACACACATACATCACCTCTCCCATGCTGTCAGCTCGACCGCATCTTCTCTCCAGGTCCCCGGCAGTGATCATAATCTTCTCTTCTGGCCGGGGATTCAAAAATCCCCGCCTTCTGGATGTGCTGGCTGTGATTGGCTGATGCTTAGCCAATCACAGCCAGCGCTTGATGAATGGCAGTGATTAAGCCAAGCAGTGATTAAGCGCTTCCAGGAGGCGGGGATTTTTGAATCCCCGACCAGAAGAGAAGAGGATCACTGCCGGGGAGAAGATGCGGCTGGGCTGACAGCACGGGAGAGGTGATGTATGTGTGTTTTTGTTCTTCTTCAGCTATTGCTTATTTTTGGGGAAGGGCTTATATTTCAAGCCTCCCCCTGAAAATCCTTGCATGTGTGTTGCTTCGAAGTCACGTGACTTTGTAGCACCACATGCAAGGATTTTCGGGGGAGGCTTTAAATATAAGTACTTCCCCTAAAATAAGCAATAGCTGAAGGAAAAAAAATACACATACATCACCTCTCCCACGCTGTCAACCCGGCCGCATCTTCTCCCCGGGTCTCCAGCACTGATTTTCTTCTTCTCTTCTGGCCGGGGTTTCAAAAATCCCCGCCTCCTGGAAGCACTGGCTGTGATTTGACTACAGCGTAATTCCATCCCATGTGAACGGCCCCTTAGATTATCGCAGACTTCAAGTGCAGCTCAAACTTCTATGATGCAGTCCCAGTTCATACTGTAGTTGTATCCTAATGGTGCAGACATTAAAGGCTGTCAACCCTAATGGGAGATTTGCCAGTGAAGCATCACCTATGGGGTAGTGGATTAAAGGGGTTGTCCCGCGCCGAAACGGGGTTTTTTTTTTTTAAACCCCCCCCCCCCCCCCCCCGTTCGGCGCGAGACAACCCCGATGCAGGGGTTAAAAAAACCACCCGCACAGCGCTTACCTGAATCCCGGCGGTCCGGCGTCTTCATACTCACCTGCTGAAGATGGCCGCCGGGATCCTCTGTCTTCATGGACCGCAGGGCTTCTGTGCGGTCCATTGCCGATTCCAGCCTCCTGATTGGCTGGAATCGGCACGTGACGGGGCGGAGCTACACGGAGCCCCATAGAGAACAGGAGAAGACCCGGACTGCGCAAGCGCGGCTAATTTGGCCATCGGAGGGCGAAAATTAGTCGGCACCATGGAGACGAGGACGCTAGCAACGGAGCAGGTAAGTATAAAACTTTTTATAACTTCTGTATGGCTCATAATTAATGCACAATGTACATTACAAAGTGCATTATTATGGCCATACAGAAGTGTATAGACCCACTTGCTGCCGCGGGACAACCCCTTTAAGCTTAAAATTCAACTTCAGTATTTTTTCTCAAAGGATGTTTAAGTAATTGGTGAGACTGAAAGGAGTAACTGGAATGGCATTTTTTTCTTATTTTTTTGGAGTGGATTCACATAGGGTGTAATTCTGCACCACAAACACATCTACGTGTATTATTTGACTTTGCATTGCAAAAAGCGAGATCTATGTTCAAATCGGCGCTTCTAGTGTTATAGAGGTTTTTGTTTTTCTTGTAAAATTCTGCACAAATCTAACAGAAAGGTTCCTTACAGGTATGATATTATTGCAGGACGTTTAAACCGTAATCTGTCATCACTTCTAATAACAGAATCAATCTGGGGTTCACAGTCTAATTTCTATAGGACACTTCTTCACTTACGAGTCAAAACCTAATTTGCCCCAGAACATACAGGGTCTGGTGGTCAGCGGATATGTGTTTTGCTGGGGTCATAGGGCACCAATGCTTGTTTTTGGATAACACTTTCCATTTAACTCCTGGAAATATTTGTGAACAGAGGGAAGCTGGAATGTGATTAATATCATTTTGTCGACTCCCCTCCTGTTTCCAACTTCTATTCTAATGGTGATTTACAGGGATGAAAACTGACTGCAAAAAAATGTATGGATGATATGTGCCCTAAACTAACTAATGGAGGCTGCAAGTCCTGATGTTTGTTCAAAAATGTATTTTTTGTATGCAGTCATTTATACTTGTTTACTAAAAGGGCAGACCTGGTGGCTGTAAACGGATTTTAAAGAGATTTATCCCAAAAAGACAACCCCTGTGCATATGCCCTATTGGGGTATATGGTTGACATACAGAGGGTTAGAGTGAGTTGGTGTGGAAAGTGACAGAGCAGCTCATTTTTGCGTAAAAATTTTTTATACTGTTCGTTATAGTTTCCCCAATACCTTCAAGTGGAAAATAAGTAAGTAATGCCCACGTTTCATGCTGTCCTTACCTTTTTAGGATTTGCATGTGTGCCTCCAGAGAGGGTACTCGTGCATCTGGTCTCCACCGGAACTATGGGGTGGGTATGTCCTGGGGGAGTTATAAGGAACGCCACAGCTGCCAATTGGCTACCTTCACGGCAGGTGTCACCTGTCAGGGTATGGGGAGACAGATAGTGGGGACGGCATATGTGTGACGCTGGTGGACCAGAGGACAAATTGCAGCAGAGAACGGATGCGGCGGCGGACGCGAGGAGACATTCCAGCTGAGGAGGGAGGCTGCCGAAGATACATTATTGCGGAGAAGGGAGGCTGGCTGTGACAGTGGGGGACCGGAGCGGAGGCGATCCGCAACTTGTCTACCTGCAGTTGACTGCTGTGCTGGCTTCAGTGGCGGCCTCCATCCATCCAGCTATGGTGAAAGCTGGGCCGGCTTCAGCAGCACAGGAGGTAGGCTGGACCACAGATTTCCTGCGCAGATGGCAGTGCGGCCGGGGAGACTGACAGCGCAGAAGGCGGGAGCGGACAAGGGAGTGGCGGGAAAAGTGACAGGAGCCTTGAGGGGAGATCAGGAGCGGACAAGTGAGAGCGGCAGGGTGAGTGACAGGAGCCAGAAGGGGAAATGATGGAAGTACGCCGGGGACAGTGACAGAAGTCGTGAGAGGGAAGATGATGGCTGACCTGGAGAAAGTTACAGAGGGGTCGGGAGTGGACATTGCATTCCACCTGTTGTGGGCGTCACCTGGCCCTACCCCAAAGCTCAACACGACCAACCCGTGTCCATAGTTCCGGTGGAGACAGTGCATCAGTATGTCCAGGGGACTGTATCCTCACTATGATTTGAGGTTATGTTCTCTTTCACTTGTTTTGCAACTCCCATCTATACCTCCTAGTAGTGAGTGCTGCAGCTTGCTTCAGTGATATCAGTTGAGGGCAGTTGTTTTCTCAGGCCAGGCCCATAGAAATTGACTGACTGTAGGGGCAATCTAGTTTTTAATAGCTGTTATATTGAGTTGACGCTTTTATTTTGTTTAACCATTAAAACTATTAAAAGCACTTGCTATGTTTTTTGTTTTTCATTATTTTTCGCCGTGGGTGAAAAATAAGTGCATACATGCAATTCGTTTTTAAGCAAAAACGCATCCTAATCGCATGCAGAATTGCAGTTTTACAAGCGTAAAATGGGTATGTGTTTCTTGGCCCAATATTGTGCTCGCCTGTCTGTATTGAGATTGTTTACTGGATGTGTTACTTAACATCATTATTATTTGACAGCAAAAGGCACAGCGGGTAACCTAAATAATTATTTCATTTACTCAGGCCGACTTCACACGGGAGTCAAAATCGCGCAAGATTTCTTTTGAATGGGGTCATACACATAAGAGATGTTTTACTGCATGGCAGTGCCATGCAGGAAACAAATTGCAGCATGTTCTATCTTGTGGGTGCTCCCGCATCACAGCGCCCATTGTTTTTAATGAGACCGGTGGCAGCATCGCCGGCCCCATTGAAAGCAATGGGAGAAACTCTGTGGTTCTCTACTGCGGCTGTAACAGCTGTGTCGGAAGATCCATGCATCCCCGAAGTGATGCCAGACGGTTTTGCCATGGAGATTTCACATTGATGGCGAGCGCGATATGAGGACAGGGATTTACGATCCCATATTGCGCTCGCCCGTGTGCAGTTAGCCTTACTGTATGTACTCTTTACATTTTTTCTGCTAAGCCCTAAATTGTATATTCTTCTTCCTGTCATGTGAGTAGAAGCATGAGGTCCAGAAATATATCATAAGGCTGTTGTGACTTATGAAATACAATTGAAGGGTTGTTGAAAAGATGTTGAAATTTTTCAACCTTGAGACAGCAGTAATAAAGGACAGAAGACGTTATGTACAGGTATGTATAATGCCAAGACCAGGGTCAGATGCAGTCAGGGTAAAGCACAGCTATATCTTTGGTGTAAAACCTCTGGAAAAGTTTGCCTTGCACTTCTAGTTGGGCTATGTTCATTGACACAGAGTGGATTTGTTGCAGATTTTCTGTACTAATCGGCACTTTTTGGTGCAGCAGACTTCACTCCTTCAACTATAGGGGTGACTTAAAGGGGTAAAATCTGCTGTGGATCTGTACCAAAACCCACTCAAAAATCCCAACCAAATGCTGTGGGTTTTATCCAATGCGGGAAATCTGCTGTGTGTAAACATACCCTAAATCATATTGTTGTTACTGAATATACATCTCCCATACAGAGCCAAACATTGTACAGCTAAATCAATGCTGCTTTTTTTTTTTTCTCCCAACAGAAGAGCTCGTTGAGACTGGAGAGGTACAGAGGGTATAAGCACAACTATGGGGCAATATTACAGCTTGCTATAACAGTCATAAGACGGCCTTAAAGGGGTTGTACCGCAATCGACTTTTGCCAGCTATCCATAGGAAAGTTAATAAAAATCTGATCTTTGAGGGTCTCTTTGCTTAGAGCCGCACTAATCTTGAGAATGGGGTTCCTGTGTCCCCCTCCTCCTACAGTGATGAGATGTGGTCACGCTTGTGCAATGTGGCTTCATTCACTTGCAGAAGGACTGAGATAGCAGAGTGCTTGTATTCGGATACTTCAGCCATGCATGTGCAACCTTGGCTCCATTCAATGTTTACTGGACTGTGGGTGGGTAATGAGAAGAGTCAAACAAGGGCCCCCTATTCTCCAGATCAGTGGGGGTCTAAGTGATGAGACGCCCATGATCAGATTTTTCTCACCTACCCTATAGATAGGTGATAAATGACAATTATGATACACCATTAAGATACCTCTGACTCCTCAATAGCGATTGGCTGAAGGTTCAGTCTATAGCTATTAAACTCCTGGTCAGAAATAATCTGCATTGTTATTTTACAGCACTTGTGAATCTAAAGGCTCTTTTACATAGAACAATTATCATTAAAAAAATAGTTTAACGAGCGAAAATGAATGATCATTCAGTGAAAACATGGCCAACGATTGAACGAAGAATGATAATTTGTTCGCTTATCATTCATTTCATACAGGCCATAAATATCCTTGTTGGCTCGTTTGCTAATCATCCGTTTAAACAATGATTGTTCAATGGTTCTTATTCATTTTTACAGAGACGTTAACGATCCTGTGAAAATAAACGATTTATCTTGGTCTAAATGGATGGAGTAAACAAGCAAACGATGTAACAGTAAAAGCACCCTTAGGCTGGAGTCACACGGACGGAAATGCTGCGGAATTTCCATGCGGACCCTCCACCTGTAAATTCTGCATGCATTTTTAAAACTGAGACGAAGCAGCAGAGTGGACGAGATTTGCAAAAGTCTCGGTCACACGCTGACGACAGTCTGCTGCAGACAAGCCGAGTGGGAACTGAAATGCGACACGGAATTCAAATTCGCGACATGTTAATTTTGGTGCAATTTCCGCTGCAGACTCTTCTCTCTATGGGGAGAGATTTCCACAGCGGTATACAGGCTGAAAAGCGGCTTCAAAACCTGCGCCAAATGGCATGGCATTCGAAACAGCCATTCCGCTGCGGAAATCTCTCAGAATCTCTGTGTAGTCCCACTGCAGACATTCCGCAAGATCTCCGCCCCATGTGACCCCAGCCTTAGAATGTTAGGGGATATCTACTCTGGACAATCTTTTTGCTAGATAAGCTAATCACCAGGAGAACTTGGTAGCAAGTATTCAGTTCCACAACAATATCACACGGCAAATGAATAATTGTTTTGCCCATTGCGACCACAGCACCGTTCCAGTCTTTGGCTCCAGAACTTGTTATTCTTCCATTCAGGAAGGACTTTTCTTACTTGATATTGTGCTGATGCTATTTAATGTTGAGTCTTTGAGTTGGCAGGAAGCGCTGCCACCACCCTCTTAGTTTCAGCTATTTACAGGCCTCGTAACCTTGACTTATTGTGATATTGGAACAACGAAGAAACTTGGCAGTGTGCAGGTTCCTTAGTTGTGACCACCTGTCTTATACCTCCTGTTGATGATCAGGTATATTTTGTGGCTTTGCAATGCTAAGGTTCCATAGAAATGGTACGACCATGAAGCTTCATTTTAAAATAGAAGGTTTTGGGTTAAGGACCTTTTACACATCCCCATAATCGGGCAAAAGGTTGTTCTGCCCAATTACTGGGCTGCATAAAAGTGCAAGCGCTCAGTCATCAAATGAGCCAGCGCTTCGGTCAGCTGTACATCTCTACACTGGGAAATGTGCAGCTGACCGACAGCTCTGTGGGGCCGAATGTTTGTATTAACGATTAGAGATGAGCGAGTATACTCGCTAAGGCAACTCACCTGTCACCCGCGCCAGTCCCCGAATCTTTAGAGATGAGCGGGGAGATACTCAGCTAAGGCACTACTCGCTCGAGTAATGTGCCTTAGCGAGTATACTCGCTCATCTCTATTAACGATCCTTCGTCCCCCAATACAGTCTGTATTGTGCTGTTTGAAGACTTGGTAGGCTTCTCTATAGAAGCAAATTGCTCAGTGTAAAACTACCTTTACTGTATATGAGGAAATTGGTCTTGAGTGAGTCTATGCAGAAGAAGCTTGAAGTTTACTATTACACTTGCTAAGTTCTAGCCATTGCCTTTAAACCTCTTTCTTTTCCCTATATAGATCATATTTCCATTTATCATTTGCATTCTATCTACTTTTCCTATTATGTAGGTGTCAGCATAATGTGTGTATGAAATGATATTAGGTTATGTTTAACGTACAAGGTAAATTCCTGCACAGCCAGTTTGGCTTCAGAATGTAGCCAGGACTGTACAAGTGTATTGAAACCTCTTATTAGACGCTGTTTCTTCTTGCCTGCTTCCTACAGATAAGCTGTAACACGTTTCTTGTATTGATAAACAATCTGCCTTTATTTTCCATTACAACAATGTATAATATCTACCGTAGACCATGGCTGGGCTCACACGGCCGTATTGGAATAGCGTATTCCGTGAACTCTGTACGCCCACTTGGTACGCAGCAGTTCACAGACATTCAATTACATTGGCCGAGGCCTGCGTCAAACAGGTATTTGCCAGAACGCTGCCCTAACTGCGTCTTCAGCAGCGTTGGCAGCAGCGTTTTTGCTGCATTATCAGCTGTATTTTCTGCCAAGCTGAGAGATGGACTTCGTTGAACGCTGTTAAAAACGTGGTAGCAAGTTGTGCCGCATCTTCAGCAGCGTCTAAAATGCTGCCCATTCATTTCAATGGGCAAAGCACAGCGTTTTAAAATGCTGAAGCGCCCAGAAATAGAACATGCATCGCTGTAAAATCGCGGCATTAAAAACGCTACGTTCTAAGGCTGGTGGGGGCAAATTAATGAAAGCGTTGTGCAACGTTTAACGCAGCACTAAAGGCTGGAAAAACTTCCTGTGTGAGGGAGGCCTTACGCAGTTTTGCTCACATTAGCGTGTTGGAATTGCGGACTAGTGAAACTGTGTATTTGACTTGTCTCTGCTGTTCATGGACAAGTGTTGGACTTTGGGCCCCTTTAGGTTGAACGATGATCATTCAGTTTCTCGCTGGATGGTGCGATTTGAACTATATTTATTGTATGTGACAGCAGCAACTGAACGACCAGCAAGAATTTGTAGCACCGTTTCTGCAGGCATAAAAATCAAACAATGGCTGGCCTGTGTAAAAGACTGCCTGCCTGTCGTGGTTGGAGGTGGATCTCCGACTCGCTTTGCCCCCCTTGACTGAGCAATCCTGCAATTACAGCTGAAGTGACTGTCGTCCCACATAAAAGGACCTTTGCGTTGTACACTGTTGAAATAGTCAACTTTTGTTTTAACTCAAAGATCTAACATAGTAACATAGTTCATTAGGCCAAATGAAGACAATGTCCATCTAGTCCAGCCTGTCTGTCCTCCTGTGTTGATCCAGAGGAAGGCAAAAAACCCCAAGAGCAGAAGGCAATTAGCCCTTTTGGGGAAAAAATTCCTTCCCGACTCCCTAATGGCAATCAGACTGTTCCCTGTTAGAAAGATCAGTCGGGGATTGACTTTTTGGACCTCCACCATTCTTGAGAATGAGAGTCGCAGTGCTGACTTAGAATTGCCTCTCATTCTGTTTTCCTGCTTAACAACATTCCTGGCCCCTCGGCTTCCATACCAGAGGTCAAATCCCTACTGATCATAAAGTTATATGCCATTACTTTATAAGCTAGGAATAATCCTTTAAGACAACCCTGACGTCTAGTGATACACTGCTATCGTTTGATGAAGGTTGCTGGGAATACCATGCAGCAATTCTATTAAGTGGCCTTTGTGTAATGCTTTGATGTAATGGGTCTACCAGTGTGTTTTTCCGTTCTAGCACTTAGAGCAGAGAAGGCCTGAGTGAAGGCACCCCATCCCCAATGAAGTCAATGTGTCCTATGCATATGGACAGGGATTCATGTAATGAGACAACCCCTTTTTAAAGGCCTCATGTCCACTGGGAAAATCAGGCCCACTACGGATTCTCCATGGAGAATCTGCAGCGGGTCCCTCCTGCCCCACGGACATGAGGCATAAAAATAAGAATAAACTCACCTCTCGCCCGCTCCTGATCTTCCCTTCGCCGCGGCTTCATCTTCTCTCCGTCGCGGCCGGATCTTCTTTCTTCGGCTCGGCGGATGCGCAGGGCACGTCGGTTGCGTGCCCCGCGCATGTGCCGCCCGAAGAAAAAAGATCCGGCCGCGACGGAGAGAAGATGAAGCCGCGGCGAAGGGAAGATCCGGAGCAGGTGAGTAAATTCCGATTTTGGTCTCCCGCGGATGCGGACGGCTTCCATAGGCTTCAATAGAAGCCCGCGGGAGCCGTCCCCGCGGGAGACCCGCACGAAAATGGAGCATGGTCCAGATTTTTTCATGCTCCATTTTTTTAAATCACTTTTATTGACCATCCGCGGGTATTTATCTACCCGCGGGTGGTCAATGCATCCCTATGGGGCGCGGATCCGCGGGCGGGAGAAGAGTTAAAATCCGCTGCGGATTTTAATTCTTCTTTTGCCCGTGGACATGAGGCCTAAGGCCGCCTGCACATGAGTGGGTCGGATCCGGCAGCGAGAATTCTCGCCGCGGGACCCGACCCGAGAGCCTGCAGGGACGAGCGCGTACTCTCCCGCGCCTGGCGGCCCCAGCTGTTTCATGTGCCGGCTGCGGCGCAACCGGCGCATGCGCAGACCGGAGCCGGCGGCCGGGTGAGTGCGTGCCCCGCAGAAAAATAGGACATGCCGCGGTTTGTTTGCCGCGCGAGATTTTGCGCGGCCAAACCGCGGCCGTCTGCATAGGAGTGCGTATTGTAATGCACTCCTATGCAAACTTTCAGTGGCGGAAATCCCGCCGCGGGATTTCCGCCCGTGTGCAGGCGGCCATAGTGTCAGGCCGCCGTCAGGAATGCACAGTACAGATTTTTTTTTTAATGTTTATTTTTCCCGTGCCCTTGCTAGGCGATGACGCTGGTACCTGTTCTTGTGCAGGCGGCCCTAAGAGTACATAAGTACACTTTTTTTTTCATGTTGGACAGATTTATAAATATCTTTGTGCAGTATATTCTACTTTAAAGTTAAGTAAATCCATATTTCTGTTTTTGTATTTTCTAGAATTACAGCAACAGCATTAAGAAAAATACATTCATCTACCCGGGTGTTCACAACACCCAACCGCTAAACAATGACTATGGCCCTTCGGAAAGAGATGGACAACAAGTACAGAGATATGGATGATGATGAACTCCTTGGAAACCTCTCAGAGGCTGATCTAAAACAACTGGAAAATGTCCTTGAAGAGCTTGATCCAGAGGTGGGAATGATGGGATTTCTGCTTAAAAAAAAAAAAAATCTCTTTCCTGAGTTGAATTTTAGTAGTTGAACTGTAGGAGGGCGTACAAGGACCCCAGATGTCACACACAGCCCTGTACAGTCTGTGTGTAGCAATATCTTCAGCACCCAGCGTCGCTGATGGAGTGTGATTGTGCATATGTGGCCATCTCTGCACTGCAAACTGGGGGTGCAAGACATTGATTGTAATGTATGACTCTTGGATGAAGCCAAAGGCTTCATTGGTTGATTACCAGTACAGTAGGTGATGGTGTTGAGAGCTTTTTCTGGATCCCTAGCCTCCATAAAGTTCAGGATTAAAAGAAATCTGTCACCAGGATTATGCTGCCCAAACAATGGGCACCATGAACCCGGGACAGGGATGCCTATTGCCCCTGTTTGGTTTATTCCGAAATGCTGCATGGCCTTCCTCTTATGATTTGGAGCTCTGTGCTGAGTCAAACTTCAAAAGATTTTTTTTTTTCCTGAAACTCAGAAGAAGCCATGCACAGGTAGGGGCAATAGGTATCCCTGTCCCGGGTTCATGCTACCGGTAGTTTAGTCAGCGTGAACCTGATGACAGAATCCCATTTTGATTTCTAGATCAACTAGTTCCGAGACTAATAACACCTTTAGGAAGTATGATCTAAGCTAAAACTTCTCTCAAAGTCAAAAATGCACTAAAGTTCGGTCCACAATACTTCATCAATTATTTACATAGAGGTTGAGATGCTCCTCACAGGCCGCCCGTAAAGTTATGCACAGTGTGAGTTAATATTCAGTTTTGACTCTTATAACTTTTCATAGAAGAGCACTTTGCACCAGAGTTCTCATCCAGTCTAATCCCTTTAACAGGACACACTAGATCAGGTTTGTCTTCTCTATTTCTATAAGATGTTTGGTTATGTCTTGAAAGCTCCTGAATGTGAAACAGTGTCTATTTGGCTTCTGTTCTGCATTTCCTGTAGAACAATGTAATCTTTCCCAAGGGTTTGTACTCCGTGTTTCTGCCAGAGTTGTGGGGCTCCGGTAGACATTGCATTGGTTTTCAGGAAATTGCATTGATAAAACTGGCAAATACAAAATGTTTCTAGTCTTACAACTTTTTACCAGTGGCTTAGTGTAATATAGTATGCTGGGTATCCGGGTTGCCATTGTTGCTGTATGAGACCGTACAAATCTCATAGCACCAATGATCTCTTCTGTTAGCTGCAATATTTGTATGCTTCAGGGCTGTTTGAGGCTAGGGAAGAACAACTTGAGATACGGTTTACATCACATGACCTAGCAGCATGTTGCAGAGGAAGCACTATTGGATTGGAGGGCTGATGGACTAAATGAAATAATTAAAGGGAACCTGACAGGGCCTTAAAGCACCATAAACTAAACTTATGGGCTCATAGAACAGTGGCAGCTAAGACCAAGGGGAATGCTTTTTATAGTTTTCCTCCCTGGTCCTTCGCCATCTACCTGGCAAGGCCATGCTGAGTCGGCATCAGTCATCTCTTCATTCAGTACATGTGCCCATGCGTAGAGATCCGTGTATGTGTGCATGCACTGAATACAGGAAGGAGTCCGGCGTACAGGCTGAGCAGCTTCTACAAGGAAGGCAGGTAAGTATAAAAAGCACACCCCCTGGACTGCGCCGCCCCTGTGCTGTGAGCTCATAAACATAGTTGATGGTACTCACAGGGACCTGACAGGGTCCATTTAAGGTTAATATATCTGCTTCATAGGTGCTTGGCAGTAAAGCCAAAGAAGTAGCTGGTTTTGTAGTTTGTGTGGGTTTCAGTTCTTACTCTTTAGGCCAAGTAAAGAACATCTATGGTTCAAGCAACAACATTCGTTGCACTTTGTGAACATATTAACATTTAATGGTGTAAAGTATTGAATGGAATCTGTCACCTACTTTTAGCACATAAGCTAAGCCTATGGGCTGAAAGTAGGGGACCTGCTGAGTCTGGGCATGTAAGTGTTAAACTTGCCTTCCCCACCGTTCCAGCGCTGACACCGGGAGAATGACGAGGAGGGTAAGTATAACACTTGCATCCCCAGACTCTCCTACTTTCAGCTGTTTAGCTTAGAGCTAGAAGTAGTTGGCAGAGTCTATAAGACTACTTCTGGAGATGAGGAAATGATTACCATTCACTTCTGTTCCTTGTCCCCAGGGATACTCATAATCTCTAATTCCCCCATCAATATATTTTTGGAGTGTGGGAGGAAACTGGAAAATCTGCAGAAAGCTAATGCAAACATGGAGAGAACATACCAACTGTTTGCAGATTTTGACCTTGTTAGACTTAAAGGGGTTGTCCCGCGCCGAAACGGGGTTTTTTTTGTGTTTTTTTGACCCCCCCCCCCCCCGTTCGGCGCGAGACAACCCCGATGCAGGGGTTAAAAAAACAAACCGGAGAGTGCTTACCTGAATCCCGGCGGTCCGGCGTCTTCATACTCACCTGCTGAAGATGGCCGCCGGGGTCTGCTCCCTCCGTGGACCGCAGCTCTTCTGTGCGGTCCATTGCCGATTCCAGCCTCCTGATTGGCTGGAATCGGCACGTGACGGGGCGGAGCTACACGGAGCCGGCATTCTGCACGAGCGGCCCCATTGAAGACAGCAGAAGACCCGGACTGCGCAAGCGCGGCTAATTTGGCCATTAGAGGCCGAAAATTAGTCGGCACCATGGAGACGAGGACGCCAGCAACGGAGCAGGTAAGTATAAAACTTTTTATAACTTCTGTATGGCTCATAATTAATGCACAATGTACATTACAAAGTGCATTAATATGGCCATACAGAAGTGTATAGACCCACTTGCTGCCGCGGGACAACCCCTTTAACCGATGCTGCCAAGTAATATAGCTGCTACCTACTTGTTAGTATAGAAGCAGAAATGAAGAAATGCATCTTTTACTTTCTGGAAGTTGCCACTATCTTCTACTAGTATGTTGTCTGGCTTAGGCTGCCTGTCCACGGGCATTGCGGGATACCGCTGCCCAGGAGCAGGAGTCGGCAGACAGATCTCCGCTGTCAGACTATCTGACAGATAGGCTGACCGCGGAGAATTTCGGAAAATAGCAATGCTATGGAGAGCTTTCACTGCATTCCCCAGGTCCGGATTATCGCAGCAGGGAACGCAATTCAAACCTGTCCGTGGACAGGCAGCTTTAATGTACAGACCATGCCATCGTGTGTGTGTGTGTGTGTGTGTGTGTGTGTGTGTGTGTGTGTGCATATATGTGTATACATGTAGAATGTTCAGGTATGTATGAATATACTTGCGTGCTTCACTGTTTTCCAGATTTGCAGGTTACTGTAAACAACCCTTCATGCTACTAACGGTTGTGTTTCCCGCCTCCTAGAATGCTCTTCTGCCTGCGGGATTTCGTCAGAAGGACCAGACAGTAAAGAGAACCACCGGCGCTTTTGACAGAGAGCATCTGCTAGAGTTCTTGGAAAAGGACGCTCTTGCACAAAAAGACAGGGAAGACGTTGTACCATTTACTGGCGAGAAAAAAGGTACACCACGCTTTGTTGTGCTTCTTCTCTTTTTTTTCTTTTCTTTCTTTATGAAGGAGAACACTTGGAAACTTATGTTCCGATTTTTCGGAACTCTAAAGATCACATATTTCCTTCCTTAGGTAGTCGACATGTTCTCATTATCATTAATCTTGTTAATTCCAGAATATTTAAGCTCAAGGAACAAAGTTCTCAGGACTGTCGGAATATATTAAATCAATACATGTATGCTGCTTTCCTTAGTAACTGTGTATAAGCTGTCTGCACTGTCCAACACTATTATGTAACGAGCCAAAAGACGGCTCACGGAGGACTGATTCTCGTGACACTTATTCAGAATACAATTGCGCCACGGGCACATTTCCTGTTATGGAGCCATATTTTCTTCATATCAGACAATGGAGGCTGATTCCTATTTTAACTACTAGTCTCTTATTTGAGGGGTACTCTCATATGGTTCCATAGGGGGAAATTTCCATGTCAGCAGAGCAAATATTCGAAGTAAAGCCCACATAAAGCATTCTGCTACGGCTGTAAGCATGCTTTATAATATGTCACTTCCCATGAAATTGATATATAGACATGGCAATACTGAAACTAGGCCGGTATGAGTTAGTAACTGATTAAATCTTGTATTACTTGCCGATGGGATGAGTTAGACATGAGTGAGTTAATGGTACCATAATCCTTCCAATTAAAAGTTTGCAACATTCATTATGGATGATTTCTTTCACCTTTATCAGTTTAAGTCTCATGTATGACAGCTATTAGTTGGTATTTCTTATGCGCTCTTGTCTCCTTGTAGTCATTCTAGTATAGTATGACTTACTACATTACACTTTCAATCTCATTTGACCGACCATTATGTCATACACATACACGCTCAGCTTGCCTGATTGCACATGTGTTTTCAATGGGGAGAGGAGAGTAAGCCGCTGCCACTCTGACGGCAGGGGCGGACTTAGGTTAGATGGCACCCTGTAGGAAATCTTTCCCCCCTCACCCATCATAAGACACACCAGGTAAAACAATGTTGGGACGTCACCGTTGGCAACAGGTGAGCTGCACAGAGGCTGGCCCAGTAGCAAAACACTGGCCCATGATTAGTAAGCCCAACCCTGAAAAGAAGTCCTAGCTACACTGCATAAAAGAAAAAGAAAAAAAGCACTTGCCTAGCAGGTGCTGTCCCAGTCCTTCCCGCTGGTCTCAGCAGTTCCAGCAGGCTCCTCACTTTTCTCAGCACCAACAGAACATCACTTGCTGGTAACGGGGTTTGTAAACCCCGCCTCCAAGCGATCGCTCTGATTGGCTGAGCCGTGGCACTCGAGAACCAATCACTGCGGCACTCTATGAACTAATCGCAGTTTTTCAATGCGATGCTGTGATAGGTTAGTAGAGAGCTGCGGGGCAGGGCTTATATTTCAAGCCCCCCTCCTTTCCTTGAAAATCGGCGTAGGGCTTACTTTTGAGGAGACACAGTATGTGTGGACTTTGATGCATGTTTTAGTGCGGATATACCAAAACATGAAAAGATGAACTCTGGTGCAGATCAATTTTTAGGCATGGATTTGCTGCAGATTTTCCTGTTGAAAATCCTCAGTAAATCTAATGCATGTGAACGCACCCTTAGGGTACATTTACACAGGTATGTTTCCTGTCCATGTGTTGTCCATATATTTCATGGACAGTAAATTGACCAATTATACGTAGCCAATTGGGCTATTTGGACGAACTCCGCCATATGCATGCACGCACACACGGACTGATATTTTGTGTGAAGAAATTGCAGCATGTTCTATTCTGGTCCATATCACGGACCAGAATTGCACATTAAATGTCCTTTGCTTTTGGGTATCAAGCAGCACACCCATATGAATGGGCTCTTAAGGCAGCTTCTCACACACCATGAATACTATGGAATTTCTGTTTCAGACTTTGCTGCAAAAACCCACAGTATTTATTGTGCAAGCCATGTGGAGGAGACTTCTAAAATCTCCTGCACATGGAGGCGAAAATTTCCTCAACAAATCCGCAGTGTCTGTTTATGCTGCGGATTTCAACCTGTGAAATACAAGGTTTAAATCTGTGGCGGATCCGCAACAAAAACATGGCAAAATCTGCAACCTTCACCCCTCTTCTAAAACACTGGTGGGTGGGAGGGGTTAAATTTAGTAGTAAACGCTCACACCCTGGCTTTCTGCTTCTCTAAGTATGTGATGCACTGATTCTTTGTGCAGTCTACTATAGCAGAGCTTCATCACTCGTCTCCCCGCCAAGCTTCAGTACTTAGAGTACAGTGATTGCCAAGTTGTGAAAAAGCCCTGCTATAGAAGAGACTGCACAGGAAATCAGCGCGCCGGATAATCAGCCAGGGTGTGATTGTTTACTACTGAACTTAACCCCTTCCACCTACAAGCGGTTTAGGAGCAGAGCTAGGTGGCGCACCCCGCATCTTAGTGGAGTGATATGCCCTGTGCAGTCACACACACCCAAAAGGCTGTCCTTACCTGACTGCTTACCGCTTGTTAGGACAAAAGGGTTGGTTATGTAAAATTCAACATGTCCGTGCCACCTTCTTCACCGACATTTATTGGGGAAGGCTTAGGAAGCCTCTATACACATAAGCCTATTTCGGTCATTATCTTATGTTCTCTTATACTGTCTCTAAGCCATAGTCTGCATTAATTCTGTAGTGTTTTCTACTGTGTTATGTATGTAGTGATGGTGGATTCACTGAACTAGTTAAAGAGGCTTGGGTGCTTTTCTAGAAAAATGTAATACTAGAAGTAATGAGTACTAGATCTCTGGAATTAGCATGTGGATGCAGGGATTGACTCTGACTGCCATATTCAGAGTCGGGAAAGATCCTTTTTTTTTTACCAAATACGGGGCACTTGGCATCTGCCTCGTGGGTGGTGGGGTGAGGGGGGGGGGGGGGTGCTTCCTTTGGATCAACATGATAGAATTATATATTGAACTTGATAGAATGCACTTTTTAAAAAAAACTTTAACTAATATAACTATTTATCTAGTTTGTCTTTGTGTAGCGTATGATGTGAAGGTTTAGGAGGGAGTGATTTAATATGTACAACAGTATTGTATAGATGTAACCTTTTATCTGGCATTCGCTTGCTTTGTTTTGTGCTAGGTGAAACGCACCAGCCACTGGCGAAAAACTTCCAAGGTTATCTAAAGACCTTCTTAAGGCTAGCGTTGAATTAGTCCTGCTTGTTGCTCTCAAAACACGGTTGAGTTCCATGTGTTGTGGTGATTCATAGTGACTTTTGCGCTGGAGTCCTCTGCTTTGCCGTAAAGATCTTGTTCTTACCTGCAGAAATTATAGGTGCTGGTACATAATTTCTCATCCTTGAAGACCTGATTGTTCTCACTTGTTCAGTTCCTGCTCTTACATGTAAAGAGACAAAAACAATACGTGTATTGTGATGATGCACGCCATGTAATGCACATTTCATGGATGACTAACTGGCTTTTCTTTTGTTCAGGTGCAAGGTTTAGCACCTGCTTGGGTCAGCACTATTTTGGAGGTTCCTGCAGAGATGAATCCGTTGTAATAGTTACCATGTAGTTGTGGTTCCTGCCTCTTATTTCACCAGTTGCCAAGGTTTCAATGGGTTTAACTCGATCTCTTTCTGACCTTGTCTTGCTGTCGGGGGTCCTGAAAACTGTAATCCAAGTTGCTCAATTATTTTGGTAAAGAAATCAATTGATGACTGCCTCTAAAAGAGAGCTGCTGGCCAAACACATTTGACAGCTGCTGATGGGCTATCTTACCAGACTCTCCAAAAAACATGTCGTCTTGGATCAGCCAAACCTACATGACTTCTCTGGCAGTGCTTAGCCAACTGGATTGATCAAGGGACCTTCAGACTGCCCCATGCACGGTTGGCTGTTGGCCCATCTGACTTATATCGGCACAACCAAGTGACTTGCCTATATTTAAGCATACAGAAGTACTCTTAAAGCAGCCCACCATTGTAAGTACCCGGTGTACGGCACCATGCCAGCTGTTGAACCTTGGAGAGTATTTAGGGATGAGTGGAAATGGAGAGTTAATTATAACTGGGTATTCATTTTTAGATTATGGCTGAGGTGTATTTTAATGGGATTTCCCAGATACAAAGAGCATCATACGGTATTGTACCTTAGCCTCATTTACTGAAGGCTGAGCTGTAGCACCAGATACAGCTACTTAAAGGAGATGTCCCGAGGCAGCAAGTGGGTCTATACACTTCTGTATGGCCATAATAATGCACTTTGTAATGTACATTGTGCATTAATTATGAGCCATACAGAAGTTATCAAAAGTTTTATACTTACCTGCTCCGTTGCTAGCGTCCTCGTCTCCATGGTGCCGACTAATTTTTGGCCTCCGATGGCCAAATTAGCCGCGCTTGCGCAGTCCGGGTCTTCTGCAGTCTTCTATGGGGCTCCGTGTAGCTCCGTGTAGCTCCGCCCCGTCACGTGCCGATTCCAGCCAATCAGGAGGCTGGAATCGGCAGTGGACCGCACAGAAGAGCTGCGGTCCACGGAGGAAGAGGCCATCTTCAGCGGTGAGTAGAGAAGTCACCGGAGCGCGGGGATTAAGGTAAGCGCTCCGGTGAGCTTTCTTTACCTCCCTGCATCGGGGTTGTCTCGCGCCGAACGGGGGGGGGGTTGAAAAAAAAAAAAACCCGTTTCGGCGCGGGACAACCCCTTTAAGTCCCTGACATTTTTATTCATACATGTATGCCCTTCAGTATGTTTGTATGGAGTGGGATCAGATGTTGATCCCGCTCCATATCTGGCAGGTACTGACTATCTTTGACAGCTTACAACCGTCAGCAATAGCAGAGATCAGTGTTCACGCTAATCGTAGCGGTCAACCTCTTAAAATTCACTGTTAATTCTGACAGTAGCCTTTAAATGCCTCGATCAGAGTCCAGGGTCCCAAAAGGCATCTCCCAAGATGAAATTGCAAGGTACTGTTCAGTTGTCATGGCAGTCCAGGGCTTTCTGAAGGCCCCCAGGGCTGCCATGTGTTTCTGCCTATCAGGGTGGACCTATGGCATCCTAATAGAATAATAGCAGAAATGCCATATATTGCAATATTTAAAGGGGTTGTCCGGCCACACAGGGTAAAAAATTTTATAATGCTGCTGCTTTCCTTTCAGTAAGGATAGTAACAGACAGCATACAGGGGCTCAAACCGGCCAGCAGATCAGCTGCAATGTCAGTTTCTTACCTTAGATTCTGATCTTCACTGCAGCTTTCAAAGATGGCGCCTCTGTGCTGCCTTCCCTCTTCTGTGTGCGCGCTCCCGATGGTAGTAAGAGACATGAAAAGGCAGGATTTCATGGCCTCCCTCAGCTCACGTCTTAGCCCCGCCCATGACACGCCCACCTCTATTGAACTGCTCTACAGTCTCTCCCCGCCCCCTGCTGCATACTATAATCAGAGGGGGTGTGGCCAGGGGAGACTGCGATATACACTCATGGTTCAGGATAAAATCCTGGCATGAGTGTAAACAGCATTACTGTGTATAGTGAATGGAGAGGGGCTGGGGAGAGCCGAGAGAGCTCTCCTGCAGCCCCCCACTGCAAGGCTACCTACTGCCCCCCCACCCTGCTAAAGTGAAACAAAACATTTCCCCACACTCACATGCCCTCATAGTGCCCCTCCCACAGCGATCCCCCCCCCTCACAATGACCCCCACTCACAATGACCCCCCCCCCCCCCCACAGTGCACTCTCCCACAGTGCCCGCCTAATGATCCCCCACAGTGCCACAAACAGTGCCCTCTACAGTACCCCCTACACATGCCCTACAGTGCCCTCCAAAGTAGCCCCCCTCCACATGCCCCCCATCCACAGCGTCCCTATACAGTGCCCCCCCTGTGACCTCCCCCACAGAGTCCCCCTTTACAGTGCCCACACACAAGTACACTAACAGCACCCCTCCCTCCCCCTTTCCCCCCGGGAACTTCTGACAGCCGGGTCTCCTGACATTGCACACACACACATCACTGCCGCTGCCCCCCCCTCCCCCCGGGACTTCTGACAGCCGGGTCTCCTGACATTGCACACACACACATCACTGCCGCTCGCTCCCGCCCCCCGCCCCCCCCCCGGATTTCTGACAGCCACTTGCACACATCCATCCATCCATCCATCCTTATGTCTATTTATAAGTGCGTCTGCCATGAGGAGGAACCGCAGGCACACACTGCAGAGGGTTGGCACGGCTAGGCAGCGACCCTCTTTAAAAGGGGCGGGGCGATAGTCCACAATGCTGTACGGAAGCAATGAGAAATATAATCCTGTGCCACCGCCATCAGGAGCTGCACACGTGGGCATAGCAATGGGGAACCTATGTGCCATACACTATTCATTCTGTCAAGGTGTCTGCATGCCCCAGTCAGACCGCGGTTTTTAATTCATAGACACAGGCAGGTACAACTCTGCAATGGGAATTCGGTGTGCACCCACAGCATGGGTGGCTCACTGGAACCCACCGGCTGTACATAAATGTATCCCATTGCATTGCCCATCACAGCTGAGGTAACGTCCGATTAAATGCAGGTGGGCTTCGGCCCACACTGCATGCCCCAGTCAGACTGGGGTTCTTTAGAAGTGGACACATGCGGTTACAACTCCGTGTGGACCGACAGCATGGGTGGGTGCCAGGAAGCCACCGGCGGTACATAAATATATCCCATTGCATTGCCCATCACAGCTGAGATAATGTCATGTTTAATGCAGGTGGGCTTCGGCCCACATTGCATGCCCCAGTCAGACTGGGGTTCTTTAGAAGTGGACACATGCAGTTACAACTCCCTGTGGACCCACAGCATGGGTGGCTCCCTGGAACCCACCGGCGGTACATAAATATATCCCATTGCAGTGCCCAGCACAGCTGATGTAACGTCAGCTTTAATGCAGGTGGGCAAAAAATTAATTAGATTACACTGTAGGCGAGGGCCCCAAAAAATTGGTGTACCAACAGTACTAATGTACGTCAGAAAAATTGCCCATGCCCAACCAAGAGGGCAGGTGAAACCCATTAATCGCTTTGGTTAATGTGCCTTAATTTGTAACTAGGCCTGGAGGCAGCCCAGTTAAAATAAAAATTGGTTCAGGTGCAAGTTTCAACGCTTTAATGAGCATTGAAACGTATAAAAATTGTTTACAAAAATTATATGACTGAGCCTTGTGGGCCTAAGAAAAATTGCCCGTTCGGCGTGATTACATGAGGTTTCAGGAGGAGGAGCAGGAGGAGGAGGATGAATATTATACACAGATTGATAAAGCTAAAAGGTCCACGTTTTTGATGGTGATAGAGAACAATGCTTCCATCCGCGGGTGCAGCCTACGTATTGTTTAGGTATCGCTGCTGTCCGCTGGTGGAGAAGAGAAGTCTGGGGAAATCCAGGCTTTGTTCATCTTGATGAGTGTAAGCCTGTCAGCACTGTCAGTTGACAGGCGGGTACGCTTATCTGTGATGATTCCCCCAGCCGCACTAAACACCCTCTCCGACAAGACGCTAGCCGCAGGACAAGCAAGCACCTCCAGGGCATACAGCGCGAGTTCAGGCCACGTGTCCAGCTTCGACACCCAGTAGTTGTAGGGGGCAGAGGCGTCACGGAGGACGGTCGTGCGATCGGCTATGTACTCCCTCACCATCCTTTTACAGTGCTCCCGCCGACTCAGCCTTGACTGGGGAGCGGTGACAGTCTTGCTGGGGAGCCAGAAAGCTGTCAAAGGCCTTAGAGAGTGTTCCCCTGCCTGCGCTGTACATGCTGCCGGATCTCTGCGCCTCCCCTGCTACCTGGCCCTCGGAACTGCACCTTCGGCCACTAGCGCTGTCGGATGGGAATTTTACCATCAGTTTGTCCGCCAGGGTCCTGTGGTATAGCATCACTCTCGAACCCCTTTCCTCTTCGGGTATGAGAGTGGAAAGGTTCTCCTTATACCGTGGGTCGAGCAGTGTGTACACCCAGTAATCCGTAGTGGCCAGAATGCATGTAACGCGAGGGTCACGAGAAAGGCATCCTAACATGAAGTCAGCCATGTGTGCCAGGGTACCTGTACGCAACACATGGCTGTCCTCACTAGGAAGATCACTTTCAGGATCCTCCTCCTCCTCCTCCTCCTCCTCCTCAGGCCATACACGCTGAAAGGATGACAGGCAAGCAGCATGGGTACCCTCAGCAGTGGGCCAAGCTGTCTCTTCCCCCTCCTCCTCCTCCTCCTCCTCCTCAACGCACTGAGATATAGACAGGAGGGTGCTCTGACTATCCAGCGACATACTGTCTTCCCCCGCCTCTGTTTCCGAGCACAAAGCGTCTGCCTTTATGCTTTGCAGGGAATTTCTCAAGAGGCATAGCAGAGGAATGGTGACGCTAATGATTGCAGCATCGCCGCTCACCACCTGGGTAGACTCCTCAAAGTTTCCAAGGACCTGGCAGATGTCTGCCAACCAGGCCCACTCTTCTGTAAAGAATTGAGGAGGCTGACTCCCACTACGCCGCCCATGTTGGAGTTGGTATTCCACTATAGCTCTACGCTGCTCATAGAGCCTGGCCAACATATGGAGCGTAGAGTTCCACCGTGTGGGCACGTCGCACAGCAGTCGGTGCACTGGCAGATGAAACCGATGTTGCAGGGTGGCAGCGTCCGTGTGGGACTTGCGGAAGTGTGCGCAGAGCCGGCGCACCTTTTCGAGCAGGTCTGACAAGCGTGGGTAGCTTTTCAGAAAGCGCTGAACCACCAAATTAAAGACGTGGGCCAGGCATGGCACGTGCGTGAGGCTGCCGAGCTGCAGAGGCGCAACCAGGTTACGGCCGTTGTCACACACGACCATGCCCGGTTGGAGGCTCAGCGGCGCAAGCCAGCGGTCGGTCTGCTCTGTCAGACCCTGCAGCAGTTCGTGGGCCGTGTGCCTCTTCTCTTCTAATCTGAGTAGTTTCAGCACGGCCTGCTGACGCTTGCCCACCGCTGTGCTGCCACGACGTGCGACACCGACTGCTGGCGACGTGCTGCTGCTGACACATCTTGACTGCGAGACAGAGGTTGCATAGGAGGAGGAGGAGGAGGGTGGTTGAGTGGAGGAAGCATACACCGCCGCAGATACCACCACCGAGCTGGGGCCGCAATTCTGGGGGTGGGTAGGACGTGAGCGGTCCCAGGCTCTGACTCTGTCCAAGCCTCCACTAAATTCACCCAATGTGCCGTCAGGGAGATATAGTGGCCCTGCCCGCCTGTGCTTGTCCACGTGTCCGTTGTTAAGTGGACCTTGCCAGTAACCGCGTTGGTGAGGGCGCGTACAATGTTGCGGGAGACGTGGTCGTGCAGGGCTGGGACGGCACATCGGGAAAAGTAGTGGCGGCTGGGAACTGAGTAGCGTGGGGCCGCCGCCGCCGTCATCATACCTTTGAAAGCCTCAGTTTCCACAACCCTATACGGCAGCATCTCCAGGCTGATAAATTTGGCTATGTGGACGGTTAACGCTTGAGCGTGCGGGTGCGTGGCGGCATACTTGCGCTTGCGCTCCAACCCTTGCGCTAGCGGCGGCTGGACGGTGCGCTGAGAGACATTGGTGGATGGGGCCGAGCACAGCGGAGGTGAGGGTGTGGGTGCAGGCCAGGAGACGGTAGTGCCTGTGTCCTGAGAGGGGGTTGTATCTTAGTGGCAGGTTGGGGCACAGGAGGAGAGGCAGCGGTGCAAACCGGAGGCGGTGAACGGCCTTCGTCCCACCTTGTGGGGTGCTTGGCCATCATATGTCTGCGCATGCTGGTGGTGGTGAGGTTGGTGGCTCCCCGGCTGATCTTGGCGCGACAAAGGTTGCACACCACTGTTCGTTGGTCGTCTGCACTCTCAGTGAAAAACTGCCAGACCTTTGAGCACCTCGGCCTCTGCAGGGTGGCATGGCGCGAGGGGGCGCTTTGGGAAACAGTTGGTGGATTATTCGGTCTGGCCCTGCCTCTACCCCTGGCCACCGCACTGCCTCTTCCAACCTGCCCTGCTGCTGCACCTGCCTCCCCCTCTGAAGACCTGTCCTCAGTAGGCTTAGCAAACCAGGTGGGGTCAGTCACTTCATCGTCCTGCTGCTCTTCCTCCGAATCCTCTGTGCGCTCCTCCCTCGGACTTACTCCAATTACTACTACCTCACTTATAGACAACTGTGTCTCATCGTCATCGTCCTCCTCACCCACTGAAAGCTCTTGAGACAGTTGCCGGAAGTCCCCAGCCTCATCCCCCGGACCCCGGGAACTTTCCAAAGGTTGGGCATCGGTCACGACAAACTCCTTCGGTGGGAGAGGATTCGGAACCCTTGCTGCCCATTCTGGGCAGGGGCCCGAGAACAGTTCCTGGGTGTCTGCCTGCTCCTCAGAATGTGTCATTGTAATGGAGTAAGGAGGCTGGGAGGAAGGAGGAGCAGCAGCCAGAGGATTCAGAGTTGCAGCAGTGGACGGCGCAGAACTCTGAGTGGTCGATAGATTGCTGGATGCACTTTCTGCCATCCACGACAGGACCTGCTCACACTGCTCATTTTCTAATAAAGGTCTACCGCGTGGACCCCTTAATTGTGAGATGAATGTGGGGACGCCAGAAATGTGCCTCTCTCCTAATGCCGCAGCAGTCGGCTGCGATACACCTGGATCAGGAGCTCGGCCTGTGCCCACACCCTGACTTGGGCCTCCACGTCCTCTCCCGCGTCCTCTAGGCCTACCCCTACCCCTCAGCATGCTGTATTACCAGTAGTGCAGAAACAGAACGCTGTAATTAAATGTGCCGCTTATTCGCCTGTGGTTGGAGGCTGACTTCCCTTACGGAACGCACAGCAGAGCCAGGAAACAATTTTGCGCACGCCTGTAGTGAGACGTAGGTGCGTATGACTGAGCTAGTGGAATTCACAGTGCAGAAGCAGTCAAGTGGCCAAAGGCCAGTAGTAGGCCTTAAGTATTTTGCTTCTATTTTTTTAAAATGCTGAGCTGATACAGCAGACAGATACTGTAGGCAGCATATAATATTATGTATACTCTTTCCCTCTGGCGGGATGACGGCGATCATGTAACAGAGACAGCAGATCCAGGAAATAATTTCGCGCAAGCCTGCTGTAACGCTTAGCTGCGTATTAATTAGGACTACTACCCCCTGCAGACACGCAGTAAACTGAAGACGGTCACAGGCAGCCCAAATATAGTATTTTTCCCCAATTTTTTGGAAAAAGCCCACTGCCTATATAGCCTGAATATCTCTTTCCCTGCCTCAGCAGTACTGGCCCTATACTCTGTACAATGACTGCAGACTGAGGACGCAATGCTCTGCACGCACGATATACAAAAAAAAAAATTGCACAACACTGCTAAAAGCAGCCTCAACAGTACTGCACACGGTCAGATGTGGCCCTAAAAAGGACCGTTGGGGTTCTTGAAGCCTAAAATAACTCCTAACACTCTCCCTATAGCAGCTCCGGCACCAGCAGCACTTTCCCTGAACTATGTCAGAATGCATCTGTGGCAAGCCGCGGGAGGGGCCGATTTATATACTCGGGTGACACCTGATCTCGCCAGCCACTCACTGCAGGGGGGTGGTATAGGGCTTGAATGTCGCAGGGGGAAGTTGTAATGCCTTCCCTGTCTTTCTATTGGCCAGAAAAGCGCGCTAACGTCTCAGAGATGAAAGTGAAAGTAACTCGAACATCGCGTGGTACTCGCCTCTAGTAACGAGCATCTCGAACACGCTAATACTCGAACGAGTATCAAGCTCGGACGAGTACGTTCGCTCATCTCTATTAAAAAGAAAACCCTATTCCCGAACTCCTAATAACAAATCAGTGTTTTTACACAGAAGTGATCATCGCTCAATGAATGGAAGCAGAGTGGGACTGAGATCGTTCCAGCCCGCCCACCTGTCTCTATTCACACTAATCGGGCATTCGTTCACAGATGAACTGCCGGTTTACAAGGAACAATGAAGCCGCAATGTTTTTTTTTTTCCAGGTCTGCGTGAAAGATTCGTTCAGCGATTCTTTATATTTATATATTTTATTTATTTATTTTTGGGGGGAGGTGGCTGATTGTTCTTTCATTTCCTACATTCACACTGCATGAGTAACTTCCAAACTGCTCAATCAAGCGACTTTTTTTTTTACCCAATAATGGTGCTGTGTAAAAGGGGCTTTAGTGTTTAATACACCTTCAGTACAGATTTGTTTGATCTAGGAAAACAATACAAGCTGTAAGGAAAACCAGCAAAGACAAGTGTTCCCTGCCAGAAGTGCATGCTCCCTTGTAATTTGAAGCTTGGTGCTTTCCTGCGCTTTGATGTGGACATAAACACCATCTTTCCCAACAGGTTTATTCTGCAGTCAGGGCTACAGTCAAACAAACTATTAATGGAATTTTGTTTCCATTGTTTCATGGAAAAGTTGGGCTCTATTACACGGCAAATTAGTGTAACAGTAAATTTATACACTTTATCACTAATGGAGGGAGACGGTGGTAATAAAGTCTTGGAACAAGACGTTTGATCTAACGAATAGAAAGTAAATGCAAATTAACGATAAAAATGTACAGAAACTAAACTTGCCTACAGAATTTGTCAGTCGCCAGGATTTTCTGTATTTTCCTCGAACAGTTTTTTGGAACTCTTGTGGGGATCACATGATTAAATTCTCGGAGCCCTTTTATTTAGATTTGGCATGGCTGTACAATCTGTGGCCCCTTAGTTGCTGACCCACTGTGATCACCTGCTTGTGTGGTTTTATATGAGACTTTCCAGGTCTGGTTGGGCTGCAGTGAGCACTTACCTCTGCTACAGGTTCCTGTCACTCCGTTATATGTGATGTCTGTTTGGCAGGAGCTTGCGTTAATCGATGAGCACTTTCCCCTGCAGGTAAAAGCCAACTTCATAAATGTACGGCATAGGGATGACACAGACACAAAACAGTGGTCTGCAACCGACCTCCCATAGCAATGGTCCAAATAAGAGATCTTGCCCGTTTAACCCCTCGATGCTACTGTGAGCATTGCATTCAAGTGATCAAAGCAAAGCGATCCATTCATCAACTTCTGCTAATAGACGGCATGAAAAGTAAATACAGATAAAATTACAGAATTGCCTTTTAATTCTTTTATAAAATGTATATGTATCTTAAACACTAAGATATATGTACCCCAAATGGTGCTATTTAAATAAAATAACTTGACTGCTCTAATAGCTCTTTAAAAAGCGTAAAGGGGTTGTCTCGCGAAAGCAAGTGGGGTTATACACTTCTGTATGGCCATATTAATGCACTTTGTAATATACATCGTGCATTAAATATGAGCCATACAGAAGTTATTCACTTACCTGCCCTGCGCTGGCGTCCCCGTCTCCATGGCTCCGTATAATTTCAGCGTCTAATCTCCCGATTAGACACGCTTGCGCAGAAGGGTCTTCTGCCTTCGGCTCGGTCTGGCACGAGCGGCGTTCTGGCTCCGCCCCTTCTACGCATCATCACGTAGCTCCGCCCCGTCGCGTGTGCCGATTCCAGCCAATCAGGAGGCTGGAATCGACACACATGACGGTGCGGAGCTACGCGATGGCGTGTAGAAGGGGGCGGAGCCAAAAACGTCGCTGCTGCCGGACAGACCCGAAGGCAGAAGACCCTTCTGCGCAAGCGTGTCTAATCGGGAGATTAGACGCTGAAGTTAGACGGAGCCATAGAGACGGGGACGCTAGCGCAGGGAAGGTAAGTGTATAACTTCTGTATGGCTCATATTTAATGCACGATGTATATTACAAAGTGCATTAATATGGCCATACAGAAGTGCTTAACCCCACTTGCTGCCGCGGGACAACCCCTTTAAGTTTTATTGCAGCTCCATGAAGTAGAAGAATGACAGTGTGACCCTCGGACCAAAGCAGTTTGTACAGCCATGTAGTAGAAGGCTAAGGGTAGGGTAGCACTGCAGCGGGTTTGGACAACTCTCTAATGTGTATGGCGGTAATTAACTCTCCCTCTAAAGATATCTGGTGCGATGAATCGGAGGTTCCATAGAGAGGCATGGGCGAGAAAAACTAGCAAAATGCAGAAAGATGGGGGCATGCAGCGATTTCTGAATCTCGCAACGTAGTATGATAGAAAACATTGCAGATGGGAATAAAGCCATTTCAACGCATGGGATTCATAATTCTGCATTTTCTTGCATAGCTCAAATTGCATGATTTTCTCACCAGTGTGAAGGCACCCTTAGGGTGCCTCTACACAGAACGAGCATCACTGACTGAATGGGGGGTGGAGTGGGCCGGGATCGTGCCTGCCTGCCTCCATTCATAGTAAACATGCAGTCGCTCTGTTTACACAAGCAATACTAAACGACAAACGAGTTCCCGTTCGATCAGTTGCTGCATGCATTTACACTGAATGATAACACTGCTCAACAGCATTTTTGCATCTGGTGTGCGATATATCAATTTACCCTTAGAAAGGATGTATCACGTAAGGTTTTTATGTAACTTACATTTTTTCAATTTTTTAAAAAAGTTTGTGTTTGTGTTCATTTTCTGGTGAATTAATTATATAAAATTAAATCAATGACTAAGCTAAACTCCTCATTTGAATGTAATACACAGTGGATGAAGTTCTAAAAATGGTCACTAGATGGCAGAATAGTGTAGTTGAGCAGGAAGGTTACTGACATGAGCCTATCT
This sequence comes from Eleutherodactylus coqui, assembly GCF_035609145.1. Classification (NCBI taxonomy): domain Eukaryota; kingdom Metazoa; phylum Chordata; class Amphibia; order Anura; family Eleutherodactylidae; genus Eleutherodactylus; species Eleutherodactylus coqui. The sequence goes on along the minus strand of NC_089838.1, from coordinate 230,318,609 downwards.
GTACTGCTGTTTAGTGTTTGTTATAATCTGCACTTCTCTTCCTTCTTACCTCAGCATATTGGTGTTTTTTGAGTTTCATTCACAAATACATTACCAGAAAAACATTGAGTTGTTTTTTTTTTAATTTTTTTTTTTTCGTATTTAAAACCAGCCGATATTTGGCAATACTGTATTATACTCTATGTAATAGTGCTATGTCTCTCAGAAATGTGACATGATAGAATCTGATTCTTCCACTGAATTCAGCACCCCAAAACTAGTAAAATCAACCTGTTTCCAAACCAGATACCGAATTTTTTTTGACTTGTTGACCAGTGTAATCGTTAATCCCTCTGGATCGCAGGAATCCGAACAATAGTGTATTATCATTCTGTGTAAAAGCAGCTTTACTCACATTTCTTTCAAGTACTTACCCAATTATATATGTATTTTTTATGTTTGATAGTTATTCAAGGGTAATGTACACTTAGGCCGGCTTCACACGAGCGTGACGGGCTCCGCTGCGGAATATTCCGCGGCGAAGCCCGTCACGGCGCCCCCCAGAGACCCCATACTTACCAGCGGAAGATAGCGTGAAGACGCTTCCCCACCGCCGCTGCGTCATGTGATACGCCCACCGTGTCACGTGACGCGGCGGCGGTAGGCGGGAAAGCGTTTTCACGCTATCTTCCGCTGTGTTACAGCGGGAGATAGCGTGAACGGACGGCTTCCATTGACTGCAATGGAAGCCTTCAGCGCGTACATCCGCGGCAAATAGAGCATGCCGCGGGTGAGGACGGGAGATTTCACGGTGCGGAATTCCGCAGTGGAATTCCGCATCGTGAGCATTGTGCTATTAGGTTCAATAGAACCTAATAGCTGCGGGCAACGCAGCGGATTTTCGCCGCGAATTATGCGGCGTAAATCCGTTCGTGGGAAGGAGGCCTAAATGTGGATTGTCTACTCCAGTAATGTTGTATATTGATGTTAACAGAAACCCATTTGAATAGTATTGTTACATTTTACGGTATACAGGTTGGAGTATATAGATTTATATTTGGAGCAGAGCAGATGGAATACTGTGTTCCCTCTTAGTCTCCTTATCTGACTATTGAGGGATGAAGGTCTCCTATCTGTAGTGGGCTCTCCGCTCTGATGTAATGATAAGTGAGTAATGTGAGGTTTGTGGGAGTGTTTGTATGACTGCGGCATGATGGACGACAGCTCTAGCAGTTTAGTACATTCTGATAATAGGGTTTGGTTTGTTTTTCAATGATATCATCATAGCTACTGCAATAATAGTGTTTGGCTTGGCGGCGTGGAATAACATGCAGGTCTTTGTCTGTCCTGCGGATTCTTTCTAAGTCTTTGGAAGTTTACCAACCACTTATTTTTATTATAACCAGTAGTGTGTTTGAATGGTATGTCAAGGGAAATGTTAGACCTTAGTGAGAAATGGGCCCAGATTTGGTGACATGAGATTTCTATTAGATATTGCTGATGTCTAAGGGAAAGTCATGTGTTCAGTTTTCAGTAATTAGATGTGTTTGTAGAAGAGAAATATTAACCCTTTCCAATCCAATCTTGGATTCAGGGTTTCCTAAAAGGCTTTCTCTTTTTGCTGTTATACAGTGGTGCCATCTGCTGGCTAAAGCCAGTGTGTGTACACCAGAGAGGCTCCGACAGCAGAGTGGCTGGCAATAAATGGTAAGAATACCCTGTCGGACGTCTTCTGACATTGGAGCTGTACAAGCTTCAATCAGAATGTAGGAAGACGTCAGACAGTGGATTGGAAAGGGTTAAGGTAGACTTACTAATATGGTTGTGCCCAGACCTTGTAACAAAATATGCACCAGAAATGTGCCAAATTTTGACACCATGTCAGATCAAATTGTAGACTGATTTATGAAGCAAAAATGCCAAAATTAATTAAGCACTACGCTACAGTCAAAAAATGGGTAGCGGTAGTGACCGATAAGCACATGTGTTTGCCAATAATGCTGCCCTTCTACGGCACAATCTTCCAACCATTCGAGTGTGTAGGGCTTGGACCTCATGTAGTTACTACAGCGTGGAGACCTTTCCTTAGTCTTCAGGAAATGGAGTACAGCGTCATGTCAGACAGCGGGGGAAAGCCCCATTGCTGCCCGTGCTTATTTTTGCTAAGGCTGGATTAGAAAGTGAAGAGAGGTATAAAGTAAAGCCTAATTCTTTTTTTCTTTTCACTTTTGGATCCAGTCCCAGTATTAACAGAGGAAGAAGAAGAAAGGGCAGCACACGTTCCATAATCTCTTTTTGGGAACCTGGCCATTCAGTCTTCTGCTTTAAAGCACAGGCTTTTGTATTATCAAGGAGGAAGAATTTCTGAGTGGCAAAAGTTAACATTATAGATGAGCGAGTATACTCGCTAAAGGCAATTACTCAAGCGAGCATTGCCTTTAGCGAGTATCTCCCCCACTCGAGACTGCAGGTTCGGGTGCCGACAGCGGGCAGGGAGCTGCGGGGCGGAACGGAGGGGAGATCTTTCTCTCCCTCTCTTCCCCCCGCTCCCTCCTGCTGACTGCCGCTACTCACCGCTCCCCCGCGCCGGCACCCGAACCTGCAGTCTCGAGCGGGGGAGATACTCGCTAAAGGCAATGCTCGCTCGAGTAATTGCCTTTAGCGAGTGTACTCGCTCATCTCTAGTTAACATATAATTGTAATTTAAGTGCCAACATTCGCCCAGCTTGCTGCCCACTATTCCCCCAACCTTGGTCATTTATCAGTCTATTGGTGATAGATTTCTCAAGCAGTTGGGTGCTTAATTACATTGTGGGGTTTGTGTCCACAGCTGATGTCGGAAGGGAACTAATCTGTTTACAAACACTAAAACATTTCCCCTATTGTTAATTCCTAGTAGTTCCCAGGGAAATGCCACAGACAGACTGGTATAGCCTCATTTTCCCAAGCCCACACATCATTATCATATGGCAGCAACTGGGGCATGCATTGTTATTAAGATTCTTTGTCTATGCCACTTTCTGTTAGCCCCATACACTTGTAGATGTCATATTTGCATTCCTACAACTTGCATGGTCCAGCAAATCAATGTGCTACGGTATTTACAAGAATCATGGCTGACATGAGATTTGAAAAAATATATATATTTTATTTTTTTGTACTACTATCATAACATCTGTCCTAAATGTGAGGTCTAACCAGTGATGCAAGCTTAGGGGCTGGTGGAGTTTTGGAATTTTTTATCTTTAGTTTTGCATTTGCCATCTGGAAGGGTTTATACCGCTGTGCCTCTTCTCTTGCTAGTTTCATTGTTTTGTCCTACTTTTTATGCTTGTCGTTTGCAGTTCTAACAATAGGCTTGAAGTGTATAGTGGAGATTCAGCAGATAGGTCCGTCAGTGGGACCTCTCCTAGAAATGCATATTTGGAACTAGTAAATCAGGTAGATCACCAGCTCGTTTACAGAACAACCACTTAGTAAAAATGGCCCACAAGATGTGCATTTGATGAATTTGTTTGCTTCCTGTGTACTCAGCCAGAGCCTCTGGGGAGCTGCTGATATTGGACTGTTGTTCAACTTCCGCTCTTATTTGCATGTTACTAACCACATCCATCTGTTTTATTTTCATGTGTAAATCTGAAATGGATAATTCACGAAGTGCATAGTATAGTGGGAAATATTTCTCCGGATGAGTCAAGACTGGTGTTTGTGTATCAGTAGTCTAATGTAGTATATTATATATGGAGTACTAGATGGTACAGGAAAGAAAAATGACTTCCCATTTATGCAGTCTGGTATGATGTATGCGCCATATAGAAAATAAGCCTAGCTGTGAAATACATATATCATGCAAATGCCTGAGTCCTGGGATAATGCAGGGGGATCCAAAAAGAACAGAGCAGAAATAAAGCAGATTTCTTCATACATGAATTGACCTACAACTGCCAGTAGGACATGAAAATAGAAGAACTCCAATACACCTTACAGAAGGTAGATGATGTAAAACGAGGCATCCCTGCTGCAGTGGAATCGATAACGGAGGATGTGTTGGGAAGCGTCTGCGCAAAACTGGCTTCCTGATGCAACATCTGCCGTGTCAACCTTCTGTAAGGTGCAATAAAAACTTGAATAGTTCTTCTATCTTTTTATGCCATTCTGGCTGTTTGATTTATTCATATTTTAACGAAGGCTGTTTGCAAAGATACTTTTTATTTTTTTTTATGTCGATGCATTGCAGCTATAAAAAAAACTTGGTTGTGGTGATTGACTAAAGGCCCATTTAGACACAACTATTATCGCTTAAAAACCGTCTTTTGAGCAATAATCATGTTGTGTAACTGCACTGACATTGTGCAATTTTCGTTATGCCGTCGCTCATCATTGTCTTGCAGCGTGCTGAAAGAGAACAATCGACCTCATCAGGAGTTCACAGCGGGATACAGCTGATACTATTGTTTCAGCTGTAGCCCACTCCCTGAAGACAGGCGGGATATGAAGAACACAGCGGTCCAGCTTTATACCAGCTGAGCGCTCCATGAACACAGCAGGGGTATGAAGAACACAGCGGTCCAGTTTTATACCAGCTGAGCGTGAACACAGCAGGGGTATGAAGAACACAGCGGTCCAGCTTTATACCAGCTGAGCGCTCCGTGAACACAGCAGGGGTATGAAGAACACAGCGGTCCAGCTTTATACCAGCTGAGCGCTCCGTGAACACAGCAGGGGTATGAAGAACACAGCGGTCCAGCTTTATACCAGCTGAGCGTGAACACAGCAGGGGTATGAAGAACACAGCGGTCCAGCTTTATACCAGCTGAGCGTGAACACAGCAGGGGTATGAAGAACACAGCGGTCCAGCTTTATACCAGCTGAGCGTGAACACAGCAGGGGTATGAAGAACACAGCGGTCCAGCTTTATACCAGCTGAGCGCTCCGTGAACACAGCAGGGGTATGAAGAACACAGCGGTCCAGCTTTATACCAGCTGAGCGCTCCGTGAACACAGCAGGGGTATGAAGAACACAGCGGTCCAGCTTTATACCAGCTGAGCGTGAACACAGCAGGGGTATGAAGAACACAGCGGTCCAGCTTTATACCAGCTGAGCGTGAACACAGCAGGGGTATGAAGAACACAGCGGTCCAGCTTTATACCAGCTGAGCGTGAACACAGCAGGGGTATGAAGAACACAGCGGTCCAGCTTTATACCAGCTGAGCGCTCCGTGAACACAGCAGGGGTATGAAGAACACAGCGGTCCAGCTTTATACCAGCTGAGCGTGAACACAGCAGGGGTATGAAGAACACAGCGGTCCAGCTTTATACCAGCTGAGCGTGAACACAGCAGGGGTATGAAGAACACAGCGGTCCAGCTTTATACCAGCTGAGCGCTCCGTGAACACAGCAGGGGTATGAAGAACACAGCGGTCCAGCTTTATACCAGCTGAGCGCTCCGTGAACACAGCAGGGGTATGAAGAACACAGCGGTCCAGCTTTATACCAGCTGAGCGCTCCATGAACACAGCAGGAGTATGAAGAACACAGCGGTCCAGCTGTGTTCTGCATCCCATGCTCGGAGCGCTCGGCTGTATAACAGCCTGGCACTCCGAGAAGAGAACAGCTGGATGCAAAAGACAGGCGGCCCCCTTGTCTTCTGCATCCCCCACTCGGAGCGCAAGGTGATCGCTCAACGTTTGAGCGATCACCTTGTGCTGTAAATGCACACAATTATCTAAATGGGCCTTTAGTCTTTTATAACTCACAAAGTGAGTGATCTCACACTTCAAATCAGAATATTGCCTCCAGGTACCGGAACCTTGGCCCACTGACCACGGCCGTGACAGAATATCGCTAGCGATATTCCGCCGCAGGGGGGGGGGGGAGCACTGACCGGTCTCCACATTAAGCCTATTTTAACGGAGAATCGCGGCATGCCGCGATTTAAATCCCGCAAGGGAAGAATTGCTATAATTCTCCGCTCGTGGATGTGGGTGCTGCGCTTTCCATAGTTAGCCTATGGAAAGCTTTACAGAGCGTGATCCGCAGGCAATTAATTGCCCGTGGACAGGCAGCCTTACAGTGGGATCACTTACAGTACTTTCTGAAGTTGCTTTAGAAAATGCTTACTTAGGAAGTTATAATGTACCCAAAACTGCTGATAAAAATGACCTGTTTGACAAACATGCTATCTTGGGGAGTATTCATCAATCAAAGTGTTTTTGTTTTATTTTCTTCTTTTGCCATGATAATTTTTGAAATTGCTTCCAAATGTGTGGGTTTTTTTTGCAAAAACATGGCATTTGAAACAAAATTCAATTTGAGTGCACTATATGAATGTACTCTCAATATGGTATGTATTTGGTAGAGTTGGTAATACACAACAGTCCTAATGATGATTGCGCCCTCTTCTGGTCAGTTGCAGTACTGTATTTTCTTCCAGCTCTCCTGACACTGACATTATTTATGTTTTAATAGGGAAAGTATTTATCCCCAAACAAAAGCCCAAAGATTTCCATGTAGAGGAGAAGCTAGCACTTGAACCGGAACTGGAAGAAGCTTTGAGCAGTGCCACGGACATTGAGCTGAGCGACCTTGCTGGTTAGTAATTAAAGGGAAAATGTCAAAAACCGTAACAACATGCTCCATTAATTTCTACAATGACGTTGCCATATCTATTGTAAAATCTAAATTTTAAACAAAGATACATATTTGGTATTGCTGCGTCCGTGAGTCTGATCTTTCAAAGTAATGCATTATTTACCTTGCACCGTGAGTGTCGTCCAAAGAAAAAAAACAAAAAAAACGCCAGAATTGCATTTTCTTGGTCACCCAGTCTCCCCCCAAAAAATCTAATAAAAAGCAATCAAAATGTTGTATATATTTTAAAAGGGTACCAACAGAAACTACAGGACATCCTGCAAAAAATTAGCCCTCGCACAACTATGTCGATGGAAAAATAAAAAAGTTGTGGCTGTCAGAAGATGGAGACAGAAAAAATAAAATATCTGAAAAAAACAATAGTACAGCAAAAAAAAAACGACTTTATAAATCAGGTATTGTAATCGCACTGACCCATAGACTATGTACACCGTAGAAACAAGATGCACTCGAAGATGGCGGAATGGCGGTATTTTTTCCATTACTCTTCACTTAAGTTTTTCAGTACATTATGTGGTACATTAAATACCACCATTAAAAAATACAACTCGTCTCGCAAAAAACAAGCCCTCATATACCTACGTCGAGGAATAATAAAGTTATGATTTTTTAAAAGGGGGAGGAAAAAGCGAAAATGGAAAAACAAAAAAAAGCTGCGTCCTTATCTCTGTGGTCCGAAAACATTTGCTGGTGATGAAAGGAAAAATGTTAATCACTAAAGACAAGTATAGAATTTATTTAAATGTTGGATCGCCGGTGGCCAAACATTTAGCACCTTACCTGTGGATATTAAAGTGGGATTACCCCTTTACAAGCTTATGCTCCTTTCACAGTGTGTTTGTGGAGCAGTCTGTGCAAGCCTCAGGACGTTTACTCTGGCATGTACATATATTGCAATGTACAAACGTAAATCAAAAGGGTGCACTTGTGCCATCTGTATGTTGAGATGCTGCTGTCTCAGTTGCCTGGAAAAGCTTAGCCAACACTCCCCGCCCCCCCACCCCCAGCCCATCCCCCGAAATATCGATTGTGAGAATAATTAAGCCTAAGACCTCCCTCACACAGATGCTTTTTTACAGCATGTAGCGCTGCCTTTTCAGCGCAGCACTAAATGCAGTACAATGCCCCCATTCATTTCAATGGAGCTGTTCACACAAATGTCAAAATGCAGTGTTTCCAACGCTGCACTTTGACATCGATGCATGTTCTATGTTGGGCAGTTTTCGGCCCTGCGTCGCCCATTGAAATGAATGGGCACCGTTTCTCGGCACTGCCGAAAACGCGGCACGACTTGGTGCCGTGTTTTGTGTAGCGCTAAATGTCCTAGCTACACTACCTAAGGGGAGGGGGCGGGATACATACTGACCTGGCAGGTGCCGTCGGGGACTCTCCGGACCTCCATGCAGGCTGCCGGGCACTTGTCAAGCCGGAAGAGGATCTTTTGCCAGCCACTGAGATTAGAAATCCCCGCCTCCAGCAAGACATTGCTCTGATTGGCTGAGCACGGCTGAGTGACAGCCCGCTCAGCCAATCGCATCCAGCGCTGGCTTTTTGGCTGAGCAGGCTGTTACTCAGCATTGCTCAGCCAATCGGAGCAATCTCTTGCCAGAGACAGGGATTTCTAATCTCAGTCATTTAGCAAAAGATCCTCTGCCGTCTTGACACGTGCCTGGCAGCCTGCGCAGAGGTCTGGAGAGTCCCCGATGCACCTGTCAGGGTGAGTATGGAGGGTTTTTTTTGTTTTTTTTTTTGCAGCATTTTTGACTGTTTTCAGCAGTGCTTAAAACGCTGGCATGACGCATGACACCGGGCTGAATCTGCAGTAAACACATTGTCCAAAAACAGTGTGTTTCTGCAAACCCCCGTGAGGGAGGCCTTAACTGCAACTGATCTTTTCCTATGAGCTCCAACAATGCAAAAAGTCTTCCAGAATAAATGCATCCACTGGTAAACCTTCTATTTGTACTCCTGTATGCCAAAAAGACACGACTTTTTTGCATATGTTCAAATGAAAAATGTTTCTGAAGATGTTCGGCCCATGGGAGTATATCCAGCATATAATCCGATGGGTCAGCTATGAATGTCCTGTACTTCTTGGCTTTGGTAATGCTGCTACATATTTTATTTTCGGGCTGTCGTACGTATAAAGCCATTCATTGCTTCTCATGGTTTTAGTTCTGTTTTGATGCTCCGTACAGAAACCTTATCATTTACACAAACAGTTGTGTTTTCTGTTGTCACAATGTAACATATTTTTTCTTCAGCTATCCTTGGAATGCCCAGCCTTCTTCCAAACAGCACTAGTAATGGGTTTGACAGCCAAGGATTTCCCAGTGAGTATTTATTTACTGATGGTAATACTTAATAAATGTAAGGTAAAATATATCTTTAAACCCTAAGGCTGGGTTCACACAGATTTGCCCCGGAAACTCCCTGCGGAATTCCGCAGCGGCAAATCCGCCTGCGAACGCTAATCCCAGGATTAGCCACCCATGTGGTTGAGAACTTGCAAAAATTTGTCCATGGGTAGGCCACCGTCACGGCAAAGCCGGGCGGAACTGGCGTTGCGGTGCAGAGGTCAGAGATACAACATGTCGTTTTTTTGGTTTTTTTTTTCTTTTTCCGCTGCAGCCTCGCTCCTCTCAATGGGGAGAGAAAGTCGCAGCGGAATGTCGTCGGCCGAACCGCTTCAAAACCTATGGTGAAATGCCGTGGGTTTTGAATCTGCGCTTCTCCAGCAGAATTCTCACAGGTTTTGGGTGCGGCCAAACTGCGGGAATTCCACTGGAAATCCGCCCCCGTGTGACTCTAGCCTAATTTTAAGGAAAGCAATTAGAGGTCTAAAGGGTCCTGTTCTAATTATGATCTATTATGGCATACGGACCCCAGAAGATGTCACATTCCCTGGAGATTACAGTTGATCTTTGGAGGTCCACCTGCTGGACCACAGCGATCACCTGATTTTCAGTGGGTTCTAGTTGGAGAAAGGATGGATTGTCCTTTTTAGATGATAAAAGCATTCTTATGTGTTTCAGGAGTAGAAGGCGACTCCTAGGCCACTCTCACACATGACGTCAGTATAACGCCGCATTTTATTCAGGCATTTTCAAATGCAGGTTACTGAGTGTAACAGCACTTTTTAACGCACCCCATCATTGTGGTAGGTGATGAGGTGCGTTAAAAAGTGCAAATGTGTGCCAAATAGAGCAGGCAGTGCTAGAAAATCACGGCATTAGAAAACACAGCGTTCTGCGAGGTCCCGTTAAAATTATTAGGAGCGTTGTACCGCAGTGTGTACGAATCGCCATTGTGTGAGAGATCTAAAGGGGTTGGCCACTATTAAGGCCTGTTAACGAAGTTGAACATGGTGAAACAATACATTGCCTATATACATGCATTACCCTTTAGAGCCGCTGTGCCTTTGCATCCCCCCATGAACTGGCAGCAGCAATACAGAAATGCATGTTTCATCTATGAAATGTGTTAAAAATGACGTCTACAAAAGGCTCCTTTTAATAGCATTGTCTGAAGAAATGTATGCTTACAAGAGCTCCGTGTGATTTCCTTCAGACCACTATGTTCTTCAGTTAGAGCTGAAAAGGTTCCTTAATGAGCAGCACAAGAGTCAGCACTTTTTTTGAGAAGTTGAGTGTTCTGGTCTATAAAGTGACTTGTAGCGCTCATGTATTAGGAGGGATGGGAAGAGGTTCCATTTCCTGATCTCTCCCACTGCTTCCCCCGATAAATCAGTTCTGCCTATATTTATGTCCAACTATAGAAGGCGATAAAGAACTGATTTTGTCTTCACGGGATGAGAGGAGGCACCCTTTCATCTGGCTATCGCAGTTTTCACATAAGCTTCTTACCATTACTTCTGTTCCTGCTCTGTATATCAGGATTGTTGGGAAGAGGTCAGAAAACGGACACAATGGCCAGCACTGACCCTTGGGTTCTTCTACGTCCTATGCTCACCATTGTGCTGCTTATTAGAGCAGAAGCTGTATTCGTACCTCTTTATTTTGCTTTTAATGGGCATGCCCTGAACTAAATTATGTAGTGCACTGGAGGGCATCAAGTGGTGAATGATTGTATCTATGGACAACGTGGGCACATAATGCCCCTGTAGACTTACGGCCCATTTATACACGATTATTGCTCAAAAGATGACTTTTGAGCGATAATCGTTGTCCATTTACAGCGCAAGGTGATCGCTGTTCTCTGCTCGGAGGATCCCTAACCATAGATGTAGAGTGTAAGCTGACTATATGCCTCTATTATTGTATCTTCCTTCCATTACTTTATTTGGTTTAAGATTTATGGTTTGTGCTTTAGATGTTGTAAAGGCAGAGCCAGTCAGACCGATGTCTGATGAACCACCTAACCCTACCAACGTGGAGGAAAGTCTGAATAGAATAAAGAACAATGATCCTCGCTTGGTTGAAGTGAACCTTAATAACATAAAGGTAATTCCGAAGTGCATTGACCAGAGTTGTACCTTTGCATTGCAGTCAAATCGTAAAGGAAAGCCATATAGCATATGTAAGTCTAGGTCATGATGTCCTTCACAACGTGATCATGACTGTGAGGGCATACATTGTAAGTTATAATTAGGCCATCTGTAATCCCCATTAAAGGTTATACTTGACATTGTTGCAAAAACAGTGTCCAGTTTGTAGTAAATACATTTTTTTTTCCCATAGTCAAAGGTGTTTTCTGGGCAATAGCTGATTGTCTGTGTTCCATTACTTGAGACCGCGGCTGATCAGCTTTTCAGGCGCCTGCTGTCAGCCCACAACTTAGTGTATAGAGCGGAAATGGATCGCTCTGACCCCGGTGTAATGAACGGCAGTCTGGGGCCTCATTAAAATCAGTGGGAGCTGTGTTTGCATTTGCAAGCGCCAGCCACTACACATTGTTCAGAGCTATCTGCCTTCGCTCCATACACGGTGTTGTGGCACTGAGAGCGGCACCCGAAGCGCTGATCGTCCAGAATCCCAGCCAATCACCTATTGATGACCTATCCTGACCACAAGTAATCAATAGAAATTGCCCGCAAAACCCCTTTAGCTTAAAAAGCATAGCGATATTTGGAAGTCAAGTCTGTAAAAAAAAAAAAAAAAGCAAATGATCATTGAGAAATAAGTTACATGTGCTCATTATTCTTCTGTGGTCCTCTATTTGTATTGTGTTGGCTTATCTCCATATTAAAGCCGGATGATAATGCCCTCCAATACCATTTACACTAATAGATATGATGAGGGCCCATCAACTGAATTGATTGCTTACTACGGCTTCACATGGGCTAATTTGGACTGTTAGAGGACAAGCTATCATACAGATGATTGATTGTCCCCCATAGAGCTTCAGGATTGTCAGCAACAGATCCCACCTTCACATGGGGAGATTTGCTGCTGACAATGATAATCATTTGCGCTGCTTAAAAGATGCAATCACCGTTTGCTCGTTCTTTGGGTGTTTGACAGAATCTACACACGATCTGCTGATCAGGCAAATGAACATTTCTTGGAACGTTCTAGCCTGATCCTTGGGCTGTGTGAAAGGCCCTTAAGATGGGAGCGCAGTGCGGCCCTGGATTCAAATCAACTAGGGTAACATGGACATACATTTCGCACTTGGTTTCCCATGTTTGCGTTCAGATTTTTTAAAGCAATCTCTTCTCTAAAATGTTCCCTAATCTCCAGTATCTTGGTCCTTCTAGAATATCCCAATCCCCACTTTGAAAGATTTTGCAAAGGCTTTGGAATCGAATACACAGGTAAAAGCATTCAGCATTGCAGCAACAAGAAGCAATGATCCAGTAGCAGTAGTAAGTATCAGATGAAATGTGTGTGCCTTTGGCTTAACCCTTTCAGGATCTGGAATTTTTTTTATCATTTGTTTTTTTTCTTGTCGTAGCCTAGTGAGTGTTTTTGTTTTCCCCATTGACAGCTTTATGAGGGCTTGTTTTTTTGCAGGACTTGTTTTATTTTTAAAACCCCGTGATCTATGGAAAAGCTTTTAAAAAATTTTAAGTGAAGAGAATTTAAAAATGCAATTGTGCATTTTTTTTTTGAGGTGGGGAGTTTTTACAGCATTCACAGTACAGTAAAAATGACATGCACTTTGTTCTATGGGTCAGTACGATTATGGTGTTACCAATTGTTTTCTTATGTTTTTCTGTTTTTAAGAACCAAATTTTTTTTCTTAAACCTCTGCTTCCTGTCAGCATATTTTGAGGCTTTTTAAAACTTTTTTTGGGAGACAGCATAACAAAAAACATGCCGCACTTTAAAAAAAAAAATGTGTATGTGCTTTACTGGGTGGGATAAATATGGTGATATTTTAATAGTTCTGACTTGTACATACTCATCAATATCAAATATGTGGGGTTCTTTAAGCCCTTCCTGCTATGACGTTCATTTACATCATGCAAGTGCAGGGTATGTATGAAGAGAGATTTATTACAGCTGACACCCACGGGCAATAGCTGCAGAACACTAGAAATGCACTTTTTCAGTCACTTTATCTCCTAGAAAAAAGTTGTATGTATTCTGAAATGGTACCAACGTAAACTACAGGACTTACCGCAAAAAATGAGCCCTTGCACAACTATGTCGACGGAAAAATAAAGTTATTGTTCGCAGAAGATGCAGGAGAAAATAATTTTAAAAATTTAATTGTCTTTAAAAAAAAAAAAAAAAAAAAGATACAAGTTTGGTATCGTAGTAATCGTACTGACCCATAGAATAAAGTTATCATGTCATTTTTGTTGCAGTTTGTACACCGTAAAAACAACTTAGAATTTTTTTCCAGTACATTATATAGTACATTAAATAGCACCATTGAAAAATACAACACATCCCGCAAAAAACAAGCCCTCATACAGCAACATCGATGAATAAATAAAGGAGTTATGAATTTATTTTTTTTTAAGTGGGGGGGAAACTAAAATGGGGGGGGGGGGGGGAGGACCATGTCAGAGGTTAAAGGGGTTGTCTCGCGGCAAACATCAAAATTTTACATTACCCCATTCCCCCTGTCACCCCCCCTGGCATAAAATAGCAATTTAAAGCGGTTTTTAAACCGCTTGCTACTCACCGATCCGACGAAATATGAACTTTAAAAAATCTTCTGCCTAAGATGGCCGCCGGTCCTTTCCCAGGGATGCACTGCTGTTTTCTCCCATGGTGCACCGCGGGCCTTCTCCCATGGTGCACCATGGGCTCTGTGCGTTCCATTGCCGATTCCAGCCTCCTGATTGGCTGGAATCAGCACACGTGACGGGGCGGAGCTACGTGATGATGCGTAGAAGGGGGCGGAGCCAGAACGCCGCTCGTGCCGGACCGAAGAGAAGCCAGAAGACCCTTCTGCGCAAGCGCGTCTAAAAACGCCAGAAGACAGCAGAATTAGACGGCACCATGGAGACGAGGACGCTAGCAATGGAGCAGGTAAGTGAATAACTTCTGTATAGCTCATATTTAATGCACGATGTATATTACAAAGTGCATTAATATGGCCATACAGAAGTGTATAACCCCACTTGCTGCCGCGAGACAACCCCTCTAATTGTTTTTTTTTCATTTAAACTAATATATATATATATATAATATACACACACATATACCTACTGTTAAAAAAACATGTTTTTTAGTTTTTGTTTTTTTTTACACTTTTATTAAGCCCCCAAGGGGTATTGAACTTGCGATCATTTGATCATTTGTACTATATACTCCAATACTTCAGTGTAGTTTAGTAATCTTTTGTGCTTCATTTTGCTTCAGAAGGCATTAAAAGTGCATGAAATGCTACTGAGATGACAGCTGCCATTTCCACATACATTGAAGGGAAGAAAGCAGCGTTAGGCCTCCTGTCCACAGCCTGGGTCGGATTCCACATGTGGGAACCCGAAGCAGAATCCGACCCTGCCAGCGACTGCATGTACCTTATTTCTGTATTGCAGACGTGTGTGTGGAAGCGTCGTCCAGCGCACATGTGCAGTACCGTTGTTTTTTTTTTTTTTTAAACCTCCAACAGAAACCACGGCCCATCTGCTGTGTTAGTTGCGGATGGGCCACGGATTGGATGGCTTCCATTAATTTCAAGTCCGCATGGTATTCACACTAAAATGGAGCAAGCTGCAATTTGTTTTCCGGACCCAAAGACCCGCAAAACAAATCCGCATGCTTTCATTCAGGTGCGGACGCCCATGATTCCCTGTGGGCAGCTTGAACTGCGGATCTTCTCTGCAGATCCCGCAAATCAAATCCACCTGTGAACGTTGAGCCTTAATCCCCTTTTACAGAGAATCGCTGAAGGCCAGACAAAGCCAAGTATGTGATATTTGTTCACCTATGTTCTTCAAGCCTCTGTTTATATACGATATTGACATGTTTGATACGAATGTATCTCTTGATCCAGTTTCCTCTGTTTCTTCCCATAGGCATTTGCTGACATGCTGAAAGTAAATCGAACTCTGAGGAGTTTGAATATTGAATCTAACTTTGTCACCGGCGCGGGCATCTTGGCTTTGGTTGAAGCACTTAGAGAGAATGAAACTTTACTAGAAATCAAAATTGACAACCAGGTAACTAGTTTAAGTTTCGGTGTTATGTTAATGATTTTTCATGTTTGTCCTTCGTGCAGACAGGATGTTGTCGTCTAATATGGATTACTGTCAGCAGGATGAATATAGGGATAAATGGAGGCAGATTTAACATGTGACCTCTGCAGACTAAAGTATTAATGGAGGAAGTATAGTCTAAAATAACGAGGACCAGATTCATATGATGCAGCATTGGTGTTTTCATTGGGTGCCATATTGCAAACTAGTGTAGAAGTCTAGATTTACAGCCACTTTTGCTTTCTCAATATCTAGATGAACAACTCCATAAACGTTGAGTGCTGCAGCAGTGTGTGTAGTCGCCTGCCACTCATTGCCAACTGCAGATATAGACCCCCTATTCTCTTGATCAGTGGGATCCCCCACACTTATGATTCCATCCTGTGGATAAGTGATAGTGTTTGTTCTTTGATAACACCTTAACGCCACAGGATGTAACTGTACTAGAGATGAGCGAACGTGTTCTTCCGAGCTTGATATTCGTGCGAATATTAGGGTGTTCGGGATGTTCGTTATTCGTAACGAACACCATGCGGTGTTCTGGTTACTTTCACTTACTTCCCTGAGACGTTAGCGCGCTTTTCTGGCCAATTGAAAGACAGGGAAGGCATTACAACTTCCCCCTGTGACGTTCAAGCCCTATACCACCCCCCTGCTGTGAGTGGCTGGGAAGATCAGGTGTCACCCGAACATAAGTCGGCCCCTCCCGCGGTTCGCCTCAGATGCGGTGTGAGTTAGATGAGGGACAGTGCTGTTTGTACCGGAGCTGCTGTAGGGAAAGAATTGGTAGTTAGTGTAGGCTTCAAGACCCCCCAAAGGTCCTTATTAGGGCCACTGATAGCTGTGTGTTGGCTGCTGTTAGCAGTGGCAAATTTTTTTTTCTCAAAATCGCCTCTGCAGACCGTTGCACCTGGCATTAGGGACAGAAGTGCTGCATAGGCAGGGAGAGTGTTAGGAGTGAGTGTAGCCTTCAAGAACCTCAACGGTCCTTTCTAGGGCCATATTTATCCGTGTGCAGTACTGTCCAGGCTGCTGTTAGCTGTGCTGCATTTTTTTTTGCTTCTCAAAATCGCCTCTGCAGACCATTGCACCCTCCATTGATACTGCAGGGAAAGAATTGTATAGGCAGGGCGACAACACAGTTATTATTCATTGAATATACGCAGTGCTGCCTTTTGGTGCCAAAAAACTGAAAACAAATCTATTTGTCCAGCCTCTGTCCGTCCTAAGGGCTGTGGACACGTGTGAGCTGCGTGAACAACATTGCTAAATCAGACGCACCCAGCTACGCTTTACTGCTGGCTTCGCCATTTGCTTTCCTTAATTGGGAAAAAAATACCTGCTCTCCAAGAGTTATAATAACTCTGCTACCCTCACGTTCTGTGACACATAAGCAGGGACACAGCACAGTTATTAAACTTCTCATGTTCATTGAATATACGCAGTGCTGCCTTTTGGTGGAAAAAAACTGAAAACAAATCTATTTGTCCAGCCTCTGTCCGTCCTAAGGGCGGTGGAGACGTGTGAGCTGCGTGAACAACATTGCTAAATCAGACGCACCCAGCTACGCTTTACTGCTGGCTTCGCCATTTGCTTTCCTTAATTGGGAAAAAAATACCTGCTCTCCAAGAGTTATAATAACTCTGCTACCCTCACGTTCTGTGACACATTAGCAGGGACACAGCACAGTTATTAAACTTAGATAATTCATTCACTAGAGGCAGTGGGGCCTTTCGTTTTCCAAAAAGGGCAAAAATTATATTTGGCCTGCAGTCTTGCGCCAATTTATTTCCTGCCTGTGAAATCAAATCACTGGTAATACAGCATGCTGAGGGGTAGGGGTAGGCCTAGAGGACGTGGACGCGGCCGAGGACGCGGAGGGCCAAGTCAGGGTGTGGGCACAGCCCGAGCTCCTGATCCTGGTGTGTCGCAGCCGACTGCTGCGCGATTAGGAGAGAGGCACGTTTCTGGCGTCCCCACATTCATCGCCCAATTAATGGGTCCACGCGGGAGACGGTTATTAGAAAATGAGCAGTGTGAGCAGGTCCTGTCCTGGATGGCAGAAAGTGCTTCGAGCAACCTATCGTCTACCCGCAGTTCTGCGCCGTCCACTGCTGCCAATCCGAATCCTCTGTCTGCTGCTCCTCCTTCCTCCCAGCCTCCTCACTCCACTACAATAACACCTGCTCAGGAGCGGGAACACTCCCAGGAACTGTTCTCGGGCCCCTGCTTAGATTGGGCAGCAGCGGTTCCTCTCCCACCAGAGGAGTTTATCGTCACTGATGCCCAACCATTCGAAAGTTCCCGGGGTCCGGGGGAAGAGGCTGGGGACTTCCGCCAACTGTCTCAACAACTTTCTGTGGGTGAGGAGGACGATGACGATCAGACACAGTTGTCTTGCAGTGAGGTAGTAGTAAGGGCAGTAAGTCCGAGGGAGCAGCGCACAGAGGATTCGGAGGAAGAGCAGCAGGACGATGAGGTGACTGACCCCACCTGGTGTGCAACGCTTACTCAGGAGGACAGGTCTTCAGAGGGGGAGTCAAGGGCATCAGCAGGGCAGGTTGCAAGAGGCAGTGCGGTGGCCAGGGGTAGAGGCAGGGCCAGACCGAATAATCCACCAAGTGTTTCCCAAAGCGCCCCCTCGCGCCATGCCACCCTGCAGAGGCCGAGGTGCTCTAAGGTCTGGCAGTTTTTCACAGAGACGCCTGACGACCGACGAACAGTGGTGTGCAACCTTTGTTGCGCAAAGCTCAGCCGGGGAGCCAACACCAACAGCCTCACCACCACCACCATGCGCAGACATTTGATGGCCAAGCACCCCACAAGGTGGGACGAAGGCCGTTCACCGCCTCCGGTTTGCACCCCTGCCTCTCCCCCTGTGCCCCAACCTGCCACTGAGATGCAACCCCCCTCTCAGGACACAGGCACTACCGCCTCATGGCCTGCACCCACACCCTCATCTCCGCTGTCCTCGGCCCCATCCAGCAGTGTAGTTCAGCGCACCGTTCAGCCGTCGCTTGCGCAAGTGTTCGAGCGCAAGCGCAAGTACGCCGCCACGCACCCGCACGCTCAAACGTTAACCGTCCGCATAGCAAAATTCATCAGCCTTGAGATGCTGCCGTATAGGGTTGTGGAAACTGAGTCCTTCAAAAGTATCATGGAGGCGGCGGCCCCGCGCTACTCAGTTCCCAGTCGCCACTATTTTTCCCGATGTGCCGTCCCAGCCCTGCACGACCACGTCTCCCGCAACATTGTGCGCGCCCTCACCAACGCGGTTACTGCCACGGTCCACTTAACTACGGACACGTGGACAAGCACAGGCGGGCAGGGCCACTACATCTCCCTGACGGCACATTGGGTGAATTTAGTGGAGGCTGGGACAGAGTCAGAGCCTGGGACCGCTCACGTCCTACCCACCCCCAGAATTGCGGGCCCCAGCTCGGTGCTGGTATCTGCGGAGGTGTATGCTTCCTCCACTAAAGCACCCTCCTCCTCCTCCTCCTCCTCTGTCTCGCAATCAAGATGTGTTAGCAGCAGCATGTCGCCAGCAGTCGGTGTCGCGCGGTGTGGCAGCACAGCGGTGGGCAAGCGTCAGCAGGCCGTGCTGAAACTACTCAGCTTAGGCGATAAGAGGCACACGGCCCACGAACTGCTGCAGGGTCTGACAGAGCAGACCGACCGCTGGCTTGCGCCGCTGAGCCTCCAACCGGGCATGGTCGTGTGTGACAACGGCCGTAACCTGGTGGCGGCTCTGCAGCTCGGCAGCCTCACGCACGTGCCATGCCTGGCCCACGTCTTTAATTTGGTGGTTCAGCGCTTTCTGAAAAGCTACCCACGCTTGTCAGACCTGCTCGTAAAGGCGCGCCGGCTCTGCGCACATTTCCGCAAGTCCCACACGGACGCTGCCACCCTGCGCACCCTGCAACATCACTTTAAGCTGCCAGTGCACCGACTGCTGTGCGACGTGCCCACACGGTGGAACTCTACGCTCCACATGTTGGCCAGGCTCTATGAACAACGTAGAGCTATAGTCGAATACCAACTCCAACATGGGCGGCGCAGTGGGAGTCAGCCTCCTCAATTCCTTTCAGAAGAGTGGGCCTGGTTGGCAGACATCTGCCATGTCCTTGGTAATTTTGAGGAGTCTACCCAGGTGGTGAGCGGCGATGCTACAATCATTAGCGTCACCATTCCTCTGCTATGCATCTTGAGAAATTCCCTGCAAACCATAAAGGCAGCTGCTTTGCGCTCAGAAACGGGGGCGGGGGAAGACAGTATGCCGCTGGATAGTCAGGGCACCCTCCTGTCTATTTCTCAGCGCGTACAGGAGGAGGAGGAGGAGCATGAGGAGGATGAGGAGGAGGGGGAAGAGACAGCTTGGCCCGCTGCTGACGGTACACCGGCTGATTGCCTGTCATCCTTTCAGCGTGTATGGCCTGAGGAGGAGGAGGAGGAGGAGGAGGAGGAGGATCCTGATAGTGATCTTCCTAGTGAAGACAGCCATGTGTTGCGTACAGGTACCCTGGCACACATGGCTGACTTCATGTTAGGATGCCTTTCTCGTGACCCTCGCGTTGCACGCATTCTGGCCACGACGGATTACTGGGTGTACACACTGCTCGATCCACGGTATAAGGAGAACCTGCCCACTCTGATTCCCGAAGAGGAAAGGGGTTCGAGAGTGTTGCTATACCACAGGACCCTTGCGGACAAGCTGATGGTAAAATTCCCAGCCGACAGCGCTAGTGGCAGAAGGCGCAGTACCGAGGGCAAGGTAGCAGGGGATGTGCGTAGATCGAGCAGCATGTACATCCCAGGCAGTGCAACAGTCTTTAAGGGCCTGGCCAGCTTTATGGCTCCCCACCAAGACTGTGTCACCGCTCCCCAGTCACGGCTGAGTCGGCGGGAGCACTGTAAAAGGATGGTGAGGGAGTACGTAGCGGATCGCACGACCATCCTTGGTGACGCCTCTGCCCCCTACAACTACTGGGTGTCGAAGCTGGACATGTGGCCTGAACTAGCGCTGTATGCCCTGGAGGTTCTTGCTTGTCCTGCGGCTAGCGTCTTGTCGGAGAGGGTGTTTAGTGCGGCTGGGGGAATCATCACAGATAAGCGTAGCCGCTTGTCAACCGACAGTGCCGACAGGTTAACACTCATCAAGATGAACAAAGGCTGGATTTCCCCAGACTTCTGTTCTCCACCAGCGGACAGCAGCGATACGTAAGCAATACGTAGGCTGCACCCGCGGATGGAAGCTACGTTCTCTCTCACCATCCAAAACGGGGACATTTCTGCTTCATCAATCTGTGTCTAATATTCCTCCTCCTCCTCCTCCTGCTCCTCCTCCTGAAACCTCACGTAATCACGCTGAACGGGCAATTTTTCTTAGGGCCACAAGGCTCACTCAAATAATTTTTCAGAACAATTTTTATAAGTTTCAATGCGCTTAAAAGCATTGGAACTTTAACTTGAACCAATTTTTCGTTACACTGGGCTGCCTCCAGGCCTAGTTACCACTTAAGCCACATTAACCAAAGCGATTAATGGGTTTCACCTGCCCTCTTGGCTGGCCATGGCCAATTTTTGGGATGTACATTAGTACTGTTGATACAGCAATTTTTGTGGGCCCTCGCCTACAGTGTAATCAAATTAATTTTTAGCCCACCTGCATTACAGCTGACGTTACCTCAGCTGTGTTGGGCAATGCAATGGGATATTTTTATGTACCGCCGGTGGGTTCCAGGGAGCCACCCATGCTGTAGGTGCACACTGAGTTTTTAATACATCTGTACACTTCTAAAGAACCCGTCTGACTGGGCCATGCAGTGTGGGCCGAAGCCCACCTGTATTACGCACGACATTACTACCTCAGCTGTGTTGGGCAATGCAATGGGATATTTCTATGTACCGCCGGTGGCTTCCTGGCACCCACCCAGGCAGTGGGTCCACAGGGAGTTTAACCTACATGTGTCCACTTGTAAAGAACCCCAGTCAGACTGGGGCATGCAGTGTGGGCCGAAGCCCACCTGCATTAAGCACGACATTACTACCTCAGCTGTGTTGGGCAATGCAATGGGATATTTCTGTGTACCGCCGGTGGGTTCCAGGGAGCCACCCATGCTGTAGGTGCACACTGAGTTTTTAATACATCTGTACACTTCTAAAGAACCCGTCTGACTGGGCCATGCAGTGTGGGCCGAAGCCCACCTGTATTACGCACGACATTACTACCTCAGCTGTGTTGGGCAATGCAATGGGATATTTCTATGTACCGCAGGTGGCTTCCTGGCACCCACCCAGGCAGTGGGTCCACAGGGAGTTTAACCTACATGTGTCCACTTGTAAAGAACCCCAGTCTGACTGGGGCATGCAGTGTGGGCCGAAACCCACCTGCATTAACCCTTTCCAGTCCACTGTGTGACCTGTGAAGACATTAGGGTTTAAGGCTGTACAGCTCCGTTGTTGGTAGACGTCCGTCGGGGTTCTCTTACTGTATATTGCCAGCCTCTCTGCTGTCGGAGCCTATCCTACGTGTCAGCTCATGCTGTACTGGCTTTAGCCAGCATATAGCGCCGTTGTATAACAGCAGAAAAAGAGTAAGCCCCCTAGGAAAACCATATACAAATTGGATTGGAAAGGGTTAAGCACAACATTACTACCTCAGCTGTGTTGGGCAATGCAATGGGATATTTCTATGTACCGCCGGTGGCTTCCTGGCACCCACCCATGCTGTAGGTGCACACGGAGTTTTTACTACATCTGTACACTTATAAAGAACCCCAGTCAGACTGGGGCATGCAGTGTGGGCCGAAGCCCACCTGCATTAAGCACGACATTACTACCTCAGCTGTGTTGGGCAATGCTATGGGATATTTCTGTGTACCGCCGGTGGGTTCCAGGGAGCCACCCATGCTGTGGGTCGACAGGGACTTCACAATAGGGAGTTGTACCTGCCTGTGTCTATGAATTAAAAAGCCTGGTCTGACTGGGGCATGCAGACACCTTGACAGAATGAATAGTGTGTGGCACATAGGTTCCCCATTGCTATGCCCACGTGTGCAGCTCCTGATGGCGGTGGCACAGGATTCTATTTCTCATTGCTTCTGTACAGCATTGTGGGCTATCGCTCCGCCACTTTTAAAGAGGGTCGCTGCCTAGCCGTGCCAACCTCTGCAGTGTGTGCCTGCGGTCCCTCGTCATGGCAGACGCAATTCTAAATAGACATGAGCGTGGTGTGGCATGAGGGCAGCTGAAGGCTGCCCAGGGACACTTTGGTGTGCGCTGTGGGGGGGGGGGGGAGGGGGGGGCGGTTGGGCAGCATGTAACCCAGGAGAAGTGTCAGTGGAGTGTCATGCAGGCAGTGATTGTGCTTTGTTGGAGGTAGTGTGGTGCTTAGCAAAGGTATGCCATGCTAATGAGGGCTTTTCAGAAGTAAAAGTTGTTGGGAGGGGGGGGGGGCCCACTCTTGCCGGTATTGTGGCTTAATAGTGGGACCTGGGAACTTGAGATGCAGCCCAACATGTAGCCCCTCGCCTGCCCTATCCGTTGCTGTGTCGTTCCCATCACTTTGTTGAATTGCCCAGATTTTCACACATGAAAACCTTAGCGAGCATCGGCGAAATACAAAAATGCTCTGGTCGCCCATTGACTTCAATGGGGTTCGTTGTTCGAAACGAACCCTCGAGCATCGCGGGAAGTTCGTTCCGAATAACGAACACCCGAACATTTTGGTGTTCGCTCATCTCTAAACTGTACATCCTGACTGCGGGGTACTTAACGCAGCAGAACGTACACTTACGCCCTGGGGATCAGAAGAGATCCGGCAGCAGGAGACGGCTGTTGCCGATAGCCGGCCTCCTGCTGCAGCGGGACAGCGACCCCTGCTGTTAACCCCTGATACACCGCGTTCTATGTAGATCACGGCATGTAAAGCACGCTCCCTCTGTGACATCATTAGACTCTCGCAATGAAATCGAGGAGGGCCGATGGGTTGCGATGGCAACAGAACGCCAGCTCACAGGCGTCCTGCTTTGCACTTGCCTATGATCACTAATACAAGCGATAAGGTATTGCAGGACAGAAGTCCTGAAATGCTTTATCATAGCGATCATACAAATTCCCAACAGGCATATAAAAAGTGGGGGGGAAAAAAAGGTAAAAATAGTGTTAAAAAAATTAAATACCCCACTCCCTCCTTTTTTATGCTTTTTTTTTTTTTTTTTTTCCCTATTGGTATAAAAAAATAAAAATCCCACATATTTGTTAGTCATATCCGTAATGGCTCGTACAACAAGTTAAACGCACTTTTTATCCTACACAGCAAAAAGCGTAAAAAACTAACATTTTTAGTTAGTAATCATTTTATCTAGTAAAAAACGCAAAAAAAGGGATCAAAAAAGCCATATGTACCCCAAAATGATACCCTTTAAAACTACAGCTCGTCTCACAAAAAATAAGCCCTCACAGAGCTCTGTTATGTAAAAATAAAAACGTTATAGAACTTTGAATTTAGAAAATTTAGAAAAAACGACTTTCCCCAAAAAGTGGGTTTTATTGCGGAAAAGTATCGTAATCTTAGTGACCCGCAGAAAAAATGTATTGTCATTTATGTTGCATGATTGACGTTGTGTAAATAAACTAAAAAACTAAGGCAGAATTGGTTTCCTTTTCCTGCTATCATAAAAAAAATTAATAAAAGTTTTACAATATAGTCTATGTATTCAAAAACGGCACCAATAAAAACTACAGTCCACCACGCAAAAAACAAGCCCTTAATATGGCCACATCGACGGAAAAATAACAGTTATGGCTTTTGAAAAGTGGAGATAAAAATCCTCCACAAATCGTTGCGTCCTTGGGCCCAAAGTAGGCCATGTCCTTAAGGGGTTAATACCAGTAATCAAGATACTGTAGATAGATGAACAGTATATGATGCACACAATTACAGATGTAACAATTGCCAAAGGAACATTCAACATGCTGCATGTGTGCGTTTAATGCAACAACCGTTTGATCAGCTCACTACGCCGTTTGCCCATTGCTTTATATAAAAATGCTTAACCAGCATAAGTTAGAGGGAACCTATTGCCACGAAAATGACCTTGAGCTACTTTAATGTATTGATGGCTGAGGAGAAACCGATTCCAAGGATGTCATTCGTATCTCTGAACTTGCGTCCACTCCCCAGCAGTAAGCTTTCAAGTAAGCAGCCTGTGTTCTGTATTCCAACGAGGCATCCCTGCAGTCTGCTGTACTATTTCTCTGAGCTCAGAAGAGGGTTGCATCACAATACAGAACATGGGCTGGTTTAACCCCTTTAGTGGCTCGCCCTGAAAATCTCCGGGGCTTGAATGAAGAGATTGAATGGAGCTATGGGCATGCTTGATTCATTTTTAGTGGGATGGAGTTCAAATGCTCAGCTATGTTTGTTAAAATTAATAGGGTGGTAAAAGTGCATGCCATCACACCATTCAATCTGACGTCACTGCAGGTGGGAGAAATGACCTGACAGTGATATTTGCTCCTGTGTTTTCATGTGAGTGATGGTCACTCAGCAAATAGACGTAGAGCGGGCTGGAGGTCTCTGGTTGCCCTCCTCCATTCACAGCAAACAAGCGTAGATGGACCGCCTGTGTGTACACGGGCTGAGCATTGTTTCACTTCTATGCTGCAGAAACTGAACGAT
Source organism: Eleutherodactylus coqui (assembly GCF_035609145.1). Lineage (NCBI taxonomy): Eukaryota > Metazoa > Chordata > Amphibia > Anura > Eleutherodactylidae > Eleutherodactylus > Eleutherodactylus coqui. The sequence continues at coordinate 230,293,673 of NC_089838.1, read as the reverse complement.
GAATGAATTATGGCTCGTGGTTCAGATTCTCGCGATCCAATAAGAATCTGAATGATTAGCATTCTGTATAAAGGGGCCCTCAGTCTGTCTCTTAAGCCCTGAACTATTGTGTGGATAGCTGGACAGGTTGTCCTTAATGAAATTTGATTTAAGATACTTCTATTTTTGGGGGTGGGGGTGGGGGGTTGTTTGTTTGTTTTTTTTTAAACATTAAAATTTTTTATTTTTTTTTTCTGAACAGAGACAGCAATTGGGAACCGGAGTGGAGATGGAGATTGCTCGCATGCTGGAGGAAAACTCCTTAATTCTCAAATTCGGTTATCACTTCACACAGCAAGGGCCACGGGCAAGGGCGGCTGCTGCTATAACTAAAAATAATGATCTTGGTAAGCTTGGAAGTAGTATACATACCAGCAATCATGGGAGATTATATGTTACCCATGGATGCCGTAAACAGCTGTTCTGTGAGATGATACGCAGTCATTTAGTCTGTCCAGTCACATAATGAGGCATGAAGCGCTTCTCTATTGTACCATTTAGCGGATTAATTCGTATCAGAGATTTTGCATATATTTAGAGAAGAAAAAAGCCAAGAAAACCACAATTAAGCAGGGCTGCGGTGTTGATAACCAACACTTCCCATTCAGGCCCCTGTATTTTTTCACACCCCGATTCATTCAAAAACGGCTCATATATTCTAAAGTAATAACAAACTTGCTCTAGTAATATGTACTAATATATAATGGTTTTATCTTGTTTGTTCATATCTACTGACGGTAACTCTGATTTCACAGCCCTTCAATTGTCTTTCCAGCAGCAGGAAAACTTCCCTAATATTCCAATCTGTACACAAAGGAATGACCCTGAGGCCTCTTCCTCGCAGACGACAGCCATATCGTCGCTATACAATCTTTGTACACGCGATTTTTGTAGGGTTATTTGTGCTTTTTTGTGACAGGTCTTGCATTGCATCGCTGCTGCCCACTGAGACAGTTAATTGGAGTTCCTAATGTTAAAAATGTATCGTGATGCGATAAACAAGGAGGCTCCGTGGGCAACAAAAATAGATTGATTTTTGTTCCTTGCAGCATAGCGTCAGACAAAACATGGGCTTCACACATGCGTTTTGTGGCGCTGACTCATCGCTACAAAATCGTACGATTTTTGCAGCCTAAAGCAGCAGGGTTTTTGAGTGTTTACTTTGGATGATTAACCTCTTAGTGACCGGCCTATAGAGTTTTTACGTCCTGCAAATGCAGAACAGTTATGGAGGGAGATCGCGCGGATCATCGGACCTGTTAACTAAGGATGAGCGAGTATACTCGCTAAGGCACTACTCGTTTGAGTAATGTGCCTTAGATGAGTATCTCCCTGCTCGTCCTTAAAGATTCGGGGGCCGCCGCGGGGCGGGGAGCTGCGAGGGAGAGCGGGGAGGAACAGAGGGGAGATCTCTCTCTCCCGCCCGCTCTCCCCTGCTCCCCGCCGCGACTCACCTGTCAGCCGTGGCGGTCCCCGAATCTTTATGGACGAGCAGGGAGATACTCGTCTAAGGCACATTACTCAAACGAGTAGTGCTTTAGCGAGTATACTCACTCATCCTTACTGTTAACCCTTTAAATGCAGCTGTCAATTCTGACAGGCATTTCAATCCCCTGATGATCAGAGGTCCCGTACTGCGCCCTGCGATGAGATCGCAGAGAGCCGTTTGAGTGTCATGGCAGCTAGGTCAGCATGTCATTACATCATAATGCAGGAGCGATCAAAACATCACAACTTGCCCCTCTGGAGACTAAAGGAAAAAGTGTAAATAAGATCTATAAAGTTTTTACTAATTTGTTAAAGAAAAACTTTTGCCATATTTATAATAAAAGAATCTAAATAATAAAACAAAGATACATATCTGGTTTTCCTGCATCTGTAAAAGTCCGATATATCAAAGTAATGCATTATTTATCTTGCTTGATGAACGTCATCAGAAGGAAAAAAAAGGACCGCCAGAAATGTGCCTTTTTTTGGTCACTCTGTTTCCAAGAAAAAAATGCAATAAAAAGCGATCAAAAAGTTGTATGTATTCCAAAATACCAACACAAACTACAGGACGTCCCGCAAAAAAATTAGCCCCTGCGCAACTTTGTCGACAGAAAAATAAAAGTTATTGTGCACAGAAAATGGTGGCAGAAAATAATTAAAAAAATATATATATCTTAGAAAACAAATACTAGTAGAACAGCAAAATAAACTCTCACTGGTGGGTTAAGGGGGGTCGGACACAAACTGATTTTAATTGCGGAATCAGCGATTGCTGTCTGTAAGGAAGATCTGCAGTAAAATGCGGGCATTGAAAGGCACGTATTTTTGAATTATTTTTTTTTGTTCTCTGGTGGGTACAAATTGCGTATTCCACTAACAAAAGAAAAATCGCAACCTACTGTATTTAAGCGCTGATGGCCTCCATTGAAGTCAATGCATGCCAGTGTTCCGTCGCCCATACACAATTACCATTGCATAGGAGTGTCTGAAACACTCACAACTTCAGAGGAAAATGGATAGAAAAGCTGCAATGCCAGCTGGAGGGGAAAGGGATCTATCTTCCATGCAGACGATACACTGTATATCCACCTGGAAAAACACTTGCATCTGTAATCATTCGCAAGTACTTTTCGCGAATGATTACCGTTTTTCAGATTGCAGAATCTGTCCTGTTCGTGTGAGCCCGGCCTAAGCGGGCTTTTTTTTTTTTTTAAACAACCGCAATTGTTAAACCCCTTCACTCAGCAGCTATGGGTTATATCTGCAAAGCACCAACATCTCTATCATCTGACTACTGCAACTTCTTCGCACTCAGTTTCACATTGATGAGATCAGTGCTATCTTGTAAAGGTGTACTCCTATCTTAGGTATTTGTGGCATATCCATATGATATGCCATAAATGCCTGATCCTTGTGGGTCCCACTTCTGGGACTCTCCTCTATGGGAAGAGTGGGGTCTGGTGACCGCTGTTTGCCAATTTCCAGCTGACATATCTTCTGTATACTTCATTGGAGTGGTGTCCTGTACACATCCCTTTTCAGTGAAGTATATGGGCGTTAGAGAGAAACTAAATTGTACCATTAACTTCAATGGAGAGCATGGCCACTTCTCCATTAAAGTCTATGGAGAATACAGTGGGCAGGAATTGGTGAACTGGTTTCCTCTGACCTCCCTTCCTCAGTTTAGGTGAGGATCCTGTAGATATGCCATAAATGCTTAATATGGTAACACTCCTTTAGCCATAGATTATATATCACATCTTTGAAACCACCTTCAGAAGAAATGAAGGATCCCTGTTTCTTCCTACTTTCCCTTGGACATTATGAATTACCATGTAATTACAATATATCCCTTTATTCCCACTTTTTTCTTTTGAACATATTAAAGGAAGCTAAGGGCTGCTTTTGAATCAATGGGCAGGTGCAGGCAGTGATAAACTGCCCATGGGACAGTCCACAGCTAATTTGTGTAGAGCGGGCTGAACTTGAGGGCTGATATCTGCGCAGTGGAGAGATGCTGAGAAGAAAGAAATGTATCAATGCATTCAACATACCATTGCACATATAATAGAAATGCAACCCAGAAACCAGCTCCTCTGTAGTCGCTCCCACGCAAGGACTGGCTGGTAACCAAAGCAGATGCACTGGAAAAGGGAGTAGGTCCAGCGTAAGGTAAAAACTATTTCTCTTTATTGAAAAATCTAGACCGACATAGAGGAACATGGAGCATAGACCAAGATTAGGGTCAACATGCTTGTCTGAAACATGTAAGACGGCACATGCTTCTTGTTCATCTCAGTCCGTCTGGATATTTCAATAACAAGAGTTTTTACTCTACGTTGAACCTACTCCCTTTTCCGTTGCACATATAATAGTATTTTCTGTTTATAGCCCAAAAAACAGGAGAACATAGATCGTGACGGATGCAGAATATACTTCTAAATTTCTGCTGACCCCTTTTCTCTCTGCTAGTGTGGTGGTTACAGGTACTTATCTACTGGCCTCGCTTCAATCTGGACTGCAGGAATACACAGGTTACATAGTGTGGAGATTGTGTGTATTTGGTCTGCATTGTCCATTGCGTGTCAAAAATGCCCCATTGCATGCTGTAATGGTCAAGGGGCCTTTTAACATCCAATAACCAAATTGAAATTTTAGAGCTGTAAGATACTAATTTGTGCCATGTACTACTAGTGGACATGTTTCAGGATTTTAGTCCTTTCTAACGTTTTGGTAACTTTTACCTAACTGCTCTAAATAATGCATGGCCGCAATAGTAGAAGTACGCTAATAATGAAGTTATCGCTATCGGCATCATCACTGCTTGTTTTTACAGCCCTGGAGTTAATGTGTTCTAGTACCCGAAAGACCACACATCTGCTTTTCTCTGCCAGATCAGAGTGTCATGTGAAGTTTTTGTGTATCCAAATCAACGTCTACAACATCCTAAGTGACTCGGAAGCATCTAGATCTAAATTAATGTTCATATCTTACACAGTTTCTCTCTAGGCCTTATTCGCACGGCCTACAAAATCACGCGATTTTGTAGCGCTACAGAAATGCATGTATGTGAAGCACATTGTTTCCAATGGGTTCATTCACATGAGATATGTTTTGGAGCCTGAAAGAATCCATTGGAATCCATGGGCTTCACATAGATGTGTTTTTGTAGTGCTACAAAGTCGTGCGATTTTGTAGCCCGTGTGAATAAGGAGGGATGTCCGAATAGTTACATTGTAGGCTTCAGTTTGTAACTTCAGTGATAATGTTATAGTAGATTAGTTAAAAATGTGCTCTATCTGGGTTTTCTGCACCACCTGTGGGAGTTATCCTTCTGCCTTATGGTCACCATATGAACTGTAGCATTACGTTTCACTACTATAGAACTCTGAGGCTTCTGGTAAATCTTGAAGAAATGTCTTTCCATTGAAATGTGTTCGTTGTTAGGGGACAAAGGAAATCTAATACTACTATTACTATACTATACTTTATTAATGAAATTGAGCTGATCGAGATTCTCTTATGCTCTTATTTCAGTTCGCAAGAAGAGAGTGGAAGGAGACCGCGACTAAGCTTTGCTTTTCTTTGAATTCTTTTTTTTTTTTTCTTTGTACCATGAACATTACTTAGATGTTTCAACATGACTGGTGAATAATGAGCTTCATTCAGATGTTCTAGTCTTTGACTTCATCTGGCTGGGAAGAAGGGAAGATACTGGAAAACTTCAAACAATTATCACATTTTTTTCAATATCTTTTGATACACCTTGTTTCTTTTCATCTAAACCCTCATCAGACCTTAAACTGTTGAGACCTATATTGGCTATTCGAGCGCTGAAGATGGTAGCCTGCTACTTGTAGAACAATATGAATTCAACTACTCCTCCAACAGACACCTTTCCAAGATCACCACTCAGATACATCACAAAGATGCTGGATTAGGAAGACTGAAAGGTCTTCAATAGTAGAAATCCTGGTGTTTAGAAGGGAAAGAATGGATTACAAGAATTGTGTTCTGTGTTTTGATCCAATGAGCGGGAAGGGGAGTGCTCTGCTATATCCAGAATACAGTTCTGTACGCATACGCTGCAATTATTTTAGTTGCTTTAGATTAAATTGTATAGAATTTGCAACTTCAAAGTCAATCTACTTGTCCTTCAATCCAAATGTTGTCGGTGACCTTTTCATACTGCAATGGTTCTCTGTATTTGTTTCCTTGATTTTAGGAAACTTGGCAGCATCATATTCTTTTGTCAAGAAATTACTCGATGTATGCCATTTGTATCTAATAGTTGTGGCCATGTTAGAAACCGGAGTGTTGCACAAACCACTGCTTTGTAGCGTTTTTGGCTTTAGATTTCAGTGAAATCTAAATTACTTGCATCCTGCAAGGATACTGACTGATGGGACTTCTTTAAAATCTCAGTTCAGCAGTACCGAGCACTCCTACTTATGTTCTCTTTCCAGTTAGATTTTCTTCAATTGGATGAATTCTTGAGGGATGGGTATATATTGTCTTAGCTTCATATTTTGCTGAAAACAAGTAATTTTTAAAGCAGTAATATTGGCGCTTCTGCAATGTCTTCTTTTATGCAGGCTATACAACGAAGCCATTCAGATAGCTCTCTATTTCAGGGAAACAATGTACCAAATACACAGTCTCAGGAACGTATAGGCCTGGGAGTTCTTAGTATATCTTAGTACTTATGTCTTAACAATATATGTCTCCATGCCAGGGAATTATAGACCTGGGAATATATGTCTTAACCTTCTATGAGTTCAAATATTCCATCCTAGGAAACTTTACCTGGGAATATATGTTTGTGTCCAGGTGTCCTTTCAAAGAGAAATATATAGTCCCAGAGGCGTAACTTGAAGCTTCTGAGCCCCAATGCAAAATCTGTAATGGGGCCCCCAGCTATAATGCTTTATTCATAGTACTGGGAGAGGCCTCGTGGGCCCGGGTGCAACTGCATCCCCTATAGTTACACCCCTGTATAGTCCCATAAGTATCAAGTATGTATCATGTGTCTTCAAGATATTCCATACCAGGGAAATATAGACCTGGATATTCTGATTTACTTCCCATGTCTCCAGCTGCCCTGTCCCAGGGTACCATAGACGAAAGAATACTTAGGCCCTGTTCACATGGCAGAAAATTGAAAAATGATTTGAAGAGGAGTGTATGTCAAATCTGTGCCTCATTGATTTTAATGGGAATGTGTGCTGCATAGACCACGGCGTGGATTTGAAATCTGTGTACGGAAAAGTGACATCACTTCTTGACGCAGAGTTCACTTCAAGAAATCTGCACGCGGGTTCGCCCATTGAAAGATGCTAAATCTGTGTACAGATCTACAGCCATACAATTCCATAGCTCGGTATTTTTACAAGCCGAATCTGTACGGAAAAATCTGCATTGTGCTCTGCCACGTGAGCATATCCTTAGTATGTCAAAACCTATTATAACTCCAAATATTCCATTACAGGAAACTATAAACATGAGAGGAAGTTTTTACTTTGTCTACTTTTTTGATGGTAGAACTTGAAAAAACAGATAAAATATACTGTTGAATGAAAGGACAGCCATAATTAAAGGGGTTTTCCAGGTTAGTGGAGTGCGCCTGTTGTGAATGCTCAGTGCTGGCAGTAGCACAGTGGCCTGGTTTGGTTTTGCAATTCTCTCCCATTGAAGTTAATGGGTGTACCACTGCTCATCTGCTATTGCTGATTTATCCTGAAGATTGGTCATCAGAAGTTTCAGCCTGGAAAACCCCTTTAACGTAGCCTTTTAGCCATGTATCTTAACTTAAAGGGCTTGGCCATCTTATTTATAGTTAAGTCATAAGAGTGGATTTTGGGGACATTTGAAACCTACAAATATATAATATTTAAGAGAACAGCAGTGGTTTCCTTGCTTCTGAAGTCATACCCCGTTGCCTTATCCAATCACCATTACTGTTCCATTCTACACATGGCCACTGATGGACAGGTTCGTGACCCATGCCCTTCCATCAGTGGCTCCCATTGAAATGCATTGTGCTGATGCCAGTTTCCAACTCATCTGGGAAGGAAACTGTGCAGCGCATCACAATGGAAACTGTTGATAATGGAGTGGCACATGACCATTCCAACTAAGTGACCATTAGGAGGACAGAATGCCAGCAGTCAGAGGAGAAGCCGTAGGGAAGGGGGGGGGGGGGGGGGGGCTTGGCTTCAAAAAAGAGAATGTTGCTGTTCTTCTGAGATGTATATATTAAGTCATAGATGGTCCCCGCTACCCGCTATCCTGACCCAAATATATAAGGTGGCCAACCCTTCAAATTGAACTCCATGTTTATGCTGAAGTCAACATAATTCCTGTACTGTGCCTAATTTAGATGCTGAAATTACAAGTGTTTTCCTTTACTTTGGCTCCTGGTTTGGCATTGATGTTTGGAGGAGGAAAAATTAAGTTTTGTGTTACTTACAATGCCTGATAGAATAATGCAAATGTGTTTTTAGTATTTTTTTCTTTTAGTCCTAAAAGCTGTTCATCTTACGCCACTCCTCTCGGAATATCTCAAACCAAAAGCCAAGATAAAGGAGACGTCTATATGTACGTTGGCTGTATTTTTTTTTCTTTTTTTGGTTATAAGTGTACACATTCATTAAAGGGTGCCAAACACTGTATTCTGGCAGTATATATTTGTATGTAATATACATTTTACTTGTTTTAAAGAGAGCCCTTCAAATTTTCAGCATTTATAAATAAAGTTTTTCATATTGTGCTTTTTTTTTTCTGACATTTTATAAGTAGATTTGAACCCTCCTTCTGTGAGTTGTCTGTACTGACTGCCAATAAAGATTTGCATAAACCTTAAAATGATTAACAAAATGTAAACCTCCATATTGGTACAGTGTTCTCTAAATTGGTGCTATTCGTTTTGCCATTTGTGAAGTCAATTGCCTTTCTCTACTTCAGTATTCATAGCAGTACTTGTCTTTCATCCGGTAGTGGGGTCTTAATGATAGCGGTCTCCTCTGTTACAGGAGCGGACACCGCAGGGCCTCTCGCACTTCACCTAGGTTTCTGCACCTGTATGTATTCACCTCCAGCAATCCGCTCGCTGATGACCAGAAGCCTTAGACTTATAATTTTGCTTTTTACACTGTCAAAAAAATCCCACCCCTAGAAGGAGTTGTAATTTTCCTACAAGACTTGGCATGCAGTTACATCTCAGGCGGATATGCAAATGATTAGAGTTGTGGTGTGATTTTAGATGAACGGTCTTGCCTAAAAGTGGATCCACTCTTGGCCTATAAAAAGGCTCTCAGAGGTTACTTGTGTGTCGTGACCTCTTTTTCCTGCCTGTATAGAGCTTGTTGACCACTAGACATGGCTCTATGATGCAAGTGAATAGATTTCGCCCAGTTAAGAGTTTGAGGGACGCATTATTGGAACATGAGAAGCTGGATGCTTGTTTTCACAAATTGCCCACCAGCTGGGCCGTTCTGACCAAACTGTTAAGAGGTGTTGGGACCAGTGGATGTGTGAGGGCACACAAGGTGACTGGGATTGGGATGCCCACCAGTAAAGGGGCTTGTCTGATATACACAAGGAGCTTCAACTGTTTCATTGCTATCCAGCGACAAGTGGCACCATCGTTACACCCCTGTGTCTGTCTGAGGCAGCTCTTGGCTGAAGGACATTTGAACTCATGGCACCCGTTGTGTGTACTGCCTTTGACATGCACCCTTTGTTTGCAATGGTGTCATGGATGATGAAACTGAACTGTTGTAGAGTGGAACTTGGTTGTCTTCAGCGACAAATACAGGTTTACTTTGGAGACTGACGATGGCCGTGTCCATGTCTGGGAGACCTAGGCGTGAGCGCCTTAATCCTGCCTTTGCTGTGGAGCGGCACACTGCCCCCTGCTGGTGTGATGGTCTGGGGGGCATCCCATATCATTCACCCCTAGTACTGAGGGACAATGAAAGCTCAGTGATATTTTCAGAACATCCTGCAGCCACATGTGTTCCTCTCATGACAGGGCCTCCAAGAGGCATTTTCCAAAAGGATAATGCTCAGCCGCACACAGCAAGGGGGTCATAGGAATACCTCCAGCATTGCCACACTTCCATAACCTGCTCATTACTAGATTTATTGCCAATAGAACATTTATAGAACCATCTGGGACACAAACTTCGATAGCCTATGAGTTTGCACGATCTAGAGGCTCAGTTTTAGCATATATGGCTCAATATGCTTCAAGATACCATACAGATTCTGTATGCCTCTATACCTCCGTATCAAATCTTACATCCAAGCTAGAGGCGGTACAACAGGGTACTAGAGCCTCCATGCCCCCGTATCACATCTTACATCCAAGCTAGAGGCAGTACAACAGGGTACTAGAGCCTTCATGTCCACCTGTATCATATCTTGCATCCAAGTTAGAGGGGTACAACAGGGTATTAGAGCCTCCATGCCCACCCGTATCACATCTTGTGTATCCAAGTTAGAGGCAGTACAACAGGGTACTAGAGCCTCCATGCCCGTCCGTATCACATCTTGTATCCAAGCTAGAGGCGGTACAACAGGGTACTAGAGCCTCTATGCCCCCCCGTATCGCATCTTACATCCAAGCTAGAGGCGGTACAACAGGGTATTAAAGCCTTCATGCCTGCCTGTATCACATCTTACATCCAAGTTAGAGGGGTACAACAGGATACTAGAGCATCCATGCCCGCCATATCACATCTTGTAGCCAAGCTAGAGGCGGTACAACAGGGTACTAGAGCCTCCCTTCAAGGGGTCCGTTTTCTGCAATAAATGATCCTTTTGCTCTGGTATTGTAATCACTTACTTATATAAACGTTACAATTGTACATAGAAAGCTTGATTTAGGTTTTTTTTTTTTAACAATGCATGCAAATTTTTTTAAACAATTTCTTTTTATTAGGGAAAAACAAAGCCAGTACATAACAAGTGCAGTCAGGCCACGCAGGGCCTATGGGTGAAGTATGTATCAACTAAAAAAAAAACTACAATAAATATTACATACATGAAAGAGGAAAATGCGTAATGGGCTCAAACTTAGGGGAAAGCACAGAGGATGGAAGGGGGAGGGGGGGAGGGAATTGGGAAAGAAAACCTACAGCAAGATGCATTCTTTTTGACGAGAAGGTGGAACTTGGCAGATCATAGTGTATTGTTTATGGCCGTTAGCGGTTTAGGTATTGAGGTTGTTTGTTTCCCTGGAACTGGATCCAGGGTGTCCATAGGGCTGTGAAGTCGTCTCTTGAGCCATTTTCCCAGGCTAATATCTCTTCTAATCCGAAGATTTGTGAAACTCTCTCTATCCACTGAGGGATTTGCGAGGTTTCTTTTTTCCGCCAGAAAAGTGGGATCAAGAGTTTGGCTGCAGTAAATAGGGTTGTCGCCAGGTTTTTGTGGGATGGTTTGAATTGGCTTGTGGGTAGCCAGATTAGGATCTCCTCCGGTCTGAAAGAGTACGTTGTGTGGCAGATTTTATTAATGAGATTGGTGACAGATCGTCAGAAGGGTTTAATTTTAGCGCACTGCCACCAGATGTGTAGGGCGGTTCCACTCTTCCTCACACCTCCAGCAAGTGTCTGATGAAGCAGGGGTCGTTTTGGAAGTTGTGGCGGGAGTCCTATACCACCTAGTTAGGGTCTTATGAGTTCTCTTGGATACGGACACATCTAGAGAATCCATGTGAGTTTTTTTTTAGGACTGAGGATTTCTTCTCTGCTAAGATTAAGTCCAAGTTCTCTCTCCCACTCCCTGAGAAACCAGGGCCTCTCGGGGGTGGTCTGTAAGAGGCCTTTGTAGAGTTGACTGACCAGCTTCTTCGGGTGCGAGGTTAGGGAAATGTATGTCTCGAACCAAAGAGGGTCTCTCAGGTTGTTCACATTAGTTGATTGGAATCGCCTCAGAGTGGTAGAGACTGGCTCTGTTCAAGAAATTTAGAGGGTGGTGTGGAAGTAGGTGTCCAATTGCGCCTGGTTTGTTAATTTGGGGCCTTTGAGAATGTCGTCTACTGTGAAGTCTTCGAATTTGTCCCATACCCCTTGGGTTTTAAGTGGTCTATTTGCTAAGATGGCTGGTATCAGAGAGGCCGGGGCCATTGGGGGGAGGGATTTTCCTCCTGATGCCCCTTGTGCATTTTGTGATGGGGCTAAAGTATGTTTGTTTACAGAGGAGGGGACCATTCATCCAGAGCAGCAACTGGTTGTTTTTGCCTAACATCGCTCTTTCCATATCAAGTGTGGGGGTGGATGCTCCCTTATCTATTAGGGAGATCAATCTGGCGATATGAATCGCTTTATGATAGAGCTGTAGGTTTGGGAGGCCAGCGCCTCCTTGGGGGCGTTTTTGAGTAAGGAAAGAATGCCAGCCGCGATTTATGCCCTTCCCATATAAAACCCCTGAACAGTTTATGCATTTGTGAGAAAAAAGTTAGGGATTTCTATTGGGACCGAATGTAAGATGTAGATGACTGGTGGGAGTATATAAGTAGAGATAAGATTTTTCCTACCCAAGCATGAAATCAGCGGTATGTTAAATTGTAAGTTGGTTCTTCACTTTTTTGAGCAGCGGGATATAGTTAGCCTCGTATAGCTGGGAGGGGTTGGCAGTAAGTACAATACCTAGATATTTAACCCCTTAGTGACGGCCGTATCGTAAAACTACGTCCTGCTGTTGCAGGACGTGTATGGAGGGAGGTAGCGCCACTATCTCCCTCCATACAGCGCGGGTGTCAGCTGTTTATTACAGCTGACACCCGCGGGCAATAGCTGCGCTCGGCCGATCGCGGCTATTAACCCTTTAAATGCCGCTGTCAATTCTGAGATCGGGGGAGACGTGCATGTGTCATGGCAGCCGGGGGCCTAATGAATGGCCCCAGGGCTGCCTTAACAGACTGCCTATCAAGCCATCCACACGGGGTGGCTTGATAGACTGCCTGTCAAAAAGCAGTATGACGTAATGCTATAGCATTACGTCATACTGCAGGAGCGATCAAAGCATCGCATGTTAAAGTCCCCTAGGGGGACTTCAAAGTAATGTAAAAAAAAAATATCAAAGTTTTTTTAATTGTTAAAAAAAAGTTATAAAAGTTTAAATCACCTCCCTTTTGCCATATCTATTATTAAAAACTCGAAATTGTAAAATAAAAATATGTATTTGATAGCGCCGTGTCCGTTAAAGTCCGATCTATCAAAGTAGTGCATTATTTTTCCTGCACGGTGAACGTCGTCTGAAAAAAATAAATAAAGAACACCAGAAATACACTTTTTTAGTTACCCTGTCTCCCAGAAAAACCGCAATAAAAAGCGATCAAAAAGTCGTATGTATTCCAAATTGATACTATCGGAAACTTCAGGACATCCCACAAAAAATGAGCCCTTGCTCAACTACGTCGACGAAAAAATAAAAAAGTTATTGCGCTCACAAAATGACTGCAGAAAATAATTGAAAAAAAATTCTTAAAAAAAAAAAAAAAGTTCTACAGCAAAAAAAATACTATATAAGTTTGGTATCGTAGTAATCATACTGACCCATAGAATAAAAATATCAGGTCGTTTTTGTTGCAGTTTGTGCGGTGTAGAAACAGGACGCACTGAAAGATGGTGGAATGTCGGTTTTTTTCCCCATTTCTCTCCGCTTAGAATTTTTTAAAAGTTTTTCAGTAAATCATATGGTACAATAGATAGTGCCATTGAAAAATACAACTCATCCCTCAAAAAACAAGTCCACATACAGCTACGTCGATGGATAAATAAAGGAGCTACGATTTTTTAAAAGGGAGTAGGAAAAACAAATGATAAAAGCTCCGTCACTAAGGGGTTAATGTTGGATGTGGGCCACTTAAAGGAGTATCGCTCTTTCAGTCTGATTATATGAGGCGAAGCAGAGATATTTAATGCTTCTGACTTTTCGTAATTGATTTTAAAGTTGGACAGCCTGCCGAAAATGTCGAACGTCTCCATAAGCGCCGGTAATGCCCTGTTTGGATTAGTGACCAGCACCAGTAGATCATCTGGAAAGGCCACTGTGGTGTGTGTCGTGTCCCCTATCTTGAGGCCTTCGATGTCTGGGTTTTGCCTAATTTCTTGAAGGAAGGTCTCCATTACCAAAATAAGGAGCGTAGGGGCCAGCGGGCAGCCTTGCCTGGTGCCGTTTTTGATAGCAAAGGGCTTGGAGAGCGTTGTGTTGACCTGAACTCTAGCCGTAGGTTCCGAGTATAGGGAGAAGATGGCTCTAATGAACGGGCAGGAAGCCAAATTTAGGTTGACCCTATCAAAGGCCTTTTCGGCATCTGTAGAGATCAGCACTAGCGAGAGTTTGTTACGTTTAGCGTGATATATAGCGTGAATTGCTCGGGTTGTGTTGTATTTTCCCTCTCTGCCCGGCACAAATCCCACTTGGTCTGGGCTTATCCGCTTAGTAAGAAAGGGTGCTACTCTTTGGATGAGTAGTTTCGCCCATAGTTTAATGTCCGCGTTGAGTAGGGAAATGGGTCGGTAATTACTACACAAATCTGGAGCTTTGCCCTCCTTAGGGATTAGTAAGATATGAGCTTCTAAGGATTGTTTAGGTAGCGCCGAGCCGGATAGGAGGGAATTTCAAAGTTTGGTTAGTTGTGGGATAAGTATACTGGCGAATTTTTTTTTATAGTAGAGGATAGGGAGCCCATCAGGGCCTGGGCTCTTTCCATTAGGAATAGAGGCTAAAACCGCAGCCACTTTGTCTTCTATGACCTGTCGTAAGAGTGAGGCTTCTTCCTTGGATAATCCAGGGAGTTTTAGATTTTTTAAAAAGTTAAATGTGTTGTCCTGTGGTTCCTCTGCATCTCTAACTAAATTATATAACGTGGTGTAGTATTTTTCAAATTCTGTGGTAACGTCTTCCGTGGACGTCACCGTCTTTCCTGTGGGGGACTTAATTTGGGAGATAAAGGATTTCTTTTTGTTTTTGGATGAGCCTCGTCATTGTTTTTGATCCTCTATCACCATGTATATAAATTTTGTATTTAGATGAGAGCAAGGTCTTTGCTGATTTTATATTTAGAACATTTTTAAGTTTGTCTCTCAGATTTGTGAGTTCTTCTAATGTTTCATTATTAGGGTTGTTTTTGTGGAGCGTTTCTTTTTTCGAGATCTGGGCAAGGAGGGAGTTAATTTCCTCGTTTCTCAGTCGTTAGACTTTGGTGCCTAGTGATATCAGTTCCCCTCTGATGTAAGCTTTATGTGTTTCCCAAATAATTGGGGCAGGGACTTCATGGGAATCGTTGATTTTAGAAAAAATTCTTCCAATTTCTCAGAGATTTGATAGGTTTTCCCTCCCATTTATCAGCGTGCAGTTTAGACGCCAGGGGTGCTGAGCCCTCTTGTGTCCCGCTGGCGGGGCTGGATGCTTGACTACCTCCGGCTGCTTGTTTGCAATCTCTGGCGTCGGCCGGCTGTGTCTGTAAATTGAGGCCAGGGATGCAGCTGTCCGAGTAGGCCCCGCTCGCGATCTCCTCCAAAGTGGTCTGGAGCGGTGGCCCTCTGTTCCCCTTCTGGTGAGGAGTACTTTGGGAGGGTAGTCCGGGCTCTCAGGGGCTCAAAATCCCAGTTTTCACCGCTTCTTTAGGGAGCTCGGCAGGCTGCGTCCTCCGTACTGCTTGACTTGCTCCGCCCCCCCCCATCCCTGTCCAATGTGCATGCAAATTTTTTAATTTGCCTTCAAAGTGCCAATTCACAAAAAAGCATGATATTTTCAATCTAATGACTTTGCAATTATAAAATAGGGTTATCTCACAACTAAATTTTACTTTTTTGTTAGGTCATGCAATACAAGATTTTTTAAATTGGGTATATTGCTGTTACATCTTATGGTGCCCTCTGGTGGTTTTTGATCTACATTTCAGAACATCTACAAATGTGTCCAGTGCTGGTGAGAAGTCGCCATATATAGTGCTTTCATTCTTGCTGGTTGGCCTGTGCTATAACGTGAATCCAGGGGCGTAGCTAGAGGCTCATGGGCCCGGGTGCAAAAGTTTAGCTTCGGGCCCCCCTACAGACCCCTCCAACCCCCACTCCTTTTCACGGCTACTACTTCTACATCACTTTTAGCTACATTACTGTTTTTTTTAATGACCCATCAATAGATCATTAGTAATCAGGGGTTTTAGCAGAGTTTTAAAACATCCAGAACACATGCCTCAAAGCATGCTTCGCTTCCCCAAGAAAGAAAATTTTTTTTATATATATATATATATATATATATATATATATATATATATATATATATATATATATACACACACACACATACATTGGAGACAGCATAATAACAATACATACAATAGAGACAACATAAGCTGACTTTATATAATATGTTAGGGCTTGTGTCCACTGCCAGGTTTTCACCACCTATTATGCATGCGTTGACACATGGTGCGCAGTGAACGCAGTCAATGAAAGTCAATGGACTGCGTGTAGATATGCAAGAGAAATAAATCCCAGCATGCTCTCTTTCTCTGCGTACCACGCAATGTGAGCCCTGTACACTTGTATGGGCTGCATGTGATAAACCGCCCATACGCAATACATTGTTTCCATACGCATTGACACTCTAAACACTCCCCATCACATGGAACACCCCTTGTTGCCGCCGCCCCCCCCCCCCCAACCCCATCACACGGAATGCCCCTTATACCCCCCCACTCCCCATTACACGGAACGCCCCTTGTTTTCCCCCCACCCACTCCCCATCACACAGAACGCCTCTTGTTCCCCACCTCACAGGATCCCCCTCATTCTCCTTCCCCCCCCCCCCCCCCATCACACAGGGCCCCCCTCATTTCCCCCCCATCACACAGGATGCCCCTCGTTCCCCCCCCAATCACTCAGGGTCCCCCTCGTTCTCCCCCGCCCCATCACACAGGGTCCCCTTCGTTCAACCCCCATCACACAGGGTCCCCCTCATTCTCCCCCACCCCATCACACAGGGTCCCGCACCCTGACCGCAGTTTCAGCCCCACTTCAGTAGCCTTGAGCAATTCCAGCAACCTCATTGGTTGTTGGGGACACACCTTCCTTTCAGATGTGCCCGAGGATACATTTACACAGAGCTGTGCACGAGAAGCAGGTGCTCACAGGAGTACAGTTACACAGATCTGCGGTGTATTCACTGCTTCTCGTGCTTCCACAGCTCAGATCTGTGTAACTGTATTCCTGTCAGCACCTGCTTCTTGTGCACAGCTCTGTGTAACTGTATCCTCGGGCACATCTGAAAGGCAGGTGTGTCCCCAACAACCAATGAGGTTGCTGGAAGTACTCAAGGCTACAGAAGTGGGGCTGAAAAGAAACATATGCGCGCGGGCCGGCAGCTTCTCCTGCAGAGGGGAGGAGTCTGAGCGGAGGTTCGGGAGGAAGCGCCGGCGTGGAGGAGAAGCTGCCGGCCGGCGCAGAGACCTTAATGTAAGTAACTGCGATCAGTCCGTGTGAAAGAGGGCCCCCGGGGGCTTAGGGGCTGGGTCGCAACCGCTACCCCAGCACCCCCTATATGTACGCCTATGCGTGAATCTCTCCACTGCTCACATATAAGGGAACCCAGGTGATAGGACTGAGTTCAGGACTTGTAACCACCAGTACTGGACACAGTAGGTGAATATTCTAAGATGGAATCAATAAGGCCTTATTTAGATGGCTGTATGTGAGTCGTTCCCAAGAATCATGGGTGCACCTTACATTGGACAGCACATGCTCACCCTTCTGAGTGTTGTCCGATATGCGCAGACGGTGGACATTGCATATCTAATTCCTATCTGTGATATGGACCAGAATAGGACAGGCAGCATTTTTTTCTCTACACCCCCATGGACCATCGCTCCATGTAAAAACTCGCCCATGTGAATAGCCTCATAAGTCAGAATGGATCTAAGTGCTATCCATGGAATACACAGGCCTTCTTCAGATGTTCGCATTAAAAACTCCCTGACCAATCACAGCGCAGCAGAGGACTTCGCGCTGTTTACAGTAGGGGCTCCATGTGCAAGCACCGCAGTGTGTTTCCGGTGCTTGTAGGGAGAGCCCCTACTGTGTATTCTGTGAATATAAAGTGCGATTAGAGTGTAGATTAGGCAGGGAGTGAGTGTAGTGTAGTGTAGTGTAGTGGAGTGGAGTTAGTGATCAGTGTAGTGGAGAGGAGTTAGTCATCAGTGTGGTGTAGTGGAGTGAGTGTTAGTGATCAGTGTGGTGTAGTGTAGCAGAGTGGAGTGAGTGGTCAGAAGTGCAGTGTAGTGTAGTGAGTGAGGGATCTGTAGTGTGTGATCAGAAGTGTAGTGAGTGAGCTGTAGCGTGCGATCAGCAGTGTAGTGTAGCGCAGCGTGTAGTCAGTGTATCCCTTGGTGTAAAAAAAAAAAAGTTCCTGTTGTTCCCATTTCGTTACCTGTCCCGTCACCCGTTATTAGTTAGTGTAGCGTTTAGTTAGTCCGTCTAGTGTGTAGCGTGTCGTTAGTCCGTGTACTGTCAGTGTATTCGTCTGTGTAAAAAAAAAAAAAAAAAAAAAAGTTCCTGTTGTTCCCATTTCGTTACCTGTCCCGTCACCCGTCATTAGTTAGTGTAGCGTGTCGTTAGTCCGTCTAGTGTGTAGTGTGTTGTTAGTCCGTGTTGTGTCAGTGTATTCGTCTGTGTAAAAAAAAAAAACACTTACGTGAATACACCACATAAGTTTCCGCGTTCTTTCCGACCCCCGTCCCGTGGTCACCCCATCCCGCAGTGTCCCATCTAATAAAACTTTTTTCCCGTGTGCCCCATTTTATATAAATATGGCCCGCAGGAGGTACACTTCAGAGGAACTGTATGCAATCATTGCATCAGACTCGGACTCAGGTAGTGGTGATGACGACCCCACTTTTTTGGCATTCTCCGACTCCTCATCCTCATCCAGCGAGTCTGAGCTCCCTGCACCCCCGAGAAGGCGTCCAAGGACTGCCACTGACCCCAATGCATCAGATGCTCACTGGAGTACCCCGGAAGATTACAGACCCCAGATCCCTGATTTTATTGGGAACCCAGGGATTCAATTTGACACGGAAGGGCTCAGAGGGAAGGACTTCTTCAAGTTTTTTTTTTCTGAAGAGTTCATTGCCCATATTGTTACCCAGACGAATTTGTACGCCCAGAATTTTATAGAAGAAAATCCCACCTCCAGCTATGCCAGACCCGATAAGTGGACCCCTGTGGATGCACCAGAGATAAAAAAAATTTTGGGGGCTTATACTAACCATGGGGCTAATAAAGAAGCCAACAATCAGGGCGTACTGGTCTACCGATATTTTGTACCACACCCCAATGTTCCGCATGGCGATGTCGAGGACGCGCTTTGAGTGTATTTTAAAATTTCTGCACTACAATGACAACCAGCTGTGCCCCCCCCAGCGATCACCCCAATTACGATCGGTTGTATAAGATCAGGCCCGTAATAGACCATTTTAACGCCAAGTTTGCCCAGGCGTATGCCCCACAGATAAACATTGCAGTAGACGAGTCCCTGGTACACTTCAAGGGGAGGCTAAAATTCCGCCAGTACCTGCCCAGTAAGCGGGCACGGTATGGTGTGAAGTTGTACAAGCTGTGCGAAAGTACATCAGGGTACACCCACAAGTTCCGTATTTACGAGGGGAAGGACACTAAAATTGAGCCCCCAGAATGCCCCCCCGTGCTGGGAGTAACAGGGAAAATAGTGTGGGAACTGGTGCACGCACTATTAGACCAGGGTTACCATCTGTACCTGGATAACTTTTATACCAGTGTCCCCCTGTTTCAGTGCCTCGCTTCCAGAGGAACAGTGGCATGTGGCACTGTTCGGAAAAATCAAAAAAGCCTCCCTAAGACGCTGCTTGGGCAACTGCTCAGAAGGGGTGAGAGCCGGGCCCAATGCAGCGACAATGTATTGTGCGTTAAATATAAGGACAAGAGGGATGTCCTTATGTTGACGACAATACACGGCCACAGCAGTACCCCCTGCCCAGTACGAGGTACCAGTGCAGAGACCCCCAAACCAGACTGCGTCCTCGACTATAATAAGTACATGGGAGGGGTCGATCTATCAGACCAGGTACTGGAGCCCTATAGAGCCATGCGGAAAACACGGGTGTGGTACAAAAAACTGGCCGTGCACCTCGTACAGATGGCACTGTATAATGCCTACGTGCTGTTCCGAGGTGCAGGCCACAGGGGGACATTCCTTGAATTTCAAGAGGAAGTTATCAAGGACCTAATATTTGGGGACCAGGAGGTGGGGGAGAGGCCCAGTACTTCTGGAAGCGAGGCCACAAGAATTGTACCAGGGCAGCATTTTCTCAGTGAAATTCCCTCCACTGCGACGAAGGGAAGGACCCAAAAGAGGTGCAGAGTGTGCTACAAACAGGGGATAAGAAAAGACACCATATACCAGTGTGAAACGTGCCCCACACAACCCGGCCTCTGTATAAATGAGTGTTTTAAGATCTACCACACGTCCCTGAAATTTTAATTTTTTTATTGCCCTGACGTTTTACCCTGATGTACTTCACACAGCTTGTACATAAAGCCACATGCTAAGTCCTTCCCTTCTGAGCCCTGCGCCCTAAAAACAGTTTAGATTCACATATGGGGCATTTCCCTGTTGGGTAACATCATGGGTTACGTTTTCTCCTGCCCCTGGTAAAAAATAAAAATCTGGGCCTAAACTGAGCATTATTGGAAAAATGTGAATTTTTCGTTCTCAACTCAAATTGTTAAAAAAAATTCCTCAAATACCTGTGGGTTCAAACCGCTCACTACACCCCTTAAAAAATTCCCTGAGGGGTGTAGTTTCCAAAATGGGGTCAGTTGTTGGGGGTCTCAAATGCACTGGTACCTCAGGGGCACTGCAAACACTACACGGTGTCTGAAAATTATTCCAGCAAAATCTGCATTCAAAAAAAGCGCTCCTTTCTTTCTGAGCCCTGCCATGTGCCCAAACAACAGTTTACATCCACATATGGGGCATTTCTGTGCTCGAGAGTAATTGGGTAATGCATTATGGACTATGTTTTCTCCTTCTGCCCCTGGTGAAAAATGAAAATCTGGGCCTAAAGCTGAACATTATTGGAAAAATGTGAATTTTTCGTTCTCAACTCAAATTGTTAAAAAAAATTCTTCAAATACCTGTGGGTTCAAACCGCTCACTACACCCCTTAAAAAATTCCCTGAGGGGTGTAGTTTCCATAATGGGGTCAGTTGTTGGGGGTCTCAAATGCACTGGTACCTCAGGGGCACTGCAAACACTACACGGTGTCTGAAAATTATTCCAGCAAAATCTGCATTCAAAAAGCCAAGAAGCGCTCCTATCTTTCTGAGTCCTGCCATGTGCCCATACAACAGGCTACGTCCACATATGGGGCATTTCCGTGTTCGAGAGCAACTGGGTAACGCATCATGGGGTATGTTTTTTCCTTCTGCCACTGGTAAAAAAATATAAATCTGGGCCTAAAGCTGAACATTATGTGAAAAATGTGATTTTTTTGTATTGAACTCAAACTGTTAAAAAAATTCCTCAAATACCTGTGGGTTCAAACCGCTCACTACACCCCTTAAAAAATTCCCTGAGGGGTGTAGTTTGCAAAATGGGGTCAGTTGTTGGGGGTTTCAAATGCACTGGTACCTCAGGGGCACTGTAAACACTACATGGGGTCTGAAAATTATTCTAGCAAAACCTGCATTCAAAAAGCCAAGAAGCGCTCCTATCCTTCTGAGTCCTGCCATGTGCCCATACAACAGGCTACGTCCACATATGGGGCATTTCCGTGTTCGAGAGCAACTGGGTAACGCATCATGGGGTACATTTTTCCTTCTGCCACTGGTGAAAAATGAAAATCTGGGCCTAAAGCTAAACATTATGTGAAAAATTGGATTTTTTCGTATTGAACTCAAACTGTTAAAAAAAATTCCTCAAACATCTGTGGGTTCAAACCACTCACTACACCCCTTAATAAATTCCCTGAGGGGTGTAGTTTCCAAAATGGGGTCAGTTATTGGGGGTTTCAAATGTACTGCTACCTCAGGGGCACTGCAAACACTACATGGGGTCTGAAAATTATTCCTGCCAAATCTGCATTCAAAAAGACAAGAAGCGCTCCTTTCCTTCTGAGACTTACCATGTGCCCATACAACAGGCTACGTCCACATATGGGGCATTTCTAAAAACTGCTGAATCTGGGTAATACATTCCAAGTTTTGTTTCTTTGCTAACTCCTACTGTTTTATATAAAAAAAAAGGTTTTATATTGAAAATCAGTAGAAAAAAGGAACTGTTCTAATTTTTGATGCACTTTCCTTTAAAGGAGATGTCCCGAGGCAGCAAGTGGGTCTATACACTTCTGTATGGCCATAATAATGCACTTTGTAATGTACATTGTGCATTAATTATGAGCCATACAGAAGTTATAAAAAGTTTTATACTTACCTGCTCCGTTGCTAGCGTCCTCGTCTCCATGGTGCCGACTAATTTTCGCCCTCCGATGGCCAAATTAGCCGCGCTTGCGCAGTCCGGGTCTTCTCCTCTTCTCTATGGGGCTCCGTGTAGCTCCGTGTAGCTCCGCCCCGTCACGTGCCGATTCCAGCCAATCAGGAGGCTGGAATCGGCAATGGACCGCACAGAAGCCCTGCGGTCCATGAAGACAGAGGATCCCGGCGGCCATCTTCAGCAGGTGAGTATGAAGACGCCGGACCGCCGGGATTCAGGTAAGCGCTGTGCGGGTGGTTTTTTTAACCCCTGCATCGGGGTTGTCTCGCGCCGAACGGGAGGGGGGTTTAAAAAAAAAAAACCCGTTTCGGCGCGGGACATCTCCTTTAATTCCTGTAAAACATCTAAAGGGTTAATAAACTTTCTAAATGCCATTTTGAATACTTTGAAGGGTGCTGATTTTAAAATGGGGCAATTCATGGGGGATTCTGATATATAGGCTCGGCAAAACTATGTCTGAACTGCATTGGTCCTTAAAAAATTTAGATTTTGAAATTTGCTAGTAAATGTGAAAAATTACTGCTAAATTTATATACTTTGTGGAGTCTGCAAAAAGTAAAATAACACTTAAAAAATGATTGCTGTGTAAAGTAGGCCTATGGGAAATGTTAATTAATAACTATGTTGTGGTGTTTGACTTTCTATCTTACAAAGAAAACAATTCAAAGTTTGAAAATTGTGAATTTTTCCAAATTTTCAGTAAATTTGGATTTTTTTTCCTAATAAGGACAAAATTTATTGATGAAATTTTTACACTAACATAAAGTACAATATGTCACGAAAAAACAATCTCAGAATCACCTTGATAAGTAAAAGCATTCAAAAGTTATTAGCACAGAAAGTGACAGATGTCAGATTTGAAAAATAAGGCTTGGTCCTTAAGCTCAAAATAGGCCATGTCATTAAGGGGTTAAAGAGGTGTTCTCATCCTGGATATCTAACCACTTTCCTACATGGTGGACCCGTCACCATAAATTCAATTCAATGGGAGTTAGCGGAGCCGGTGTGCATGAGCTGCTTTCTTGACTGCCATAGAAGTGAATCGAGAGAGGCCAACTGACACTGGGTGGCATGAAGGGTTGGGAGGTACCTGTGGGTCCCAGAGAGGGGACATGCATCTATCAGATTTATGTGGTAAATAGGTTTCCTTTAAAAAGAGTATTCCCGTCCCCTTGAACATGGTTTCCAAACTGCAGCCTGCATGTTATCCTGAGGAGCCGAGCAGATTGATAACATTTTGTGGGAAAAGCTTTAGTATAACTTGTATTTTACATCTGTGCCCTTTCTGAGCTTACAGCGCTAGTGGGCGGTCCTATCAATTAGGAACAGCTACCTCTGTATGTGCAGTCATAGCCAGCTGTCAATCACTGATACTCCGCCCACTGGACTTCTAAGCTCAGAATGAGCAGAGATTTAACCCTTTCCAATCCAATTTGTATCCTGGTTTTCCTAGGGGGCTTACTCTTTTTCTGCTGTTATACAATGGCGCTATATGCTGGCTAAAGCCAGTACTGCATGAGGTGACACGCTGGATAGGCTTCGACAGCAGAGAGGCTGGCAATATACAGTAAGAGAACCCCCGATGGACGTCTTCCAACATCGGAGCCGTACAGCCTTAAATCATAATGTCTTCAGAGGTCAGACAGTGGATTGGAAAGGGTTAAATGTATAAAATACAGTTTATGCTGAATCTTTTTCCACGGAGCTATATCTTACGCCTCTCTCACACAGGTGTTTTTTTTTTTTTTACAGTGTTTTAGCTAAAAACACTGTACTGAGCCTCCATTAATTTCAATGGGGCGCCTGAGACGAGTGTTTCTAACGCCGCGCTAAACAAACTCTGTTCTAAGAAAATTCAGTTGCTTTTATTTTTTTTGCAATCATGGGGTACGTTAAAAACGCTGTTGAACGCATTTGAAAAGGCCTCATTTAAAACACCTGTGTGAGACTGGCCTAAGTCTGCTCCGATTATCCTGCTTTATACATGCTGCCTGCGGTTAAGAAAGCATGTTCAAGCTAACAGGTTGCCTTTAAGTTTTAGAAGTTACACTGTACTTTGGCCTTATGTACACGGCCACCCACGGAATCCACTGCTGAATCACGCAGCAGAATCAGCCCTTACCCGCAGACACGGGCATAAAATAGAGTTTCTTACCTCTCCAGATCCAGTGCGGTCTCCTCCATTGTGACCGGATCTTCTTTTGTCAGCCCAGCGCATGCGCAGTTCCCGCTTTTTAAAATCTGCTGCTTTCCCGCGTATCTGCGGCACATCCGCAATGTCAGCTGCAGGCGTACCGCAGATCAGATGGCTTCCATTGCCTTGAATGAAAGCCGTCCCTGCGGGCTCCGCAGGAAAATAGAGCATGCTGTGATTTCTTGCCACGTGTGCGATCCATACGCAAGGAAAAAAAAATAAATCACACCTGCATGCTTCTAGCTGATCTGCTGGTACCCATGTCTCCCTATGGGCGGCTTGATTTGCGGATCTCCCGCGCCACGGGTTCCACAAATCACATCTGCCTGTGTGCATGAGGCCTTAACCAAACTTTGTATAAAGGAACAGTACAGATGAATATATGAAACTTTGCAATCTTTCACCACTTATCAGGTCCCACCACCCCCCTCCCCAATTCCTCAAAACCTGTTTCCTAAAATACTGCTAAAATCTATCTAACGACAACATGGTCTGATAATTAAATCAGATTCTGTGCTGCCCATACAAGTCTAAGGAGAGAAGGAGTCACATCAGAGAGAGGCAGGGGCACACAGATGAGGTTGCAGCTACTGGAATCACATTTCCACTGTTCAGTACCTCTCTGTCCTCCATGCTGCTTCTCTGTATATGAAAGATAATGATTAGAGAGCAGAGTCACTTCTTCACTCTGTGTGCTGTCTGAGAGAGACAGCCTAGCAGCAAAATGGTAAAAATCCCTCATGTACACACCGTGATTGCGTGGAGATCATTTATATACAAATTAAGCTTGCAGATGACAAAATGTTTATTGTTCTGCCAACCAAGATCGTTGGCCAGAGCAGTAAGTCTGTCCTACATAAACATACCCCAAGGGCCCCTGCACACCAGCGGTTTTCTCACGCAGTTTTTTTCATGCGATATCGCTGCGTTTTTTAAACACGCATGTCAATAGGACTTTTGTGTCATCGCACAAAAATCGCAAAGCACAAACTTGCGATGCGTTTTTAACATTAGAAAGTCCCAGTGACATTCGCGTTAAAAAAAAGCACCAATAGTGTGTGAAAAAAAAGCATGGGGGAAAAAACGCTAGTGTGAAGGGGCCCTAAAAGTGCAGCACTTTGCTCTTTCCATAATTCTCATATAGTTCAACTAAAGTGCATCTGGCCGTCCCTATTTAATGCTAGAGACTATTGTAGCTGAAAATCAGCAAATGGGAATCTGGGTTTCAGGGCTCTTCCACATGGCTGTAGGCACCCGCCAGTGCCATAAAAACATGTGAACGGGTGCACAAATGTAACGTTTGTACGCCCGTTCGGACGGCCAGGGCTACGCTGTCTCACCTCCCCTCCGGCTGTTTGCAATGGGAGGGGGTGGAGCTAAGCTCCTGCCTCCTCCCCAACCCTTGTCTGCAGCCATCAATGGGAGGGATGGAGCTTAGCTCCGCCTCCTCCCAATGCAAACAGCTGGAGGGTAGGAGAGAGAAGGTGAGAAGGGGGAGGGAGTTTAGCAATCACGCTGCTAAACCCCCTCCCTTCTCCGGCCACTGTCATTGGCTCCCATAAGAGTCTATGCAGCGGCCGATGTATTCTGGGCAGAAAGATAGTTCCAGGACCAGCTTTACTGCCTGGCGTAAAAGCGCCTGGCACTATATTGGCCGGGCGCTTTTATACCGTGAGAATACGCCTGCGTGATCTGATGCATTGGAATCCAATGCATCAGATGGTAGCGTATATCGGCTGGCCGTGAGAACGGCGGCTGATATATGCTCATGTGAATAAGCTCTCAGAGGTAATCCCTTTCAGTCAATTATGGAATATCCTGTGGATATGCCACAAATACTTAAAGGAATTTTCCAATCTCACACTTTAATGGCATAAACACAAGACATTGGGATTGTAGAAATTAAAGAGATTTTCTAGTTCCAATCTTTTGATCAATAGTAGATCCGCAGGGGTCCGCCACCCGCAATCTCTATTGATCACCTTATTTCCGGGCTGCTGTGCTAATACACTGAGCTGACTGCTCCGTTCCCACATTGATATGAAAGAATTTTGCTATCCAATAGTTGGCGCTACAGAAGTATTTTTCCATCTTGCTTATTTGCATAAATTACCCAGAAGAGCATGCATGACCTTATAAGTCTCCTCACTTTTCAGGTGTCTTCTCACACCGCTTCTGGGTGCTCTCTTTGGGGAGAGACTATGCGATCCCCTGACTAACTCACCCCCTAGGTGTCTCTACACACTTTTTGGGTGTTCTCCTTAAGGAGAGACGACACCCCTCTTGACCAACTGCAGTGGGAAAACGCCCTGCATCCGCAGGGATTTCACATGGCGAATGGGGATCGCCGGCCCCACATTGCGCTCGCCCGTGTGAAGATAGCATTATGTTTCATCATAGTTTTACAATGTTTCTGTAAAATATGGCATCTGATTTTGGATAAGTCCTTCAGAAGAAAAATAAAAATTCACGAACAAATGTTGATCACTCAGCGCAAGAAAGCGTAGGGAAACAGAAGTTAAAAAACAACAAAAAAAATTTTCAATACATTTTATTCTGCATTTCTTTGCAGAGAAAGAGGTGGCACACTTGATTATACATTTTACCCTCACTTAACCCTTTCCAATCCACTGTCTAACCTCTGAAGACATTATGATTTAAGGCTGTACAGCTCCGATGTTGGAAGACATCCGTCGGGGTTCTCTTACTGTATATTGCCAGCCTCTCTGCTGTTGGATCCTATCCAATGTGTCACCTCCCGCAGTACTGGCTTTAGCCAGAATATAGCGCTGTTGTATAATGGCAAAAAAAGACTAAGCCCCCTAGGAAAACCAGGATACAAATTGGATTGGAAAGGGTTAAGATGCTTTTAGAAGGAATGATTATCATGCAAACGAGTGAAAGTGAATGATAATCATCCAGTGTAAACGCAGCCAACAACCAAATGATAATCGTTCACTATTTTTTCGTTGTTCGTTTTATGCAGGCATACAAATCATCGTTGACTCATTCAATTATCATTCGAATTAAACAGCGCTGGTTCATTCCCTCTCATTCGCTTATATCACGAATGTGAAAGACTGAAAGATTCTCATTTGAATGAGCCAACGATGTATCTGCCTGTACTAACAGCGTGCATGAGAGCGGAAGAGCTGGCGGTGACGTCATTCGCTCATTGAAACGATAATCGGCCCTTCTAAAAAGGATCCTAAATGGTATCTGTAGGAAATTTAAAGGGCGGTTTGGGACAGTTGGGGGTTGAGGATCCTTGAACTGTTGGGTGATGACAGTCTGGAAGGGTCTTTGCGATCCTTCTGTTTTAATGCTATTAAGAGAAAATGTTGCCTAGACAAATTGTATTGAGCTGTGAAGTCAAATTTGGTTGAACTATTTTTTTTGTGTTCTGTCGGGAGTTTTCTCCTTGTGGATTTATGTTGTTATTGTCATATTGTAACAAAAAATTGCAATAAAATGTTTTATAATGTTTTTATATAAAATAAAAAAACCTCAGTCTGCCCCCTCACAATCAGGATGCACGTGGCCGAGGTGAGTTATATAAATCATGTAAGACCCCAGCAGTATCACACGTCACTTCAGGAACGCAGGACGCATATATTGTACTGTATTCAGCCGCACTTCAGCAGCGGTGAGCGATTCCAGCGACCTCATTGGTTGTTGGGTACACACACCCCCTTTGGAGATACAAATACGCATGCGCCGCTTTAGAACTACATTTCCCAGTATGCTTCACACGCCTATAGGAAATAACGCCGGTGTAGAATTAGTAGTAGAACTGCACGAGGTGGCCTGTGAATGTGGCGCTTAGAGTTTCTCCTCTAGAGATTATTATAACGCGGCCGGCGGACAGTGTTCTCAGGCGGACCGCTGCACATTGGTCGCTACGACTTCCTCCTCATAGCCACTTCCGGTCCTGCGCACTTCCGTGGATGCCGTGTAGTGACGCCGGACATGGACGTGCTGGAGGGGCTTTTCGGCAGCGACGGAGAGTCAGACAACGAGCGGAAAGCTGAGGGTGAGTCCCGCGGATGTGCCGGCCTGAGCCCCGTCTGTACCCCGGCTGGAGATGATTACATATGGCTATATAACCCTTAGAGGCACTGCTTATAGGGGGCTGCGGTTGTCCCAGATAGAGTGGTTTGCTAGAAATGAGTCCCCTGTGGCAAAAACCTAACAAACGAGCTGATGCCTGTCCAGCACCCCGCTTGTCCCCGGGGCTTCGCGGCGACGTGTGGCTTACAGGCTGCTGCAGCCGTCTCTGACCTAGTCACATAGTGTGTAAGGCTGAGAAGACCCATGGCCATCCAGTGCAGCCTGTTAGCCCCGTGCCGAGCCGCAGGAAGGCGAAAAACAATGAAGTAGAAGCCAATTTTCCCAATTTTAATTCCTTCCCGACTCCAATCTGGCAGTCACAATAATCCCCGGATCACCGGCCCTTCTGAGGTTATAAGTGACCATAACATGTAATATTGTACCGCTCAATAACAGACATCCAGGCCCCTCTTGAACTTTTAGTGAATTTGCCATCACCACGTCCTCAGACAGAGAGTTCCATAGTCTCACTGCTCTTACAGTAAAGAACCCCGGGCACTGGTGTCTTATGTCACCACCGGAAGTTAGGGGTGGCGGCATAATACACCAGCATTGACACTTGTTAACGCCCCCCCCCCCCAGCTTTTGATTGGCTGGGGGCCTGTTTATTCACACAACTCCCGTCCTGGTCGGGGAGCACAGCAGAAGCGGTGGGGCCAATTCCAGTGCCGTTGTGCTCCTGGAGGAGAGGCCGAACCTCGGCAGCTGCAGACACGGTGGCAGCCCCTATTTATGTTCCGTCCTGGTAGCGGCTGTGGCACGGCCACCACAGACGGCATTGGCGCCTGTGGGCCCTATTGAAGATCTGTTCTGGGAGCGTAAGTGCCAGCGGCAAGTTCCTCTTCAAGTGCCATGCTATCGGCAGCGGCAGAGACGGCGGTGGTGGCCCCTATTGCAGTAGCATCTTGGTGTTGCAGCACAGATGGCCAAAAATGGGGAGTGGCAGCAGCGACACAGATACCGGCCAAAAGAAGTTTGACGGCGTGCAGCCAGAACGGAGCACACAGGCGGCACAGCAGCTGGCAGACATAGTTGGGTAGCGGTTGACCAGCGTTGATGGAAGGGGGACCCTCAAGGCCAGGTAACAAGCAATAGGGGCTGCAGCACGCATCCCCCTTCCATGTGCTAATTCTGCCAATCGGGAGCTAGGAGTACGATGGGGGCGTTCCTCTATGCATTCCCTGTCAAACCCCTAGCTTCCGGTGGTGTCCAGATACACCAGTACCAGAACCCCCCCCTTCTGTTACAATCCTGGGTATAAACAGATGATGGCAGAGATCTCTGTATTGTCCCCTAATATATTAAAAGGGGTCTGTATCACCTCATGATCCTATTTGCCTTGGCAGCAGCTGCCTGACACTGGTTGCTCCAGTTAAGCTTACAGTTAACTAAAACCTCCAAGTCCTTTTCCATGTCAGTGTTACCCAGCGGTTTCCCATTTAGTGTGTAACGGTGACATGTATTTCCCTGCCCATGTGCATAACCCTTGATTTATCAGTGTTACACCTCATTTGCCACTTTTCTGCCCAATCCCTCTGTGTCCACTCCTGTGTTAATGTCTTTACATAGTTTTGTATCATCTGCAAATATTGATATTTTACTATTCAATCCTTCTATCAGGTCATTAATAAATATATTTAAAAGAATAGGGCCCAGTACTGCCCCCTGTGGTACCGTACTATTAACGGTGACTCAATCAGAGTAAGTACCATTTCTAACCACCTTCTGCTTTCTATCACTGAGCCAGTTACTAACCCACTTACACACATTCTCACCAAGACCAAGCATCTCATTTTATATACCAGCCTTTTATGCAACACAGAATCAAATGCTTCGGAAAAGTCCAAATACACAAGATCCAGTGACTTTTCCCTGTCCAGTCCAAAACTTACCTCCTCGTAGAAGCTGATCAGATTGGCTTGACAGGAGCGGCCTATCTTAAACCCATGATGACACAGAGTTATACAGCTATTTTCCCTGAGGTACTCCAGGATACCCTTCGAACATTCTGGCAGAGCTCAGATGTTGAGCATTGAGGTCTGTGGCTGCTGCAGCCTGTAAGCAGCACATTATGGTGGAGACCTGGAGCTGTTGGCAGGGAACAAGCAGGAAGTTGGAAGGAGGAGTTATGAGCTTGTTGTTTTTTGTGGGTTTTTATGTCATGTGGAACCTGTTCTTAGCAAAATGTCTCATCTTGGACAG
This sequence comes from Eleutherodactylus coqui, assembly GCF_035609145.1. NCBI lineage: Eukaryota > Metazoa > Chordata > Amphibia > Anura > Eleutherodactylidae > Eleutherodactylus > Eleutherodactylus coqui. The sequence continues at coordinate 230,263,093 of NC_089838.1, read as the reverse complement.
CCCTTTAACCCCTTCCCGCTGCAGGGTGTAAGTTTACGTCCTGGCAGCCTGGTACTTCCCGCAACAGGACGTAAACTTACGTCCTGGAGATAGCGCGCGATCATATGTGATCCCGCGCTATCCTGCAGCGGGAGTCGGCTGTCAGTTACAGCCGGCGTCCCGCTGCAACAGCGGGGGGACATCGGAGATGCGCCCCCCGCTGTTAACCCCTTCGCTGCCGCGATCTAAGTAGATCGCGGCAGGGAAAGAGTTCACAGAGGGAGCGCGGCTCCCTCTGTGTCTCCAGCCGGAACTCGCGATGTCATCGCGAGAGCCCGGCCTGTCACCATGGCAACAGGACGCCAGACACCGGCGTCCTGTATTGCCTATGCCTATGATCGCTGTATAAGCGATAAGGCATGGCAGAGCAGTAGCTCTGCCATGCCTTATGACAGCGATCATAGGCACAGTGATGTAAGTCCCTCAGAGGGACTCAAATTATGTTAAAAAAAGAAAAGAAAAATGTAAAAAAAAAATGTAAAAGAAACCCCTTTTTTATGCTTTTTTTCAGATTAGCATAAAAAAAGGTAAAAAAAAAATTAAACCCCACATATTTGGTATTGTCGCGTCCGTAACGACGCGTATAATAAGTTGCACATGCTTTTGACTGTGCACGCAAAAAAAACACTAAAAAACTGAGGCAAAATGCTAATTTTTAGCATTTTGCCTCACTAAAACCGCAATAAAAGTTATCAAAAAAGCCGTATGTACCCCAAAATGGTATCAGTAAAAACTACAGCTCGTCTCACAAAAAATAAGCCCTCATAGAGCTCCGTACATCGAAAAATAAAAAAGTTATAGGACTTTGAATGCAGCAATTTAGAATAGAAAAAAGATTTCCAAAAAAAGGGTTTTTATTGCAGAAAAGTGGGAAAACCTAAAAAAATGTAAGAATTTTGGTATTGTTGTAACCGTACTGATCCGCAGAAAAAATGGAATGTCTCATTTATGCTGCATGATTAACGCTGTAAAAAAAAAAAAAAAAAAAAAATCTATGGCAGAATTGATGCGTTTTCTCTCCCTGCTATCATAAAAAAAAATACGTTTTACAATATAGTCTATGTACCCAAAAGTGGCACCGATAAAAACTACAGTTCGCCACGCAAAAAACAGGCCCTCACACGGCCGCGTCGACGGAAAAATAAAAAAGTTATGACTTTTGATAAATGGAGAAGAAAATCCACCAAAAATTGTTGCGTCCTTAAGCCGAAAATAGGCCGTGCCATGAAGGGGTTAAGGGTGCGACAATTTGGGGAAATTTTCATTTCCACACTTCAAAATCCATAACTTTTTTTGTCAAGGTGGAAAAACACAAATTCTGCCCTTGCTTTACTTTGAAGAATCTTTTCTGTGGATTGGCTTGAGTTGGATGGCACCAAAATGATATATCTCTTTTTTTCACTTTTTAACAATAAATTTGAGTGCAGCAAAGCAATAAAAATACCTATAACTATAACTTGACTATCAAAGACGGAGCTGAATAAAGGCTTGTTTTTTGCAGGTCGAGCTATAGTTTGTATCGGTACCCCTCTTTTCCCCCCAGTACACACAGGCTTTTTTTCCATCTGATTTTCAGACAAAAAAATCAGTCTGTGTATTGGGCAGCGATGGCACACATTCATAAGCAGTGTATTTTATTAACAGGTATTTTTTTTCACCTTTCTATTATGACCCAGTAGGGGACTTGAGCTCTTATGATAAGTTAGATAATACACTGCAGTGCTTCCTGGATTACCCCACATAGTTGGGGCATATTCTTTAGAGGGTGATCTGTACCACCCAGCATGCATGAACTGCCCTCCATGCCCAATGTCAGATCAAGACGGAGATCAGAATTGGAAGGGTACTTAAGGCTAGGTGCACACTAGCTAATGCGGGTTACGCCCGTAAGACTCGAAGACAACTGGCATCGGACAGCGTGGAGACACGTCCGTGTGCTGTCCAATACACACGGACTCTGCACACTGACATCCATTGGAGTGTCCGGTTTCTTGTCCATGAAACGGGCAGAAATATGACATGCCATTTGTGTTTTTTTGTTTTTCACGCACACCATGAGTCCATGCAAAAAAAAATCCATGTACATAGCCTCATGGGCTGTAGTGGGGCCATATTCTTTGGATTAACACGGACATCATGCCGCTCCAAATATGCAAGTGATCGGGGGGCCTCAGGGTTATGTCCACCATCCAGCGTCCCTTTTTTTTTTTTATTCCAATGCATTTAAAGTAAAACTTCTTTAAAAAATCTTAAGAAAATTTGCAAGTGGCTTAAATATAAGGCCAAGGTTTTTCTCCAGTGTAGGTGGGTACTGGTCTGACTGTTTTTATATAAGGAAATGATCAGGTCACTAAGATTTTCCTACTTTCTGTAGCATCTCCCTTTGTAGTATGAACATCTGATTGTGGTGCGCCTGTACATGTAGAGTGCTTTCATGTATTCTAATGCCGAGGGTTCAATAATCTTGACTATTATTTCCGCCTTTTAGACTCGGACTCTGGATCTGGCTCTGACTCTGAACCAAGGAACGTTGGCTCGGTGAGTAACGCTTCCGCCAGCGACAGTGAACGGGATGATGACGAGGATGGACATTCTGCTGTGAAACCCAGCAACAGAGAACTTTTTGGAGATGACAGCGAGGATGAAGCTGGGTCCCCACATAGTGGTAGTTACAACCGTTCGGAAAGATCCGAACGGTCTGAAGGTAACGTCCACTCTGATCAAGAGGAAAACGATCACTCCGATGCCGAACAGCACAGCGGCTCCGAAAACTTTCAGGATGAAGATGACGATGCGGGCCACCGATCTGACCACAGCAGCCACCATTCTGATGTTGAAGGGTCAGAAAAAGATGCCCATTCTGAAGACGAAAAATGGGGTAGAGAGGATAAAAGTGACCAGTCTGATGAGGAGAAAATTCAGAACTCGGATGATGAACCACAGCATTCAGATGACGAGAGAAATATGAGATCAGATGAGGAGATGCACAGGCAGTCTGATGGAGAAGACCACGAAAACCATCATTCTGATGAGGAGGATCACAGACATCATTCAGATGACGATGACCACGAACCAAGACATTCCGATGATGATAGGCAGCATTCAGATGGAGAAGAACAGGATCATCAACAATCGGATGATGACGAGCCGAAGCTTCAGCATTCAGATGACGAACAGGAACGTCATCGGTCAGATGATGAGCTGCTACATTCTGACGATGAAGACCATGAGCGCCGCCATTCGGACGACGAGCACAGACCGCATTCAGATGATGATGAACTTGATGGTCATCGCTCTGATGACGATCGGCAACATTCAGACGGTGAAGAGCAAGAGCGCAGATCAGGTGCGTTTCATTTGTAGATTTCTTCTGCATCGGCATATTGTGTGGAGAACTTTACAATCATCAAGGAATTGTTAAAAATGTAGATCGACGAGGATTATTGCTGCTGTTCACCATGTTTGCTCTTGTCTTTCATAGTATCCGCAAAAGGCAGCGACAGTGAAGAAGAGATTGTGCGTCAGAGACCTAGAAAGAAGAAAAGGCAGTCAGACTCTGAGTTAGATAGTGATGGGGAAACAACAAAAGGTATGGCGCCCTTCTATAAGTCTTCTATCTTTATGCAATGACATTGATATTGTTTTTAAAGTGAGTCCTTGCCTGAATTGGTAAACTATAAGGAAATGCCGTGATCAGTCACTGTTTAACAGGAGTTTCTTAGCTGGAACATACTGTCAAAACCGCAGGCATCATGTTATAGAGCCGGAGGAGCTGAGCCGATTGATATATAGTCTTATGTGGAAGGATTCAGTATAACTTGTATTGTATTCATTTATATCTCTGATCATTCTGAGAGGAACAGTCCAATGGGCGGAGCGATCAGAGATTGACAGCTGTATATAACTGTATATACAGGGAAGGATGTTGATCACTGATAGCTCCGCCCATTGGACTGTTCAGTTCAGAATGATCGGAGATAGTAGTGAATAAAATACAAGTTATACTGATTATTTCTCCATAGAACCATATAACAATCGGCTCCTCCTCCTTTATAACATGATGCTTGCAGCATGTTCAAGCTGACAGACTCCCCTTAAAGGGATTGCCTGAGAAAGAGAGAAAAACCAGAAATTGGGGAAAAACTCAGTGTATACATTAGTATAGATACCAATATATCCTTTTAGTAACTTCTAACTGCTTGTTTTGGCTAGGGGACAATCTTTGAGAAATAAAAATGGCTGCTAAACATAAAACCCATCCAGTTAGGACAGGTTGCGTAAAGACAGAGCAGATCGCCTCTGTATGCTCTCCTTGCTCCTCTGCCCGTCAGTAGTGATTCCCTGCACTAGTAATCCCTCTGACAGAGGACAACGGTAGGTTGTATTATCAATACTGAGATTACGTCTCAGACGTTCTTTTCCTCCGGCTTACAGATACATCTAACTCGTATGTACAGAGGAGACCGGCTGGTGTGGGGAATATGTCCAGTAACCATGTGAGGAGCAGCTGGTATTCTGGCTCTGAGTTTAAAGCTCCATTCCTCCGGCCCCCAGACACAGCGGAGATCTGGTCTCAGCAGTGATGATAGTACGTCATTAGTCCTCTGTCAGAGGGGTTAGTAGTCCAGAGTGTCGTTACGGACAGGCAGACGAGTAATGAGAGCTTGGATAGGTGCCCAGCTCTGTCCTGACGCAACCTGTTCTGGCATCTTCTGTGCTTAGCCATTATTTTATTTTCTCAATCATTGTCGCTTTAGACAAAATGAGCAGTTAGAAATGACTAAAGCTGTTTAAGTATGTATTTCTACTACTAGATACATAGGACGTTTCACTTTTTTTCTATTTCTCAGACAACCCCTTTAATATATCTTTTAGCAGGGTAGATAGACTTTAAATTCCACGTGACGTTTTTGTCAGGCCATCACTAGACTATAGGCGGTTTCATAACTGCTTGTAATTTTACCCATTTCCTACCCAAAACAGTCTGTAGCCTGGATCAAAGGGTAAATGTCAATTTCTCTAATTGCCCTGCATGCACATCCCTCGACTTGTAGCATCTTGAGTAAAGCAAGCTTGCCTTAATTTCTACTGATCCATCCTGTGACCTGAAAGCCTGCCTTAAAATGAACTGAAGGCCCTTTGTACTCAATTACTGCTGAACAATGTGCACCTAGAAGGAGTTGTTGCAAACCTCGGCATGCGGTTACATCTCAGGCAGATATACAAATGATTAGAGTTGTGTGATTAGATGAACGATCTTACCACCTGAGGCCCTAAAAGTGGTTCCACTCTTGGCCTATAAAAAGGCTCTCAGAGGCTCCTTGTGTGCAGTGACCTTGTATCCACTTGTATGATACAATGAGATTTCGCCCAGTGAAGTGTGTGAGAGGGAGCGTTCTGACCAGACTGTTAGGAGGTGTTGGGACCAGTGGATGGTTGAGGGCACACAAGGTTACCGGGCCGGGCTCAGGACGCCCTCGACAGACCAGCAGTAGAGGATTGTCTGGTTGTCCAAACAGCTCAAACTGTTTTGCTGTCTGCCATTTAGAGACAGGTAGTAGCATTATACATGCCCCTGTGTCTGCTGGAACCAAATTCCGGGGACTTGGCTGAAGGACATTTGGTCTCAAGGCAGCTATTATGTGTACTAGCTTTGACATGCACCCACAATCGTCTCCATTTGCAGTGGTGGTGTGAATGACGAAACTGAACTGCTACTGAGTGGAACAGGGTTGCCTTTAGCAACAAATCCAGGTTTAGTTTGGGCGCTGCCAATGGCCGTGTTCATGTCTGCAGGTTTCAGTGTGAGCGCCCCAATCCTGCCTTTGCTGTGGAGTGGCACACTGTCCCCTGCTGGTGTGATGGTTTGGGGAAGCCATTTCATACGTCAGTCGGTCACCCCTAGTAGTGGTACGAGGGACAATGACAGCTCAGCGATATGTTCAGGACCTCCTGCAGCCACATGTGTTCCTCTCATGGCGGCTTCCAAGAGGCATTTTCCAGCAGGATAATGCTCGGCCGCATGCAGCAAGCGGGTAAAAAGAGTGTCTTTCATTGCTACCCTTACATGTCCTGCCCTGTCATCAAACTTATCGCAAGTAGAACATGTATGGGACCATCTGGGATGCCAACTTCAGCATCCTACAAATCTATACAATCTAAAGACTCATTTACAGCAAATGAGGAATAATATGCTGCAGGATACCATATGGAACCTGTATGCCTTCATGTCTGCCTGTATCACATCTTACATCCAAGATAGAGATGGTACAACAGGGTACTAGAGCCTCCATGTCTGCCCGTATCACATCTTGTATCCAAGCTAGATGTGGTACAACAGTGTGCTAGAGCCTCCATGCCCACCTGTATCGCATTTAATATCCAAGATAGAGATGGTACAACAGTGTGCTAGAGCCTTCATGCCCACCTGTATCGCATCTTATATCCAAGCTAGATGTGGTACAACAGGGTAGTAGAGCCTCCATGCCCACCTGTATCGCATCTTATATCCAAGCTAGATGTGGTACAACAGGGTAGTAGAGCCTCCATGCCCACCTGTATCGCATCTTATATCCAAGCTAGATGTGGTACAACAGGGTAGTAGAGCCTTCATGCCCACCTGTATCGCATCTTGTATCCAAGCTAGAGGCGGTACAACAGGGTACTAGAGCCTCCATGCCCACCTGTATCGCATCTTATATCCAAGCTAGGGGCGGTACAACAGGATACTAGAGCCTCCTTCAAGGGCTCAGTTTTTTGCGATAAATTATCCTTTTTCTCTGATATTGTAATCCCTTAAATCAATGTTACAATCACATAGTTTCATTTGATTCCGACAACTTGTTCTAGGTGGTTGACCTTTCTGACGAGGTGTAATATCACATATATCTAATCTATTTAATTTAACTATGTTGCATGAAATCCCATCTGTAATAATTTCTTTTGACAGACGGGAAAAAAGGTGCCTCTGATTTGTTTGGAGATGCGGATGATATTTCTTCAGACAGTGATGGTGGAGAGAAGCCTCCAACTCCAGGCCAACCAATGGTATGTACCCACAGATCTATGGATGAGGTAGCCTGGCAAAGAGGACCAGGCATATTTTCACCATAAGGACACAATGCTTTTTGGTGTATTTTCATCTCCACATATCAAAAGCCATCACTTTTTTTATTTTTCTGTTGACATTGGCATATGTGGGCTTGTTTTTTATGTAGCAAACTGTAGATTTTATTGGTACCATTTTTTGGAGAGCAGGGAGAGAAAACACATCAATTCTGCCATTGTGTGTGGGTGGGATTTTTTTTCCCCATCACAGGCAAAAAGTTCCCTAACCATTTTTACCTTTCCATAGACAAAGCTCTGTGAGGGCTTGTTCTTGACTTGAAAAGCTGTAGTTTTTATGCGTACCAATTTGGGGTGCATATAGTCTTTTCGATCACTTTTATTGCTTGCTTTTTGGGAGGAAAAATAAGCATTTTGCCTCTGCTCTTCTTTTCTTAGTTTTTTTTTGTTATGGTTTTTGCCATGCAGGATCAAGAGTGTGTTCAATTTATTGAAAGTTCGTTACGGATACGATGATACTAAATATATGGGGTTTTAAAATTTATTTATTTTTAATATAAATGGGAAAGTGTGCAAAAAAGTTTTTGGGTCTTTTTTTTTTTCCTCCCTCGGTGAACCTTTTACATAACGCAATGTACATTGATCACGGCATGTAACAGGTTAAGAGCAGTGATTTGTGTTCTCATTACCCGCAGTTACAGCCAGCTACTGCTACATAAGTTTACGTCCTCTTGTGTTAACTACTGCCCAGGATGTAAACTTATGTCCTGTGGTGTTAAGGGGGTTAAAAAAGGAGGTGGAAATCTTTTTTTTTCCTTCCCTCCCAGTTTTGATATAGCTCACCTATTGTGTATTTCTCAATGTTAATACTCTGAAAAAGAACTGCTGAGATATACTCATTGAGAAGCAAGTATAGGATTTGTCGTCTGGATGCAGATTTCCTATAAATGTTTGTCATGTGACTATATTACGTAATGAAGGTACAGTTAGGCCATAGGTCTGGACATAATGGTAATACGTTGTATCGGGCAGACAGATTTCCTGACCTTTTCATGATCTTGCAGGATGAAGATGGAATGGAACAAGATCAGCCGGAGGAGGAACCTGTGCCTGAGACCCGAATAGAAGTCGAGATTCCCAAAGTGAACACAGACCTTGGAAATGACTTGTATTTTGTGAAGCTTCCCAACTTTCTCAGTGTGGAGCCCAGGTATAGTACATTTAGGACTAACTAGAAAGGTGACTGATAATACAAAAGTACTTCATTCAGATGATCACTAATATCATTCCTTGTCCTCGGTACGTTTCTGTGATACACACACTTATACGTTCTTTGGGTGCAACCAGCTGACTTGCTAGCGTTCTCTACACAGAACAGTCCATGCATATTTAGTCTACATTGATGACGATTTCCTACAACTTAGGATAGATAAGTATATGATTGCTGGGACACCATTCCAGGGCCCCCCCTCCCTCCCCGGTTCGCCCATCCCACAGACCCCCGGGTCACTGGAATGGGCCCCCCAAATCACCACTTTTCGTCAGGCCCGTTGATTTGAATGGATGAGTTGCACATATGCAACCACTTTTCTCTTCAAACTCCCCCCTGCTACATTCTAGCTGTGAGGAGACCCATTCTAGTGATCAGAGCAGTTGCGTACCATCAGTCATACATTTATCCTTTATCCAGTCACTAGAAGATAAATGTACTTTGTCTGAAAACCTTTGTATCCGGGATCATGAGACAACCACTTAAAGGGAACTAATGACATATAAATTTATTTATTTTTTTCTTGACTCATTAAAATCAGATATTAGAGAAGTGGAAAATGTTACGGTTTATAATGTCTGATTGTAGATTTATTTTTTTCTATTTTCTGTACATGACTATGGGGGCTGCGCTCTTGCCTGAGCTGCAGTTAACAGCATTTAGCCAGATGCTTTTAAACAGCCTCATGAGGCATAGGTGCAATAAATAGGCAGTTACCCATTGACTTCTATAGGAAAGCGTTATGGGCATGCTGTGTGCCCTGTCCAAAGCTCACTGTGCAGGGAGAGGAATGAGGTGACCATCAGCTGTCACCATCGCCTATAGTGAATGTTATTCTGTGTTATCTATATATAGGAGCCGCCTTTCACTGTAATGCCGACTATTAGGTGTAGTGGTCAGCGGGAAAACTTCTTGTACGCTCCTTAGCAGGTTCACTAATGTAATTGTTTGTCTTTTAGACCCTTTGATCCACAATATTATGAAGATGAGTTTGAAGATGAGGAGATGTTGGATGAAGAAGGTAGAACTAGGCTGAAACTAAAGGTATGTTTTCAGTTCACCTGGATTTGTGCGTTATTTTATTTTGAACTCTTCCATATTTATAGTGAAACACAAACTATTATTTAGTAAAACAGAACTACTAAATATATATGTTATGGCCTCATTCACATGGGCGACAAAGTTGTGCGAGTTTGTCACATTGCGACAAATCGCACGTTCATTCAGCCCGTGCTTTGCAATGGGTTAATTCACGCATGCAATGTTTTGGAGTGTGTAACATCCCGACACAAAAACCTCGTGGGTCCAGGGATATGCACGCGACTTGTGAGGTTTTGTAGCCCGTGTTTCCCTATGGAGCCTTTCTCTCTGTTGCATCGCACAAAAACGCAGTTTTCGTGCGATGCAACTTTGACAGTAGGAAATTCTACTGTCAAAGCCATAACCTAAGCCCTAGCTTCAGGGAAAAAAACAAAACAGTATACATCACATTAGAAGCGCTGTCAGCTCCGCTGCATCCTGTCCCCGTCACTGTTCTTCATCTCTTCTGGCCGGGGATTAAGAAATGCCAGCCTCCTGGAAGCACTGCCTCTGATTGTCGGACGCTTCCAGGAGCCAGCGCTTGATGAACCTAGATGAAGACGACCAGTGATGGGGATCGGGAAGAAGCTGCAGCAGCACGGGACAGCGCTTCTAAGGTGATGTATGCTTTTTTTTTTCTTCCTGCAGTTAGGGCTTATTTTCGGGGTAGGGCTTTTTTACAAGCTGCTTTTTCTGGCACATGATCGTGCAACAAAATAGTGACAGTCATGCAGAACATATATCCTCCCAAACCCAACAAATTAATCTTTGCTCCTAGCTGTTGTCTGCGATTACACCTTCCTTATATGTACATGTTGTATACAAGAAAAGGGTGGGGTTAAATGTAGACTTGTGTTTTGTTATTACACCTCAAACTGCTGATAATCTGCAATCCTTGTACCTACTTTATCTTTAGTGCAAAATTCAATTAATTTTTCTACACACACGTGATTGGATGGTAAATGTGCTCTGTATTGACAATCTGCTGTATTTACATCTGTATAATATACATCCATCTATCTAGTTTCCATTTCAGGCTTAGAAGTTTGCTCCTTTTACAAAACATCCTTCCAATGAGAACCTCATTTGTTTCTTTATTGCCTTCATTGTATCAATTCATCCTCCACTATTTGTAAGATACTACTTAGTGTGTCGTCTTTGTTCTGCAAATAGGTAGAAAACACCATCAGATGGAGAACCCGCAGAGACGAGGAAGGAATTGACGTCAGGGAGAGCAACGCACGTATTGTTAAATGGTCTGATGGCAGGTAAGGGTCTGGTTGTTGCGCTCATCATCTTTCACTTTGTAACTTGTCTCTTACGTCATATCTGTCATTTTTCTTGCAGTATGTCCTTACACTTGGGTAATGAAGTATTTGATGTGTACAAAGCTCCATTACAAGGAGACCACAACCATCTTTTTATCAGACAAGGAACAGGTTTACAAGGTCAGGCTGTATTCAAGACCAAGCTGACATTCAGGTACGGTGGTTTTGTTTTTTCTCTGTACTTTTATGGTTCTTATTCGGGCATTGTATGACTGTATTATTTCAGCATGGCTTGAGACTGTTTGTTTATTTTGGGATTATAATCAAACTTAAGCTGCGTTCCACTTGTGAGCCTGGCCTTATCTTACAGCACGCAGGCTGCGAGATACACGCGTGCAGCACTTAGTCAGTATGCAATGACATGGCATACTGGCGGCGTGTCGCTTATTGCCATGTACTATCTCTGCATGTATGCTCGCATAATATGCGCCAAGATAGGACATGCTGCCATTTTTTTTTTCTTGTGTATGTACTTTGCGCAAGGCGTGTGAGTGGTAACATAGCCACCTATGGCAAATTGGTACCATGTACTACGCATCCAAGACCCACGTGTTGAATACGCTGTGTCAACATGCTCATGTGAGCCGGGCCTTTGAACAATTTTCTGAATGATAATTGTTCTGTCAAACGAGTAGAACTGAATAATTATCGTTCCGTTCAAAACGCAGCCAACGACTGATAGACGTGAGGTTCTTGCTCGTCGTTCAGTTTCAGCTGGCATAAAAATCCATGCCAGCTCATCACTCGGCAGGCAGTTTTAACTCTGATCAATCAGTATTTCATACCCTGAAACAGCTGTCTGTACGTGGAGTCTGGCTTTGCTTTTAATTCCCAGTCATTTTTACAAGGCTTGTATAAGGAGTCTAACTTTGGCTTGAAGGAACGCTGCCTTCCAATAAGTGGCGCTGTGGAGGTTTTATTCCATCTCCCTTATTTGCATATTACCCAGAGGAGCATGCATGGCTTTTTGAGTCTCCTCACTCACCATCTAGGTGCTCTCACTAAGGAGAAAATATAGCGTTTCTGACATGTGAATGTGAAACCCTGAACAATCGAACAAGAACTGCACGATTCTCAATGGCAGTTGTGCAGTCTAAACATTCGTCCCAAGCGAATAAGCTGGTGATGTCACCAGCTGGTTCACTCGGGCAAACCAGAATCGCGAGATTCTTGGCCTTTTAAGCTAACAGACCAAATTGTAATAATTGATTGATTTCCATCTCTGTGTATTTGTAGAAGTGTAAAAACTACATATGGGACACAAATGTGCTGGACAATTGTGATTACAGGTGTCAGATCTAAATCTGGAACGGAGTGTACAAGGCTGCATCAGGATTGCCAATCTGATCCTTTTTTTTATTTCCTCTCTCCTCTGGTTTGCCTGTGTTAGATCAGTGTGTTTCTTAACCTTTTCAAGCCAAGTACCTCTTAGTGACCAGATCCAACTGAAATGTTGAGTTATAAGTGTTCACAAAATAAGGCCATGCCTCACACTACAATCACACTCCTTTAGGAGCCTCTATCAGCAGTTCCTGCATGTTTCACAGGATGAATAGTGCAGCATACCCTACATACAGCACCCGCTGTAGGATAAGGACTGCAGCTCACTAATTCCTAGAACTGTGTGGCCAATAAACTTAAAAAGTTGCAGCTGGTGAATAACTTTTCTGTGCAGTTTTCCTAAATGGTAAAGAAACTCAGCCACGCTTGGAATAAGGTGTATATTTAGAACACAAAGTCCAATAAACCTATCTTTTTATTTTTTAATAAATTCTTTATTTAAAGTTTTTATAAATCCCAGAAAAAGAAAACATTGGAACAGGTCCCTCTGAGAGGGCAGTGCAATCAGTAACATTACAAACAGCTTAGAGAATGCTGGTTGTAGTATGCTCCATTCCTCGAGCAAAAGAATGGAGCACCTCCTCAAGGCGGGTAGACCTAGACCCTGGCCTAATCATCCAAACTTGGTTACCATATGACTGAAGTCTCTGGGAAGGGAACTCGCTTACAGAAATTGTGTATATACTCAAGTTATTCAGGGCACCACTGGTTGGCATAAAACCTTTTAACATTTAAACAATGGAAATGAAATGCTGTTGGGTGTAAAGAGAAAGAAAAGGATAAATAAAAGAAGGGGGGGGGGGGCAGGGTCTGCCAGGCGCCTGTCTGTCACACCCAACACTCGGTAGCATCTCTGTTGTTAAGTCATGCCTATTCCTCTCCCAGGATATCCCGATAATCTTGTGTGCATTGGAAACCTATCTGTATTTTTAATAATCACTTTTAGGGAATATTTGTCTGGAGTGATTAAGTGCTCGAATACCTAATTTTTAAAAAATGTTTTCTTTGCCCTCAGACCTCATTCCACAGACAGCGCTACTCACAGAAAGATGACCCTGTCCCTTGCAGACAGATGTTCCAAGACTCAAAAGATCAGGATTCTTCCAATGGCCGGACGGGATCCAGAGTCTCAGAGAACAGAAATGATAAAGGTAAAATGTTTGATTGGTTGTGTTATAAGTAACGTTATTCTGTGCAGTAACATGTAAACACAAATCTATGGGCAGGTCTGCAGTAACTCATGTTGTACTGAGAAATGCCATTCAGTGACTTGTTACAGATTTTCAATACTACTTTTTTACAGTGTCAGTTGTGATGCGGCTGCTAAAGGCATAACTTGTTCTATATATGAGCATTTAATATACACTCGCTGTAAAAAAACAAAGCACCTAGGAGTCTACAGAATTGAATGAGCCTTTCTATGTGTGATTGTAACGTTGATACTAGTAAGTGATTACAATATCAGAGCAAATGGATAATTTATTGCAGAAGACTAACCCCTTGAAGGGAGGCTCTAGTGCCCTGTTGTATCGCCTCTAGCTTGGATGCAAGATGTGATTGGGGGGGGGGGCATGGAGGCATAGAGGTTCCGTATGGTAACCTTTGGCGTAAGGGTCCAAATTTCCTTAATTGAGCCTCTAGATTATTACAAATTTTTAGTCTGAAGTGGGTTTCCTGGATGTTGACATACATGTTTTGTTAGCCATAAATCTGGCAACCGGTCAGGATACTAAAGTGTGGCAATGTTGTGGAGGCTCCTCTGACCCCCCTTGTGTGTGCGGCTGAGCATTATCCTGTTGGAAAATGCCTCTTGGATGCCACCATGAGAAACAACACATGTGACTGCAGGATGTCCTGAACATATCGCTGAGCTGTCATTGTCCCTCATACCATTACTAGGAGAGACCGACTGACGTATGCAATGGCTTCCCTAGACCATCACATCAGCAGGGGGCAGTGTGCTGCTCCATAGCAAAGGCAGAATTGAGTTGCTCACCCCGAAGTCTCCTGACACAAACATGGCCATCATCAGTGTCCAAAATAAACCTGGACTTGTCGCAGAAGACAACCTGGCTCCTCTCTATAGCAGTCCAGTTTTGTCATTCATAGCACCACTGCGAACAGAAGCAATGCTGTGTGTCGAAGGCCATACCTGTAATGGGCATTGTAAGACCAAATGTCCTTCAGCCAAGTGCCTGGAAATGGTTCCATCAGACACAAGGTCCTGTAACGATGGTGCAACCCGTCTCCATATGGTGGATAACAAAACAGTTGGAGCTGCTCATGCGGCGATCCTTTTGTGTAACTTCATGCCAAGTTTTGCAACAAAATGATAACTTCTTCTCATGTGCTTGATTTAGTTTTTTGGGGTTGTTTTTTTTTTGGGGGGGGGGGGGGGGGGGTTGACAATGTTCCTCGTTGGGGAAGATTGTTTTAAGCCAAAACACTATTTATGAAGTCCCTGCAGAATTCTTTTCTCAAACCCTATAGTGGAGATTTAACAAACCATCGGTTCACAATTCACCTATTCATTCCTTCTATGAGTTGAACGTTGTCAATCTGTGTAACACTCTCAATGCTTCCGCTCATAGTGGAGACATGAACAATCTGTTTTTCAAATGATCCAAATATAACTTTACAAATTCCAATGACTGTTATAATGCGGTGTGTCAGGTTCTTGGGGTTCGGGTGGAAACACTTGGACTACAAAACCACTGATGGAAATGCTATAACAACACAAACCTGATCCTTAAAGATTGTCCGTATAATCAAACCAATTTCTGTGGAATAAAGCTCCAAATAGCAATGCTTCATTATCTTCTTGTTTTCATGCAGAAAGAAGAAGAGAGACTGAGGGCGTCAATTCGCAGAGAGTCACAGCAGCGCAGAATCAAGGAAAAGCAGCACCAACGTGGTCTGAGTGCTAATTATCTGGAGCCTGACCGCTATGATGATGACGACGAAGGAGAAGAGTCAATAAGTCTGGCAGCCATCAAGAACAGATATAAAGGAGGAAGAGGTAAAAAACAAACGCTGAAGGCCCATCAGTGTCACTGTGGTTTAACCTTTTCGAAGCTCTGCACATTCACCAGGGGGCGCAGTAGAGCATCTGAGTTATAGAAGGCAGTCTTGTACTATAAGCTGGCATCTCAGCCAGTGTGGTGCAGTGGTTTTCAGTAGAGGATGTGATTTCTCAGTTAGCTGGGGAATAAGGGCTTAAACTTCTCTAACATTGGACCATCAATTGATGTTTTATTCCTTTTGGAGAATTTATATGTTGACATCTTTTACAGAGGAAAGAGCCCGTATCTATTCATCAGACAGCGATGAAGGCTCAGATGAAGACAAAGCGCAGAGACTACTCAAAGCAAAGAAACTCAACAGTGATGAGGAGGTGCGTCTAGTATTATGTACACAGACACTTGCTTACATGTGTTTGGGGTGTTCAATTTCCTCTTCTGTTAGGTGAGCAGAAAGTTGGAATCCCCCGTAAAGAAAAGATCCGTTAGATGAAACCAAATGTCACAAGATGGACCCAATCTGCTTCGGTTACATACCCCAGTATTTCCCCAGAGATTATAACACTGCATGCTGTGCTATTTTGGAATGGGTCTCCACCAGATGGGAACAGAGAATTACTGATTTATCACAGAAGTCCAACTATACTGTTTCTGCATCTCTTATTTAACCCCTTCACAGTCAAGCGATTTTTTTTTTTTTTCTTCCCTCCCCCGCCCCCCCTATTTTTGTTTTATTATTCCTGCCTTCCCACTCTATACATTTTTCCGTCCACATAGCCATATGAGGGCTTGCTTTTTGCGAGACCAGATGTTTTCTATAATGGTACTATTGGTGTACTGGAAAGCTTTTAAAAAAGTTTAAGCTGGTGAAAAAATAAAATTCTTGGGTTCAGTTCTTACAGAGTTCATGGTGTTGTGAAAATGACTTGTTCACTGTAGTCTGTGGGTCAGTACAATTGCAGCAATACTAAACCTATATTGTTAGTAATCCCTTTTTATGTTTTGTTCCTTTAAGTTCCCATTGAAATAGATGGGAACTTTGCTTACAATACCATGCATAAGCATGCTGTGCTGGTGAACAGATAATCAGTGGGGGTTAAGAATGACAGGCCCTGCTGTTCTACTATTGATTACATATCCTGAGGCTAGACCATTAATAGTTTACCACTGGAACACCCCTTTTAAGGGACAGAGTGCTGCTAGCTCCATATGATAATTTGCATGTACCCCAGCTTTGTTGGAGCCTACAAATAATTGTCACACACACTATCCCACTGCCGAATATTGAGTTGTACATAATGACTGCAATAGCTACTTTCGAGGTAATTGTGGATTTCTAGGCTAGTCCTGTGCTCTGTTTATGGCTTTACATCTTCTTAAACTGAGCAATAACCATCAAAAAGGTATTTGCATCTCAGACTTTTATGGAGTAGCCACAGGA
Organism: Eleutherodactylus coqui; assembly: GCF_035609145.1. Classification (NCBI taxonomy): domain Eukaryota; kingdom Metazoa; phylum Chordata; class Amphibia; order Anura; family Eleutherodactylidae; genus Eleutherodactylus; species Eleutherodactylus coqui. The sequence goes on along the minus strand of NC_089838.1, from coordinate 230,246,509 downwards.
AATGCCATAAAGGTCAGTTAAGTGCAGTCCCACACCTATCTCTAGTTGTGCCCCCCCCCCAAGCCCAGGCTGTAGAAGGTGGTCAGGATTATGAAAACAGCCATGCGGGCTTCGCTACACTGTTTCCGTTACTTCCATTCTATGGGAATTATGGAATAATGTAGATCACACTTGGCTGTTTAAGTTCTCCCAGCCATCTCATCCAGAGCAGTGTTTGCATTATAGCCATATTTGGCCGAGATTGAAAACCCCTATTTTGTTGATAACGGAAGTATTTACACCTTATTTCTCTTTCTAGGAGGGTGAACCATCAAAAAAGAGGAAGGCCGATGATGAAGAGAAAGTCAACAAAAAACACAAGAAATATGTCATTAGTGATGAGGAGGATGACGATGAGGATTTGTAACACGCGTATATATATTTTTCATGATGTACATAGATTGGTTTCTGTTCATTAAAGGTGCAAAATTGAACGGTCCCTAAATGATGATTTTGCTGCAACATAAAACTGCATCTGTTTACACACCGTCTATACCTGCATTTATAGAAGAGCATTGGCATCTATTGTGGGATTAACGATGACTGAATTAAAGGGGTGTTCCAGACCATCACTATTTGATCATTTGGCGATCCAGTTGCTGCATTGTTTACTCTGTCACTGTGTCAATCATATAATCATGATTGTCTGGTACTACAGGTCATTGCAGCTATGTCGCACTGAGAAGGGCACTGAGCTGTAGTACAAGGCATAGCCACAGCTGTATATGGTGTCTGAGTCAACAGTGATTGCTGATGTGATGTACAGGGGTGGATGAAATCTGACCCCCAAATCCCAAAATATTAATGCCTATACCAAGGATGAGCGTGAATAAGCTCTAACATACTGTTATTTTTAAGTAAGATGTTATTGGTCTCATTTGGAGAAATAAAATCCTGTAGATATATTGTTTAATGGCTAATACTGTACCAAATGTCTTTTGTAAATAGACAACTCATTTTGATGGTGCCAAAAAAAAACAATCAGGGAAACATGTCCCCTGCCACTCTAACATGTGTTTAATGCTGTAATGACTTTTGTATCATTACTGGTATAACTTGTTTTCACTACTTGCCTTGTTACTAAGTATCCCTGCTCTGTACCGGCACAATACCAACACTGATGCATAATTGAAGCAGCACTAAATGTCAGCAGGCAGTGATGGTGCCAGTTGGAAAGTTACAGAACTCTTCCTTAGGACACATTCTGTTACTCACTCCTAGTGATCACATGAACATTCTCCTTCAAATTAACCCCATCATGCACGAGGGTGCACATGCTAAATAAACTATTAACACTCCTATGGGGTGTAGTCAAAAAGAATGATCTAGTGCTATATCTCAATATTGGTGTCCTATGTTGAAATAACAATAGGAAGGCATTGGTGCTCTACATGATGGTATGGGGCATGGCCCCCTGTAACGTGGATTTCAGCTTTGCTGTGGGCCCTGAAAGAGAGAGAAGGTAAAACCCAACTGCTAAGTTGCAGAGTAGCATCTGAGAAGCAGAAATTCACTTTGTGCTGTGGGACCACTGCTATGACTGCAATAAGAAAAGTGTACTCTTAAGTGTGCTCCTTCTGCTACGATACATGCATGGAGCCACTTGACAGTGCAGTCCAGGGCTGCTGCTGCTATTGCAGGTCTGTTAGTGAACAGCGAAATGCCAATTTAGTGCAGGTGGAATTCAAATTGCTAATAAGAGCAAGACCCAATCAGAAGACTGTGCAAATTCCATCCCACATGTTCATGCTTAAATTTGTATTATTGCCTCGTTGGGTCTAAATCTCTTGCAGACAAGGGTGTATGACTTCTTGGATGATCTGCCCCTATCATAGCAGAAGGAGGCCACTTTGAGTACACTTGCCTTATTTCAGTTATAGCAGCGGTTCCATGTGGATTTAGAGAAAAGCAGAAAGCAGATTTCTGCTGCTCACATGCTACACTTCATTTTACACTCTTACAGAGGCCAGTGCAGAGGGATCAGCCCTATTCTCATTTGCACAAGGAAAGACTAGAAGCAATGGGATAAAACTGAAAGGGAGGAGACAAATTAGATATTAGAAAAAACTTTGCCAGTGAGGATGATCCATGAGTGGAACAGGTTACCACGGGAAGTGGTGAGTTCTCCTCCAATGGAAGTGTTCAAACAAAGGCTGGGCAGACATCTGTCTGGGATGAGTTAGTGAATCCTGCACTGAGCAGGGGGTTGGACCAGATGACCCTTGAGGTCCCTTCCAACTCTACCATTCTATGAGCGTGCTGCATCAGTCTTTTTGAATACACTCTGTTGTGTCATCACCTTTAGGGTGGCTTTCCCTGGGCTGTGCCACATGGTGAAATTCATGTTTTGTTTTGTTTTGTTTTTTCTTTTTAATACTGATGGTCCGGTGGCTGCAACCATATGACTATTTTCGATGGCGTGATGCTGTTTATGGCACCACTCTAATGATTGCCTCCCCCTCCGGCTGTCTGCACTCTTTTGGTTGCCTCTTCTTTATTCCTGCTACGTTCCTTTGATCCCTTTCCTTTCCACTCTGCCCTTGGAAAAGGTGTTCCCTTTTGCATTTACACAGGGAATGTGCTTACATTCGGTCACCACACGATTGGCACAAGATCCACTTACAGGAGACAAATTTTCACTTCTGATGATTGATCCCACCTCCATTTTCCAGAAAGTCTCATCTTGGATGCCACTTTTCCTGCGGCTCCTCTGTCCTACAGGTCGGGGGGACCTCCTAGACAGCTCCTCAGCTTGTTTCTACCACATTGCTCACACATTGCAGTTAGGCATATTTGCTCTGCCCATACAGCTACAATGTTGGATTCTGGAGGGGTACCCAGTAAATAGACCATGGCCGTTGCAACATACTGTACATGCTCCTGTTGTGCCACATTCTTATATGGTCAGCAGGAGTCTCTGCCAGCTTCCTAGAGCAGCCAGTGAACCTGTCTCAGGGAATCCACCACAATGCCCTTAGAAAACTCTGAACCTGAAGGAGCGTATTGGTGGTTTATGGTTATACACAGTTGTCTCCGCTCACAGCTGACCACTCTGTAATCCCTTTAAGAACAGTTTACACTTCAAGGACAAAATATAGAGACGCTCCATGTGAAACTCCAGGATTCATCTGCCACCACAGACGACACCTTCCAATGTCCAAGACTTTCATATAAGATTTCCCATGCATGTGGAATTTGAGGTAGTATTGTCCACTCTGGGTAAACATTTCTTTAAAGCCTAAGCGCCTGGACATGATGTAGCTGTTTCCTAAGGACCATCGGTGGATGCTCCTGTGTCTTGCCTGTCTAAACATACAACCCTTTCGAGCCATTCAAGATTTACCAAGGTGTGTCAGTCTCCACTCCTCATGAATGTTTTACCAGTTTTTACTCCAACTTCTTTCTAATTCTCAAAAAAGACAAATCGGTTTACCCGGTCTTAAAGCTGAAATTCCTGAATCGCTATATCGAGGTATGTTATTTTCGTATGGAATCTATGAGAATGGTGATTACTTCTACGGATTAAGGCGAATGTCAATCATTGATAGAAAGAAAAAAAAAACACAAAAAAATTGCTATAAATCATTGATATATTTACTATTGTGCTAATGCAAGGGGGCAGGTAATGCACTCCTCCCTCAGCGTGCAGACAGCCAAACTGCTATAAGGAGCAGCACAGGTGTAAGATACTGATAAACAACTGCTCACACATCCTCCTCGTATAGAAGGGGGCACTGTGTTTTTTTGTTTTAGGTTCCCTTTTCTTTTTTCTGTTTTTCTAACCCTTGGTGTAGGGACTCGCAAGAGAACGAGGAGCCTTGACAGGGCTTGTATATTTTGGCCAAAATATTAGCCAATATCTCGTATCGAGAATTGTTGATCTGTATTAGTAGCATGCATTGCAGTTTTGAATGCTGGTGGAGCCTGTGCCAGTGCGGTTTGCCTATGGGGTGCAGGGTAGGGTGCTGGATTGAAATATGGCATCACTAATAGGCTGTGAGCCCGCATGGTGCACTACGCGTACTGTTTGGGCTGACACCCTGTGTCATATGCTTTATCTATTTGCAAGTATAGTACAGGGCAGCCACAGATATCTTGCGCCTGTGCTCCTCCTTATAGCAGTTTGGCTGTCTGCATGCTGAGGAATGGGTGCATTACCTGCCCTCTTGCATTAGCACAATAGTAAATATATGGCTATTTTTTGTGTTTATATCCCCTTTTTTATCGTTGATAGATAACAAGGACACCTATCTCCACATCCCGATTCACCAGTCCCACTAGCGCTTTCTTCGGTTTGCAGTCCGCTCCAATCATTTCCAACAGCTGCCCGAGTGTTCACAAAGGTTCTATCAGCTGTTGTAGCGATTCTCCATTCCTATGAAATCGTTGCGATCATTCATCTGGATGACATACTGATTAAGACTCCATCCCTTAGGGCCAACTCAGAGAGCCTCACAATAGCAATGGACACACTCAGTCATTTTGGGTGGATCATGAATCGTCCAAAGTCCAACTTGCACCATCACGTCCGCTCACTTTTCTAGGCCTATTGTTCAACACGGTTCAAGCGAAGTTACAATTACTGAGGGACAAACTTGCACTTCTGCAGCAACGTGGCCACTTTCTGTGGACACACATTCCCGTTTCCATCCACCAGGGCAAGCAAGCTCAAAATTGCAGTAAAAGGCTGCATTTGTGAACGCTGTGTTTTGCTAACTCCTGTGTGAGAGCAGCCTGAGAAAATAGACGTTTCTGCATTATAAATTTAGATCACACTCCACAATTAAGTGGTCATGATAATAAAACAGTCTACGATACATGGTCTGGACTAGTGTTGCTCGTTTTGATTGGCCAGGGAATAAAAATCATCCATATTTTCACAAAAACGAGAAAATCTGAACCAAGTTTTGGTGAAAATTGCAGGAAAAATTGAATTTCCCATAATGTCTGCTGCAGAGGTCAACATGTAGCCAATCAATAGCCAAGGAGCCTTGCTGATGCCACCAAATGTGTTCTCCATCTTGCATATGGGCAGCAGTTTTATTTGACTCCTGCATCATATGACATAGCCATATATAACATAGGCAGAATGTAACCAGCAACCAGTTTTCAGTTGAGCTGCATCACATTTGTATGCCTATATAATATGCGGTTTTTGAGGGTTAGATATTCTAAAGAGGAAATATTGCTTGGTGTGAAAGCCTGTATACTAACATTGTATTCGAGAGACCAGAGAATGAAACTGCATCACATTTACATGCGTATATAAGAAGTAGTCTGTTGTTAGGGACAGATATTCTACAGAGGATATATTTCTGCTGTTGTGAAAGTTTGTATACTGGTGTTACATTGAAGGGAACAGAGAAAGAAGCTGCATCACACTTATATTCCTACATCACACGTGATCTGTTGTTAAAAGATACAGATATTCTAGAGGATATATTGCTGCTGGTGTGAAAGCTTGTGTACCAGCAGAGATATTCAATGGGGTTCTATTGGAGGGAGCAGAGAAAGAAGCTTGATCACATTTATATGCCTATAGGAAATGTGGTCTGTACCCTGGAAGACAGTATATTTCTGCTGCTGTCAATGTATATAGCAGCAAAGCAGGCAAACAAACCACACTTTGGCGTGGGCAATATTGCAGATCTGTTTGTGGTCTCAGACATCGTTCAAAGTCACCAGATCGACCACTGTAAAGTATTTACAGGCCTTATGGACCTTTTACATGGGCAGAGAATCTCACGATTCTCGTTTGCCCGACGGAATGAGCTGGTGCCGTCATCACCAGCTCATTAGTGCTCGAGCAGACCATTTAGACTGCACAATTCCTGTTGAAAATTTGACAGCTTTTTCTTGGAGAAGGTCCATGCTTGGCTTCTGGTCACCTGGCAGAATTTGTCCTTGTAAAATTTATGACATTGGTTTTAAAACAAACAGCATACGTGCTGCCTTCCTTGGCATCATTTTTGATCTAGTAGACCCTATGTGGGGCTTCTTTTATTTTCACTTGCACTCTTGTGCTACAATTGACTGGGTGGGTGTGGATTGCTCCGCCAGCCAATCCCAAGGTCTGCTGCTCATATATACTAGCTCGTCTGCTAGAGGCTGCTAGCCTTTCCCTATTTGTTCAGTATGTTCAGTTATATGTCCCTGCGTATCTGTGCAGCTTTCTGTATCTTCATTGTGAACAGTGTCATGTTCCTGCGTGTCTGTGCGTGTGGCCGGACATAAGGTGTGAGCGGGCATGTTCAGTGTGTGTTTTGAATTGATCAGTGTCATGTTCCTGCGTGTCTGTGCAGTTTGCCTTTCATGTATTGTGAACTGTGTCTTGCTGGTGATCATTTATCATCTAGGATTTGGTATGTCCTTAGGTTCCAGCGCGGGGTTTTCCCTGTTGGGACGATTGCCCTGCATGCAGGCAGGTTTCCTGGGGTTAGTTGTCTCGTTGGAGTAGGGACCAGCGAGACAATGAGGACTCTTAAAGTGGGCTTTGGCTTAAAAATCTTGGCCAAAATATGAACTAATACCTTGTACATTCTAAAAGAAAAATAAATCTTGTTATTTGTATAGCCTTAATTTATTCCGCGGCAATTTCAAGTAATTTATTTATTACCCCCCACAAAGCTGGGTACTAATTTCACCAACCTTGGAAGGATAGAAGGCTGAGTCAATAATTGAGACAGCTACCTGAACTACGCAGGGAATGAACTTGCAACCTTCAGGTCATGAGCAAGAGCTTATGACTGCCTTTCTGCTGCCTTAGCACTCCATGCCACACAGGACTCTATTTTATAACTATTTCATCTGGCTATGTGTGCAGATATGCAGGTGAGTGTTTTGAGCACTTGTCAGTCATTGGGGCAGATTTACTAATCTTTCAGCTATGCAGTGTAAATGTAGATGTGACAGTTAAAAAATACATCAAATTTATCACAATGGCTCAAGCTGCATGATCAATCTGGCGCATGTTTAGATAATTTTGTCTAACCTTATACTACCTATTGGTCGACTTTGTTTTCAGCCATTCCCGATCATTGCCCCGTGTAAGCATCCCAGTGATGCGCTTGTTTGGAAACTGAATGCATTTTTTATGTGCACATAGAAAGGATTTTTTGATGACATCACATCTCAGGGAAAGTGCTGCTGCCAGTAATGGAAACAAATGGCTGCATGATCAATTAGAAGTCATCACCGATTGTTTATGCCGCCACTTCTCAACAATTGTCCAATGCTAAAGGCTCTTAAGGAAGCGCTGATCGACTTGCTATATCGTCAATTAGAACTTGTTCTGTACAATTTACCCGCGTGATAGGACTCACAAAACGAAAAGATGACACAAAACCCTCGAGCTGCAGACTGTAAACGATTCCTGTCAGCGTTGCTACAACAGTGAACTAAAGTACAAAAAAACTGCTATACTCCTATATAACAATCAACAGCAAGCTATTCATGTCTGTGTCGAAATACTCAACTCTGGAGGATATTGCATGGATCTGTTATGCTTTTGTAATTTTTCACATACCGTCAAAGATGAAAAATGTTTCATGCTATTCATTCCTTTGTGTATATTCTCTGAAATACCATGTATTCGGAAAGTCTTTAGAAGCTTTCGCTTTTTTACATTTTGTTATGTTGTGGCCTTGTCAAATTAAAAAAAACGTTTTCCCATCATTCTGCACTCAATACCCTATAATGACAGACTGAAAACAGAATATTAGAAATCTTTGTAAATGATTTAAAAATAAAAAAAACTAACATTTTACATTACCATAAGTATTCACACCCTTTGGTATGCCACTGGAAATTTAGCTCTGAGGCCCATTTCTCCTGACCATCTTTGAGATGTTTCTAACCTTAATTGGATTCACCTATGGTAAATTTAGTTGATTGAACATGATTTTAAAAGACACATCCTTGTCTGTATAAGCTCTCACAGCTTACAATGCATATCACAGTCAAAACTAAAGGCCCATTTAGACACAACGATTATCACTCAAAGTTTCCCTCAAACACCATCTTTTGAGCGATAATCGCTGTGTCTAAATGTGCCCATATTTCAGTTTTCTGCCGAACAGCAGTTATCAGTTCTGCTTGAAAGCCATTGTTTGGCAGAGCAGCTGATAAGCAGGACCGCATGCTGTGTTCTGCCGCGGGAGAGCTGATTACAGCTGATTGCTTTGTGTCAGCTGTCAGCCCTGCTGGCAGAACAGCTGATAAGCAGGACCACACGCTGTGTCTGCTGTCCAAGGTGCTGAATTCTTCACGGGGAACTAGAGATTACATTGTTTTCTCTTAGCAGCCCCTGGCTGAACAATAGCGCTAATTACAAAGCTCAGACCTCCTGCTGAGTTCTGCAACAGCTCCCAGAAGCTCATTTGCATCAAATGAAGCTGATGAAGTACTAATAGCAATTAGTGCCAATTAGTACTTTATGCAAAAGAATCGCTGATCATTCAATCTTTTGAAAGATTATCTGTGTGTGTAAATGGGCCTTAAGCCATGAGGAGGAAAGAACTGCCTGTAAAGCTCAGAGCCAGCATTGTGTGGAGTCACAGATCTGGAGAAGGCTACAAAACATTCTGCACTCAAAGCTCCCAAGAGCACAGGGACCTCTCTAATTCCAAAATGGAAGAAGTTTGGAACAACCAGGAATCTTCCTAGAGCTGGCCAGCCCACCAAACTAAGTAATCAGGGAAGAAAGGTCTTGGTAAAGCCCCATTTATATGCAACGATTATCGCTCAAAAGTCACTCAAATGATGTCTTTTGAGCGATAATTGTTGCGTGTAAATGCTACCATTGATTTTTAGTTGAGTTTAAAATCCATTGTTCAGACGGAGAGCTGATAGCATAATATATCAAAATATGGCAGCATAAATATCCGGAACATGGACTTATTGCACTGTTCTATCAGATAGCGGCTTGAGAAAGACCATTTTTTGGTCGAAACGTTGCCTATATTTCTGACTATGGAACAATAAAAGCTGCGTTTATATCAAAAGCTACTCTGCACCATTTATGCTGCTATATTTTGATATATTATGAAGATTTGAAGTTAAGTGTTCACAACTTGGTGTTGGCTGTGCATTTACTATATAATTGGAAGATCAACCCCCCCCCCCCCGATTGGGGTTTACCTATTTGTGAGTGCTGCTGGATATCTTGGTATTATAGGAGAGCTGATAGCAGGGACCACGAGCTGTGATTCTCCACGGGAGCGCTGATAACATTGTATTCAGCTGCAATCTCGTGGCAGAGCAAAGGGGCTGTATGCAGATAACAGACCACCTGTTTTTCTCTGCATACAGCTCAAGGAGGCTCATTTACGTGCATGAAACTAATAAGCTGCTAATGGGCATTAGTGCCCATTAGCAGCTTATGCCTAATGATCGCTCAAACTGTCATTCTCCCTATCTTTTGAACGAATTTTGGGCAATCATCTTTGCGTGTAAATGGGGCTTGAGATAGATGACTAAGAACCCAATGGTCACTCTGGCTGAGTTCCAAAGATCATGTGTGCAGATGTGAGAAACTACCCATAGGTCAGCCATCACTGCAGCACTCGATCAATCTGGTCTTTATGGCAGAGCGACCAGAAAAAAGCCTCTCCTCAGTAAAAGACACAGGAAACCAGACTGTGAGAAACAAGATTTTCTAGTGTGATGATCCCAAGGTTGAACTTTTCATTTCTAAGCATTATGTCTGGAGGAAACCAAGCACTGCTCATCACCTTCCCAATACCATCCCTACAGTAAAGCCTGGCGGTGGCAGCATCATGCTGTGGGGTGTTTTTCAGCAGCTGAGATAGGAAGACTGGTCGTGGCTGATGAAAAACTGAATGGAGCAAAGTACAGAGATATTTTTTAATAAAACCATGATCCAGAAAGCAAGGGACCTCAGACTGGGCAGCAGTTTTACTTTCCAAAAATGACCCTAAGCACACAGCCAAGACAATACAGGAGGGGCTTCGGGGCAACTCTGTGAATGTTCTTGAGTGGCCCAGCCAGAGCCCTGACTTGAACCTAATCAAATCTCTCTGAAGAGACCCAAAAATAACTGTCCACAGTCTCCATCACACCTGACAGAGCTTGAGAGGATCTGCAGAGAAGAATGTCAGAAAATCCCCGAATTCAGGTGTGCAAACCTTGTGGCATCATATCCAAGAAGACTGGAGGTGGAATTCACTGCCAAAGGTGCTTCAACTAAGTACTGAGTAAAGGGTCTGAATATGTATGACAAGGCAAAATGTTAGCTTTTAATTTTTAAAGAATTTACAAAAATTTGATTTCTTTTTTAAATCAGCGCATGGCCACAACATAATAAAATGTAAAAAAAAAGTTAAAGGGTCTGAAGACTTTCTGAATGCATTCTATGTTTCATTGCTAAATATTTTATTTTATATTCTAATATCATAGTAGTTTCACATTTCAATTAGGCAATGACTAAAGCCGGTTATAGCTGCGGATCAACCTTTAGATACGGGCAAGTTAATAATGGCAGGATGTAGGGTCGCTTTTTGTTTGCCTTTATTTCTTGTCGATTTAGCCAGAAATCGCAGAGAGAATTTTACGAAATGGAAAGCCAAAAATGAACAATTTAACCCTTTCCAATCCAATTTGTCTTCTGGTTTTCCTAGGGGACTTACTCTTTTTCTGCTGTTATAGAATGGCACTATATGCTGGCTAAAGTCAGTACTGCATGAGGTGACACGTTGGATAGGCTCCGACAGCAGAGAAGCTGGCAATATACAGTAAGAGAACCCCAACGGACGTCTTCCAACATCGGAGCTGTACAGCCTTAAATCATAATGTCTTGAGACGTCAGACAGTGGATTGGAGAGGGTTAAAGAATTACATGTTTATACCTTAGAATCAATGGCTGATTATAATAGGGATGCTCGCTCCGGGGCTGAGGTGTCAGGAGCCCATGGCTGTTCAAACTGCCCATATTAATAATAAACTACTAGTAGAAGTGCGCCACTGCAATAAAAATGTGTGGCATTATAAATAAATTGGGCCATGAGGTCTGTTATGGATCCACAGCAAAAAGTCCACACCAAAATCAATAGATTATGATGCAGATCAATTGAAAGCGTGAAATCTGCTGCATGTCCGAATTAAAATCCAAAATAAAGCAAAAACTATACTCTCCTTATAAAATGTCCTTCTAGTCCTGTAGTGTTCACATTATTCATATGCTATTGATGTAGACATGACTGATGAGGCCAGTGATAGGCTGCAGTGGTCATGTGAACAACGAACTGACCAGAAGCTTCTGGGACCAAGAATATTCAACTTTTGCGGAAACAATGATGCATTGCGTGTGTGTATGTAGGGAGGGGAGGCTCAAGTTGTGTGAACAGTCCTGGACCTTTGGTCCCCTTAATCCGGCACTACTCAGAATAATGATATGCTCATGTTAGCAGCATTTATAGTGAGCTGTAAAATGATGGTAATAACATGAGCAAGCAACATCACAAAATATGCAAATCTAACAGTAATGTAACAGCATACTCCACATTCCACGGTGACCTGATGTCATGGAGACCAAGAATGAAACTGCTGCAGACCTCCTTCCATGTAACATGTAATAGATGTCACATCCACAGTGGGGCAGTCTTACATCTAACTTCTCCAAATGAAATGTTTCCATCCATTGTTTTCTTTGTGTTATGGAGATTGTTATTAATACTATACGTTCACGACTTAAGATTCCTTACATTTTTAGCTTGGGCGGAAACTTTTTTCCCCCCGATTGTATATATTAAGCCAAGCTCTTTAGGTTCTTCAGACAATACCTATCTAATTCCAAACTCCTTTTTTAAACATTTTAGGAACCTGTTTTCAATGTTTGTCAGGAATAATACACATCCTATAACCTCCTACTCCCAGCTGGTGTTAGGCAGACAAGGTGGCTGTTCCCTACCTAGTATAATCTCTTATTATAGAGCAGCTCACCTATCCAGATGGCTCTTTCTAGTCAACACCAGAGAAAACGTGCCTCATGACCATATGGAAAGACACTTCTTGGGTAAGGATGGTCTCCATACCCCTTTGGACAGACGACCTACTATCGAACCATCAATATTTGGTACTAAACTCCTTCCTAAAACTCCCATCCAATGAAAGCCCTTTTTTTAATGCTGGTGATCAAGACCTGAGAAGGTTGAAACGCATTCTCAGGACGTCTGTATTTTCCTTGTTATAATGGGCACATACTATATAAAGAGAGAAGAAAGTTTTTATCTCTATGCATCCAAGCTCCTATCATTTAAATGCACTTTTTTAATGCCACTCAGTATATTCCAGCATTGGTAAGTGCCTCACACACATTGCTGTGTTTCCCATGGTCACATCTCTAAAATGTCACAATCAGTGGCATACTGCCAATGTAGGAAGGTCACATGACTGCTATTAAGCCAATGGGACAGTCAGGCCCAGGGCCAAATGGTCCCACCCCCTGTGACACCGCTAACTCACCTCCCCCTTCCCCTAGTGTCCAGACAGTAATAGCACACGTCTCATTGACTTACATGCCAGCTGCTTGGGATGCTGTATTTTCAGTCACTGCGCAGACTGCTCCTCCCTACTCTCTTAGCAGTACTATGCTTTAAGAAGGAAGGAGGGGGGAGGAGCAGCCTGCGCAGAATCTCGAGCAGCTAGAATGTAAGTTACTGAGAGACCCTTTTTTGGGATGACTGTCAGGCGCTTCAGCCCAGGGATAATCGCTCACTGATTGGAGGCAGGCGGATCGGAACGATCTGCTTAGCACCCGCCGCTATTCATAGTAAACAGACCATCATGAATAGATGAATGACAGTCTGTTTCCATTGGTTGATTGTTTGATTACTATGCCTGCAGAAACTAAAAGACAAATTAACTATCATTCATTGTTCATTTACTGCAGGAATTTACACAGCCCAATCGTCAATCAGATTCCCGCAATCTAGCAAAAATCTGAACAATGATCAAGCTGTGTAAAAGGGACCTTAGATACCTATGGGACATACAGAAAAGGGATGCCAGCTCTATGGGTTGGGGGGGGGCACAGGGAGGATGCTAGCACTATGGAGGACCACAGGGTGAGACACCAGCACTATGGGGAGGGCCACAGGGGGAACATCAGCACTGTGGGGTGCCGCAGGGGGGTGTCAGTACTATGGGGGCCACAGAGGGAACACTAGCACTGCGAGGAAGTGCCAGTACTATGTGAGGCCACAGAGGGGAAGCCAGCACTATCAAGGGTAGTAAGAGGTTCATTGGGGGTAGCAGCAGGATGGGGTAAGAGTGTAGAAAGTTGTAGCTGGAGGATGTCTTCATGGCGATCTGGACCCAGATAATTTAACTATGCTCAACCTAAGCCAAACTTTCAATCCACCTGGGAGAAAGTGCTTAATGCATCCATTATCCGAGCAGCAGTGAACAATATACTTTCTAACTCCCATGGCTTTCCTCACTGTATTAAAAAACAAGAATGTTCTTACAAATGATGGACAAGATTGTATTGTACCCCTTACCAAAATATCTCTGATATATTACTGCATTCATTCCATACTGTTCTAAATCCACTTTTTGGCTTATTTTCTATTAAAAACACATCTGTGTTCTAAATTCCAAAGTTTACAAAGAGACAATATTGCATAAGCTCAGATCATATGTCTACAAGGGGTACAGATCATCCAATTTTGTTTTAACTCCCCAGGATATCATCTGAGTCATAGTGTTCTAACTCCTCACCAAAAAAGTCCAATCTAGAAAACAAAACATTCTGTGTAACAGTCAGATGCTTCCATCACGCAGAACCGAAATTCATTGTCAGTGGCAATAATAGAGTTCTTGCGCAAAGTTAATCATAAGGTGAAGACTATAGAACAAAAATTCCATACAGGCCATGTTGGGAGGCTAATGTTACATTGCAGCAAACATTAATTGTAATGCTTGTGATACATTGTATAACTTGCGTATAAATTTTCTTTCTATGCAAAAAGTATCGTATTCAGGTTTGAATCTCTTTAATAACTGAAGGGAATGTCCTTATTGAAGTTATCATATCAAATAGTAAGTGAGAACAGGAGATAGAACATGTTTTGTTCTGTAACAATTCATGCAATTATAGCAGTGTTCTAACACCAAGGGAGCTACTATGGTAACTTTGATAATAACTCATATAAGACTAATATATTGTAAAATGACATTAAAAAAATCTTTTGACAAGGGAGAGGAATATACTTTAAATTTCTTGTATGAGTGTTCAAACATTCAAGGTTCTGCCATAAACATTTTACAAATTGGAAGTTAGAACACTATAGAACTAACACTGTAGTTGCAGCTGCAACCTTTTTCGCATATTTTGTTCTACTGAGCAATAATTAAAAAAATATTGGTCAGGTGTTAATATTCGCATTAACCAAATCTGTAACATCAACATCACATTAACCGAAGAGTTTGTCCTGCTATGGCTCCCATCTTCAAATTTTAACTCCCCTAAAAACAATCTACCTATCCACTATACTACTACCTACAGCTAAACCGCTTATTCCTCTTAAGTGGAAATCCACAGATCCCCCATACATAGACCTGTGGATGGATAAATACAGGAGATTGTGAGATTTCCAGCTGAGAAATGAGCACATAACATAAATATCCCTCATTTTGGGAATCGCTTAAGAAAAGCAGTCTTGAAATAGGACAACATTTTGCCACTTTGGCTGCTGGTCATATTCTGTTCTTTTTTGGCAACCTAGGAGATAAATCTGTATTCTGACAATCTTTATCCACCGTGTCACCCACATTTTTTCTTGTTACGTATGTACTATATATTAAATATTACATGTTTTATATTTGGAACCCTCTTGACTACTCAACTCATTATCAGTATCATTTTGAACAATCGTATTCTACTTTCTAGTTTGTACACCTATTGCGTGGTTTTACAACTTGATCAGTTTCCCCTCAATTCCCTCCTTTAGGTCATTTATAGAAATGTAAAACAACACTGGGCCTAGGACAGAGCCTTGTGGTACTCCACTTGGGACATTCTTCCACTTGGATGTGCAGCCATTTATGACCACTCTTTGAGTATGATCACTCAGCCAGTTGTTAATCCACCTAGTTGCCTTGTCAATCCCATATTTGGTCATTTTTTTACGGACCAAAATTCCCCATGAAAGTCTATAGGAGTGTAAAAAAAAACGTAGTGAAAAAGTCAAATTGGGAAAATTGGGCTTTCTTGCGTGTGTGAAAAACACAGTGAATACCGATGGAACACAGACGTAAAAACGTGCATATGTACCTAAAACACAACAAAACGCACTTACACATAAGGTGGAAATTATATGTTTTTTCATGGACCACAATTGCACACACCCAAGTGAATGGAGTGTAAATTTCTTTGTGGGGACGTTTTGAGATGCCTTAATCTTTGGAGCAGCTTTGAGATTTTTGTCAATAGGAATCTCTGATACAATATTTGTTGCTAAGCACCACTGAAATCAAAGCATTTGGAGGAGATTTATCAGCATTCCGCCTTCCTGCTCCGTTCGGGAAGCAGGAAAGGGGAATTCACACAGCCGAATGCTTCAGTCTTTAGATGGAACCAAACAACGCTGGACAGACCCTCTTGACCATAATGGAGTCCGTCCATTCCCTGCCCAGCTTTTGGACGGAAGAAATAGGGCTGCAGGCAGCCCTTTTTCTTCCAGTATTTTCAGCCAGATCTCTGATGGAACCTCCAACCGGTGGTCCCAACGCAGATGTGAAACCAGCCTAACTGAGGTTTCTGAGCAGATTGTCAGACAAAATCTTAAGCAGCTACTATAGTAAGAGTAAATTTAAACTCTGCTTGATGTCAAATACATGAATCCATATCTCACATTAGGGCCCTATTTGGAGGTATCGATAATGTTAATAGAGGAGTCATATGAAATACTTTTTGGAAAGAGCTCATTTTCTCAGTGACTTCTAAGTTGAGTCTGTTCTGTGCTCCAGCAGCAGCTGAACGTTAACCTGACCATGAAGGATTTAGTACATAATGATCCTCTTCATGTGCCGAGTTATGACCTGATAATCCTCTTAGCTGTATGACCCCCACAACTGATACTTTATGTTACACTACAAAGTTAACACAGTTTTCCCTGGTCCCTTCTCTCAATAAAAAACAGCTGAAAGTAGGAGACAGGAGACATGGATTTAGCCGATGTGGAGATTTTGTTGAGCTTAGTATTTTAAAATCTTGAAATGTTTCTGCTTAGACTTTTATAACTTATATTACTTACGGTTCATTATAGAATCAGCCATCGTAACCTGGTTTAACATCTGCCTGGTGTTACTAGGTTACCTACACATGTTCATAATTATGGGTTTGGTTGTTAAATATTTTAGCATGTATTAAAAATAATCATGAACTCAGTTTGTTCCTGGGGTTGTAACAGCATGACCAGGAATAAATGCTTCCTTCAAACTCATCATTCTCAAAACACGTATTCATGCTGAGAATAGATCTTGTTCAATTATAGTTTGCTGTGTTTTAATACTGTGTTAAAAGCCGGTTGTGCCTCAGAAATATGGACTCACTACAAAATTCTTATTTTCCATTTATAATAGTGATGACCTGTTAAGTGGTAGAGAGGTCTACCTTATCACCAAGACTCAGATGGGTGTTCGACCTTTGCACCCTTAAAACCCATTTACACGTAAAGACAATCTTTCAAATGATTGAAAGATTGACAGTTTTAACGATCGTTTTGCATAAAGTGTTAATGGACACTAATGTCCATTAACACTTTATCAGCTTCATTTTCATGTAGAAGGGCTCCAGGAGCTGTTTGCAGAGCACAGCATGTCGTCTGAGCTCTGCACGCAGCTCCTTTGCTCTCGCACGGACTGTCGGCAGAATACAATGTACCGTGGAGAACACAGTGTGTGGTCCATGTTATCTTCTCTCCGGCTGAATAATGGATTTTAAGCTCACCTTAAAATCATCGTTCAGGTGAAAAGTAAACGATGGCAGCATTCACGATGATTGCTCATCTGCGCTCGTTTGACCGAATTTTGAGCGATAATCGTTGTGTATAAATGGGCCTTTAGACTATGTCTAGACATTACAGATAAGATCTGCTGCAAATCTACTTTGCAAAGGGTGAAATCTGTGCTGAAAATCTGTGGCTTTTTCACAGCACAATGTGGATTTAAAAATCTCCAGAGCATGGCAGCAACGGAGCATGCACATACTGGTCCATGATCTGCTCTATGATTGCTATGTGCAAATGGGTCAATACATCCTCTTTTAGGTATAACAGGATTGAGCTGGGGCCAGATTTATTTATACAAGGCATGGGGGTCATGACACCAGAGAGGCTGGTAGGCTCCCAGGAATTCTTGATCAGAAGAAGTAGAATCCAGGGATTTTAGCAAAGTTGAAGCAATTAATTTTGAGGGGTAGAACCCTGGCAGAAACTTATTGTAATAGAGTTTTTGCCAACAAATGCAACTTGAGCACCTGGATCTTTGGTTAATTATCACAAAGGAAGTGTAAATCCACATTTGTCCCCATAGTGCGCTCTTGGTATTGTAATTATCATTCATCCTAAATATAACAAACTCTGCTCTAGCACTGACGTTAATACTGTTACAAAAACTAATGTGATCCCTGGAGAAAAAGTTCATGTTTATCTCAAGAAGGTCCTTGTAAGGTGCTGTGAGGCAGGGGAGTAAGAAACTATAACAAAGAGGCTCATGGGGGCACAAATGATTCAGAAGAGGCGAAGAGGAAGAAAAACAGCTGAGTATAAACATTAGCTATGAGGTCTCTGCAGTACACACATACGCTTCTGAGGGCATTTCATTAATCACTCCATGACTCGGGGTTTTTAGATTCTTCTGAGTCTACTTTAGTGAGTTATTTATTTAATCTTTCCGAGTTGAAATACTTTTCTGTGCTTCAAGGCTGTACCTGTGCTATGCATCAGGAGCTTTATGTGCTGAAAGCCTCTAAAAGTTGTTCCTAATTTCTCTCTGACTACCATGTGCTAGTTACCTCTGTACTTTGTTTAATGGATTATGTGGACAAGACTGTTGGCTATTTGGTCACTAGATGACAGGACTCTTGCCACTAGGCCACTAATGAAATGATTCCTTCATTCTGGTTCATCATGAGCATTAACCTTGCCCAAAGAAGGCAACAGTGTCAGGCTTGGGAGCCCACCAGTAAAAATCATTCTGGGAGCCCACTGTACAGCTACATGCAAATATTACCTGATCCACGTTTGCAAATTCTCAGCCACTGCATTCTCCATACACATCAATGGAAAGGTAGCTACTAGAGATGAGCGAACGTACTCGTCCGAGCTTGATACTCGTTCGAGTATTAGCGTGTTCGAGATGCTCGTTACTCGAGGCGAGTACCACGCGATGTTCGGGTTACTTTCACTTTCATCTCTGAGACATTAGTGCGCTTTTCTGGCCAATTGAAAGACAGGGAAGGCATTACAACTTCCCCCTGCGACGTTCAAGCCCTATACCACCCCCCTGCAGCGAGTGGCTGGCGAGATCAGGTGTCACCCGAGTATAAAAATCGGCCCCTCCCGCGGCTCGCCACAGATGCATTCTGACAGAGATCAGGGACAGTGCTGCTAGTGCCGGAGCTGCTATAGGCAGAGCGTTAGGAGTATTTTAGGCTTCAAGAACCCCAACGGTCCTTCTTAGGGCCACATCTAACCGTGTGCAGTACTGTGGAGGCTGCTTTTTGCAGTGTTGCACTTTTTTTTTTCCTATATATCGGCCGTGCAGAGCATTGCACCCTGCAGTAATACTCCAGGGCCAGAAGTGCTTAGGCAGGGACAGAAGACATATTATTGATTGAATATAGGCAGTGGGCCTTTGCAAAAAAATTTGTGGGAAAAAATCTATTTGGCCTGCCTGTGACTGTGCTCAGTGTTCTGGGTCTGTCTGTGCTGGGTGTAGTAGTTCTACAAATTCATACGCAGCCAGCTAAGTGTTACAGCAGGCTTGTGCCAAATTATTTCCTGGCTCTGTCTGGGCTCTGAAATCACTGCTGTGTTGCAGTTCACAGTGCAACACTCTGCAGTTCTGTGACATACTCCAGGGCCAGAAGCGCTTAGGCAGGGACAGAAGACATATTGATTGAATATAGGCAGTGGGCCTTTGCTAAAAAATTTGGGGCAAAAAATCTATTTGGCCTGCCTGTGACTGTGCTCAGTGTTCTGGGTCTGTCTGTGCTGGGTGTAGTAGTTCTACAAAATCATACGCAGCCAGCTAAGTGTTACAGCAGGCATGCGCCAAATTATTTCCTGGCGTTACGTAAGCGAAGTCAGCCTCCAACCACAGGCCAATAAGCGGCACATTTAATTACAGCGTTCTGTTTCTGCATTACTGGTAATACAGCATGCTGAGGGGTAGGGGTAGGCCTAGAGGACGTGGACGCAGCCGAGGACGCGGAGGCCCATGTCAGGGTGTGGGCACAGGCCGAGCCAGTGCGGTGGCCAAGGGTAGAGGCAGGGCCAGACCAAATAATCCACCAACTGTTTCCCAAAGCGCCCCCTTGTGCCATGCCACCCTGCAGAGGTCAAGGTGCTCTACAATGTGGCAGTTTTTCACAGAGACGCCTGATGACCGACGAACAGTGGTGTGCAACCTTTGTCGCGCCAAGATCAGCTGGGGAGGCACCACCACCAGCATGCGCAGGCATATGATGGCCAAGCACCCCACAAGGTGGGACGAAGGCCGTTCACCGCCTCCGGTTTGCACCACTGCCTCTCCCCCTGTGCCCCAACCTTCCACTGAGATCCAACCCCCCTCTCAGGGCACAGGCACTACCGTCTCCTGGCCTGCACCCACACCCTCACCTCCGCTGTCCTCTGCCCCATCCAGCAATGTCTCTCAGCGCAGCGTCCAGACGTCGCTAGCGCCACTTTTTGAGCGCGAGCGCAAGTACGCCGCCACGCACCCGCACGCTCAAGCGTTAAACGTGCACATTGCCAAATTGATCAGCCTGGAGATGCTGCCGTATAGGCTTGTGGAAACGGAGGCTTTCAAAAGCATGATGGCGGCGGTGGCCCCGCGCTACTCGGTTCCCAGTCGCCACTACTTTTCCCGATGTGCCGTCCCAGGCCTGCACGACCACGTCTCCCGCAACATTGTACGCGCCCTCACCAACG
Source organism: Eleutherodactylus coqui (assembly GCF_035609145.1). Lineage (NCBI taxonomy): Eukaryota > Metazoa > Chordata > Amphibia > Anura > Eleutherodactylidae > Eleutherodactylus > Eleutherodactylus coqui. The sequence goes on along the minus strand of NC_089838.1, from coordinate 230,226,296 downwards.
CGGTTACTGCCAAGGTCCACTTAACAACAGACACGTGGACAAGCACAGGCGGGCAGGGCCACTATATCTCCCTGACGGCACATTGGGTGAATTTAGTGCAGGCTGGGACAATTGCGTGCCCCCGCTCGGTGGTGGTATCTGCGGCGGTGTATGCTTCCTCCACTAAACCACCCTCCTCCTCCTCCTCCTACGCAACCTCTGTCTCGCAATCAAGATGTGTCAGCAGCAGCACGTCGCCAGCAGTCGGTGTCGCGCGGCATGGCAGCACAGCGGTGGGCAAGCGTCAGCAGGCCGTGCTGAAACTACTCAGCTTAGGAGAGAAGAGTCAGACGGCCCACGAACTGCTGCAGGGTCTGACAGAGCAGACCGACCGCTGGCTTGCGCTGCTGAGCCTCCAACCGGGCATGGTCGTGTGTGACAACGGCCGTAACCTGGTGGCGGCTCTGCAGCTCGGCAGGCTCACGCACGTGCCATGCCTGGCCCATGTGTTTAATTTGGTGGTCCAGCGCTTTCTGAAAAGCTACCCACACTTGTCATACCTGCTCGGAAAGGTGCGCCAGCTCTGCGCACATTTCCGCAAGTCCCACACGCACGCTGCCACCCTGCGGACACTGCAACATCGGTTTAATCTGCCAGTGCACCGACTGCTGTGCGACGTGCCCACACAGTGGAACTCTACGCTCCACATGTTGGCCAGGCTCTATGAGCAGCGTAGAGCTATTGCGGAATACCAACTCCAACATGGGCGGCGTAGTGGGAGTCAGCCTCCTCAATTATTTACAGAAGAGTGGGCCTGGTTGGCAGCCATCTGCCAGGTCCTTGGAAACTTTGAGGAGTCTACCCAGATGCTGAGCGGGGATGCTGCAATCATTAGCGTCACCATTCCTCTGCTATGCCTCTTGAGAAGTTCCCTGCAAAGCATAAAGGCAGACGCTTTGGAATCGGAAACGGAGGCGGGGGAAGACAGTATGTCGCTGGATAGTCAGAGCACCCTCATGTCTATATCTCAGCGCGTTGAGGAGGAGGGGGGGGGAGCAGGAGGAGGAGGGGGAAGAGACAGCTTGGCCCACTGCTGAGGGGACAGATGCTGCTTGCCTGTTATCCTTTCAGCGTGTATGGCCAGAGGAGGAGGAGGAGGAGGAGGAGGAGGGGGAGGAGCATGAGGAGGAGGGGGAAGAGACAGCTTGGCCCACTGCTGAGGGTACAGATGCAGCTTGCCTGTCATCCTTTCAGCGTGTATGGCCAGAAGAGGAGGAGGAGGAGGAGGAGGATCCTGAAAGTGATCTTCCTAGTGAGGACAGCCATGTGTTGCGTACAGGTACCCTGGCACACATGGCTGACTTCATGTTAGGATGCCTTTCTCGTGACCCTCGCGTTTCACGCATTCTGGCCACTACGGATTACTGGGTGTACACACTGCTCGACCCACGGTATAAGGAGAGCCTTTCCACTCTCATTCCCGAAGAGGAAAGGGGTTCGAGAATGATGCTATACCACAGGGCGCTGGTGGACAAACTGATGGTAAAATTCCCATCCGACAGCGCTAGTGGCCGAAGGCGCATTTCCGCGGCCCAGGTAGCAGGGGAGGCGCAGAGATCAGGTAGCATGTACAGCGCAGGCAGGGGAACATTATCCAAGGCCTTTGCCAGCTTTATGGCTCCCCAGCAAGACTGTGTCACCGGTCCCCAGTCAAGGCTGAGTTGGCGGGAGCACTGTAAAAGGATGGTGAGGGAGTACGTAGCCGATCGCACGACCATCCTCGGTGACGCCTCTGCCCCCTACAATTACTGGGTGTCGAAGCTGGACACGTAGCCTGAACTCGTGCTGTATGCACTGGAGGTGCTTGCTTGTCCTGCGGCTAGCGTCTTGTCAGAGAGTGTGTTTAGTGTGGCTGTGGGAATCATCACGGATAAGCGTACCCACCTGTCAACCGACAGTGCCGACAGGCTTACACTCATCAAGATGAACAAAGCCTGGATTTCCCCAGACTTCTCTTCTCCACCAGCGGACAGCAGCGATACCTAAACAATACGTAGGCTGCACCCGCGGATGGAAGCATCGTTCTCTATCACCATCCGAAACGGGGACCTTTTTGCTTCATCTATCTGTGTATAATATTCCTCCTCCTCCTCCTGCTCCTCCTCCTGAAACCTCACATAATCACGCCGAACGGGCAATTTTTCTTAGGCCCACAAGGCTCAGTCATATAATTTTTCTAAACAATTTTTATACGTTTCAATGCTCATTAAAGCGTTGAAACTTTCACCTCAACCAATTTTTATTTTTACTGGGCTGCCTCCAGGCCTAGTTACCAATTAAGCCACATTAACCAAAGCGATTAATGGGTTTCACCTGCCCTCTTGGTTGGGCATGGGCAATTTTTCTCAGGTACATTAGTACTGTTGGTACACCAATTTTTGTGGGCCCTCGCCTACAGTGTAATCCAATTAATTTTTTGCCCACCTGCATTACAGCTGATGTAACATCAGCTGTGTTGGGCACTGCAATGGGATATATTAATGTACCGCCGGTGGCTTCCTGGCACCCACCCATGCCGTGGGTCCACAGGGAGTTGTAACTGCATGTGTCCACTTCTAAAGAACCCCGGTCTGACTGGGGCATGCAGTGTGGGCCGAAGCCCACCTGCATTAAACATGACATTACCTCAGCTGTGATGGGCAATGCAATGGGATATATTAATGTACCGCCGGTGGCTTCCTGGCACCCACCCATGCCGTGGGTCCACAGGGAGTTGTAACTGCATGTGTCCACTTCTAAAGAACCCCAGTCTGACTGGGGCATGCAGTGTGGGCCGAAGCCCACCTGCATTAAACATGACATTATTGCCTCAGCTGTGATGGGCAATGCAATGGGATATATTAATGTACCGCCGGTGGCTTCTTGGCACCCACCCATGCCGTGGGTCCACAGGGAGTTGTAACTGCATGTGTCCACTTCTAAAGAACCCCGGTCTGACTGGGGCATGCAGTGTGGGCCGAAGCCCACCTGTATTAAACATGACATTACCTCAGCTGTGATGGGCAATGCAATGGGATATATTTATGTACCGCCGGTGGGTTCCAGGGAGCCACCCATGCCGTGGGTCCACAGGGAGTTGTAACTGCATGTGTCCACTTCTAAAGAACCCCGGTCTGACTGGGGCATGCAGTGTGGGCCGAAGCCCACCTGCATTAAACATGACATTATTACCTCAGCTGTGATGGGCAATGCAATGGGATATATTTATGTACCGCCGGTGGGTTCCAGGGAGCCACCCATGCCGTGGGTCCACAGGGAGTTGTAACTGCATGTGTCCACTTCTAAAGAACCCCAGTCTGACTGGGGCATGCAGTGTGGGCCGAAGCCCACCTGCATTAAACATGACATTATTACCTCAGCTGTGATGGGCAATGCAATGGGATATATTAATGTACCGCCGGTGGCTTCCTGGCACCCACCCATGCCGTGGGTCCACAGGGAGTTGTAACTGCATGTGTCCACTTCTAAAGAACCCCGGTCTGACTGGGGCATGCAGTGAGGGCCGAAGCTCACCTGCATTAAACATGACATTACCTCAGCTGTGATGGGCAATGCAATGGGATATATTTATGTACCGCCGGTGGGTTCCAGGGAGCCACCCATGCCGTGGGTCCACAGGGAGTTGTAACTGCATGTGTCCACTTCTAAAGAACCCCGGTCTGACTGGGGCATGCAGTGTGGGCCGAAGCCCACCTGCATTAAACATGACATTATTACCTCAGCTGTGATGGGCAATGCAATGGGATATATTAATGTACCGCCGGTGGCTTCCTGGCACTAACCCATGCTGTCGGTCCACACGGAGTTGTAACTGCATGTGTCCACTTCTAAAGAACCCCAGTCTGACTGGGGCATGCAGTGTGGGCCGAAGCCCACCTGCATTAAGCACGACATTACCTCAGCTGTGATGGGCAATGCAATGGGATACATTTATGTACCGCCGGTGGGTTCCAGGGAGCCACCCATGCTGTGGGTGCACACGGAATTCCCATTGCGGAGTTGTACCTGCCTGTGACTATTTATAAAAAACCGCGGTCTGACTGGGGCATGCAGACACCTTGACAGAATGAATAGTGTGTGGCACATAGGTTCCCCATTGCTATGCCCACGTGTGCAGCTCCAGATGGAGGTGGCACAGGATTGGATTTCTCATTGCTTCTGTACAGCATTGTGGACTATCGCCCCACCCCTTTTAAAGAGGGTCGCTGCCTAGCCGTGCCAACCCTCTGCAGTGTGTGCCTGCGGTTCCTCTGGCAGACACACTTATAAATAGACATGAGGGTGGTGTGGCATAAGGGCAGCTGAAGGCTGGGCAGGGACAGTTTGGTGGACACTGGGTCGTGGTGGTGGTGGTGGGGTTGAGCAGCATGTTACCCAGGAGAAGTGGCAGCGGAGTGTCATGCAGGCAGTGATTGTGCTTTGTTGGAGGTAGTGTGGTGCTTAGCAAAGTTATGCATTGCTAATGAGGGCTTTTCAGAAGTAAAAGTTGTTGGGAGGGGGGGGGGCCCACTCTTGCCGCTATTGTGGCTTAATAGTGGGATCTGTAAACTTGAGATGCAGCCCAACATGTAGCCCCTCGCCTGCCATATCCGTTGCTGTGTCGTTCCCATCACTTTCTTGAATTGCCCAGATTTTCACAAACGAAAACCTTAGCGAGCATCGGCGATATACAAAAATGCTCGGGTCGCCCACTGACTTCAATGGGGTTCGTTCTTCGAAACGAACCCTCGAGCATCGCGAAAAGTTCGTCTCGAGTAACGAGCACCCGAGCATTTTGGTGCTCGCTCATCTCTAGTAGCTACGTTTGTCTGCGGAAAAGTTCCCACTGAAGTATATGGAGAACATGGCAGGTGAAAACTGGTGGATCCCCATCCACCCAATAAATGAGGATTCCAAAAGATGGCATTCATGGCCTATCTTGTAAAAGGTGAGATCACATGTAACAGCCATAGCATGGCAGAAAAATGCACCAACAAGCAATTTAATCGCAAAACAGACTTAATGTCTATGTGGTTTTGCAGGTGAACAGCAGTTTTATCTACAAGGTTGTATGGCCATTAACAATCAGTTTGAGAACCATGCCACCTTGCAGAGGAACCGAATGCCACCCTTAAGAAGTTCCTTATCGAGGGGGAAGAGATGACAGGAATCTGAAAATGAATGTATTATAATTACTTAGTAGTAGAGGATGGCACACATACTTTTCTCAGTAGTACCCTGCTGTCTGGCCATGCTTCGGACTGTTTCTGTCTTGGGGTCCTCGGTCTGCTGCCTGGCTCTTGCCTTGGACTAGCGGCCCTGTCAGCTCTGTTAGATGGTAATATATGTTCACTAAGTGCCAGGCTGCAGACGGGAGCAAAAACTTTCAATGTCTGGTGATTGGGGCAACGTCAAGAAGACAGGGCCCAGGAAGAAGGAAGGGAGAACACCAGCTGCTCCGTCGGTGCGCCTAGATGTCATCTTAGCCAATACATCTATATAAGTAGATAAACTACCCAGTTTATTATATGGATAAATAGATACAGCATACAGCACCTCAGCCAATCTGTATGTAGTGCTGAGGGCCCACTCCTGTTCAGAGCCCACCGGGGGATTCACCTGTTCACTTGTGGGCAAGTCTGAGTCTGCAAGGCTCATGATGCTTTCTCGCTGGGTTAGATGGGAAAGGACACAATCCCACGAAATTTCTAAGGGCTGCAAGTAGTGGTAACAGAATAGGACAGAACATAAATAGGCTCATAAGATGCTAAATACTTTAGAGTCTATTTATGTTTTATTCACCAGTCTAAATCCAAAATTCGTTAGTGTAAGATGCACCAAATGTACTCAGAAGAGGTGGCGTTTACATTAGTGGTATGTATCAAAGTAACATCCACATGAATGCTGGGACCCAACTTTTTCCCATAGTGTATCCTGGTGCCATCTCTTCCCCAGGTAAAGGCCCTTATGCATGGCCCAATTATCAGACATAAATCTTTGCCAAACATTCATTAGCTGGATTATCAGGCCATATAAAAATGGCATAAATCAGCCAGCATAAAAATATTCACTGATTGACTGTAGATTTCCCCCTCTCCTTCTCTCAGGGTACACTGCATACAGAGTTGGGAGAGAAGTCAAGTTATTCTGTATAGTGAGTAGTCTTTGGCACTACAGAGTGAGTAAAGAAAAGGGTTTTCACTACTGCTAATGGACAGAGGTTTGCCAGCATGGACCAATGGTGGTGGTGGTGGGGGGCACTGAATATAAGTGGGACCACAGAGGAGGCACTGGATATAAGTGGGGCCACATATGGAGCACTGTGCACAAGTGGGGCCACAGAGGGGTTAGTGTGTGCAAGTGGGATTACAGAGGGGGCACTTGGCATATATGTGGGCCACAGAGTGGGCTCTAATACTATGGGAGTTACTGAGAGGTTCATTGGGAGAGGTGACAGGATAGGATAATTGTGCAGGGACTAGAGATGAGCGAACGTGTTCGTCCGAGCTTGATATTCGTGCGAATATTAGGGTGTTCGGGATGTTCGTTATTCGTAACGAACACCATGCGGTATTCGGGTTACTTTCACTTCCTTCCCTGAGACGTTAGCGCGCTTTTCTGGCCAATTGAAAGACAGGGAAGGCATTACAACTTCCCCCTGTGACGTTCAAGCCCTATACCACCCCCCTGCTGTGAGTGGCTGGGAAGATCAGATGTCACCCGAATATAAAAGTCGGCCCCTCCCGCGGCTCGCCACACATGCCTTGTGAGTTAGATGAGGGACAGTGCTGCTGGTACCGGAGCTGCTGTAGGGAGAGAAATAGCAGTTAGTGTAGGCTTCAAGAACCCCAAAGGTCCTTATTAGGGCCAGTAATACCTGTGTGTTGGCTGCTGTTAGCAGTGACTTTTTTTTTCTTTCTCAAAATCGCCTCTGCAGAGCGTTGCACCCGGCATTAGGGACAGAAGTGTTGGATAGGCAGGGAGAGTGTTAGTAGGAGTGAGTGTAGCCTTCAAGAACCTCAACGGTCCTTTCTAGGGCCACTTCTATCCGTGTGCAGTACTGTCCAGGCTGCTGTTAGCTGTGCTGCATATTTTTTTTCTTCTCAAAATCGCCTCTGCAGAGCATTGCACCCTCCATTGATACTACAGGGAAAGAATTGTGTAGGCAGGGCCACAACACAGTTATTATTCATTGAATATACGCAGTGGGTCCTTTTGGTGTAAAAAAAGGGAAAAGAAATCTATTTGTCCTGCCTCTGTCCGTCCTAAGGGCTGTGGACACGTGTGAGCTGCGTGTACAACGTTAAAAAATCAGACGCACCCAGCTACGGTTTACTGCTGGCTTCGCCATTTGCTTTCCTTAATTGGGAAAAAAATACCTGCTCTGCCAGAGTTAATAACTCTGCTACCCTCAAGTTCTGTGACACATTAGCAGGGACACAGCACAGTTATTAAACTTAGATTATTCATTCAATAGAGGCAGTGGGGCCTTTTGCTGTAAAAAAAGGGAAAAAATTATATTTGGCCTGCAGTCTTGTGCCAATTTATTTCCTGCCTGTGAAATCAAATCACTGGTAATACAGCATGCTGAGGGGTAGGGGTAGGCCTAGAGGACGTGGACGCGGCCAAGGACGCGGAGGGCCAAGTCAGGGTGTGGGCACAGGCCGAGCTCCTGATCCAGGTGTGTCGCAGCCGACTGCTGCGCGATTAGGAGAGAGGCACGTTTCTGGCGTCCCCACATTCATCGCCCAATTAATGGGTCCATGCGGGAGACGGTTATTAGAAAATGAGCAGTGTGAGCAGGTCCTGTCCTGGATGGCAGAAAGTGCTTCGAGCAACCTATCGTCCACCCGCAGTTCTGCGCCGTCCACTGCTGCAAATCCGAATCCTCTGTCTGCTGCTCCTCCTTCCTCCCAGCCTCCTCACTCCACTACAATGACACCTGCTCAGGAGCGGGAACACTCCCAGGAACTGTTCTCGGGCCCCTGCTTAGATTGGGCAGCAGCCGTTCCTCTCCCACCAGAGGAGTTTATCGTCACTGATGCCCAACCATTCGAAAGTTCCCGGGGTCCGGGGGAAGAGGCTGGGGACTTCCGCCAACTGTCTCAACAACTTTCTGTGGGTGAGGAGGACGATGACGATGAGACACAGTTGTCTTGCAGTGAGGTAGTAGTAAGGGCAGTAAGTCCGAGGGAGCAGCGCACAGAGGATTCGGAGGAAGAGCAGCAGGACGATGAGGTGACTGACCCCACCTGGTGTGCAACGCCTACACAGGACAGGTCTTCAGAGGGGGAGGCACGGGCAGCAGCAGGGCAGGTTGCAAGAGGCAGTGCGGTGGCCAGGGGTAGAGGCAGGGCCAGACCGAATAATCTACCAACTGTTTCCCAAAGCGCACTCTCGCGCCATGCCACCCTGCAGAGGCCGAGGTGCTCTAAGGTCTGGGAGTTTTTCACAGAGACGCCTGACGACCGACGAACAGTGGTGTGCAACCTTTGTCGCGCAAAGCTCAGCCGGGGAGCCAACACCAACAGCCTCACCACCACCACCATGCGCAGACATATGATGGCCAAGCACCCCACAAGGTGGGACGAAGGCTGTTCACCGCCTCCAGTTTGCACCCCTGCCTCTCCCCCTGTGCCCCAACCTTCCACTGAGATGCAACCCCCCTCTCAGGACACAGGCACTACCGTCTCCTGGCCTGCACCCACACCCTCACCTCCGCTGTCCTCGGCCCCATCCAGCAGTGTTCAGCGCACCGTCCAGCCGTCGCTTGCGCAACTGTTGGAGCGCAAGCGCAAGTTCGCCGCCACGCACCCGCACGCTCAAACGTTAACCGTCCGCATAGCAAAATTCATCAGCCTTGAGATGCTGCCGTATAGAGTTGTGGAAACGGAGTCCTTCAAAAGTATCATGGAGGCGGCGGCCCCGCGCTACTCAGTTCCCAGTCGCCACTACTTTTCCCGATGTGCCGTCCCAGCCCTGCACGACCACGTCTCCCGCAACATTGTACGTGCCCTCACCAACGCGGTTACTGCCACGGTCCACTTAACAACGGACACGTGGACAAGCACAGGCGGGCAGGGCCACTACATCTCCCTGACGGCACATTGGGTGAATTTAGTGGAGGCTGGGACAGAGTCAGAGCCCGGGACCGCTCACGTCCTACCCACCCCCAGAATTGCGGGTCCCAGCTCGGTGGTGGTATCTGCGGAGGTGTATGCTTCCTCCACTAAAGCACCCTCCTCCTCCTCCTCCTCCGCAACCTCTGTCTCGCAATCAAGATGTGTTAGCAGCAGCATGTCGCCAGCAGTCGGTGTCGCGCGGTGTGGCAGCACAGCGGGGGGCAAGCGTCAGCAGGCCGTGCTGAAACTACTCAGCTTAGGAGATAAGAGGCACACGGCCCACGAACTGCTGCAGGGTCTGACACAGCAGACCGACCGCTGGCTTGCGCCGCTGAGCCTCCAACCGGGCATGGTCGTGTGTGACAACGGCCGTAACCTGGTGGCGGCTCTGCAGCTCGGCAGCCTCACGCACGTGCCATGCCTGGCCCACGTCTTTAATTTGGTGGTTCAGCGCTTTCTGAAAAGCTACCCACGCTTGTCAGACCTGCTCGTAAAGGCGCGCCGGCTCTGCGCACATTTCCGCAAGTCCCACACGGACGCTGCCACCCTGCGCACCCTGCAACATCGCTTTAAGCTGCCAGTGCACCGACTGCTGTGCGACGTGCCCACACGGTGGAACTCTACGCTACACATGTTGGCCAGGCTCTATGAACAGCGTAGAGCTATAGTCGAATTCCAACTCCAACATGGGCGGCGCAGTGGGAGTCAGCCTCCTCAATTCTTTTCAGAAGAGTGGGCCTGGTTGGCAGACATCTGCCATGTCCTTGGTAATTTTGAGGAGTCTACCCAGGTGGTGAGCGGCGATGCTGCAATCATTAGCGTCACCATTCCTCTGCTATGCATCTTGAGAAATTCCCTGCAAAGCATAAAGGCAGCTGCTTTGCGCTCGGAAACGGGGACGGTGGAAGACAGTATGTCGCTGGATAGTCAGAGCACCCTCCTGTCTATTTCTCAGCGCGTACAGGAGGAGGAGGAGGAGCATGAGGAGGATGAGGAGGAGGGGGAAGAGACAGCTTGGCCCGCTGCTGACGGTACACCGGCTGATTGCCTGTCATCCTTTCAGCGTGTATGGCCTGAGGAGGAGGAGGAGGAGGAGGAGGAGGAGGATCCTGAAAGTGATCTTCCTAGTGAAGACAGCCATGTGTTGCGTACAGGTACCCTGGCACACATGGCTGACTTCATGTTAGGATGCCTTTCTCGTGACCCTCGCGTTGCACGCATTCTGGCCACAACGGATTACTGGGTGTACACACTGCTCGACCCACGCTATAAGGAGAACCTGCCCACTCTCATTCCCGAAGAGGAAAGGGGTTCGAGAGTGTTGCTATACCACAGGACCCTTGCGGACAAGCTGATGGTAAAATTCCCAGCCGACAGCGCTAGTGGCAGAAGGCGCAGTACCGAGGGCAAGGTAGCAGGGGAGGTGCGGAGATCGAGCAGCATGTACATCCCAGGCAGTGCAACAGTCTTTAAGGGCCTGGACAGCTTTATGGCTCCCCACCAAGACTGTGTCACCGCTCCCCTGTCAAGGCTGAGTCGGCGGGAGCACTGTAAAAGGATGGTGAGGGAGTACGTAGCCGATCGCACGACCGTCCTCCGTGACGCCTCTGCCACCTACAACTACTGGGTGTCGAAGCTGGACACGTGGCCTGAACTAGCGCTGTATGCCCTGGAGGTGCTTGCTTGTCCTGCGGCTAGCGTCTTGTCGGAGAGGGTGTTTAGTGCGGCTGGGGGAATCATCACAGATAAGCGTACCCGCCTGTCAACCGACAGTGCCGACAGGCTAACACTCATCAAGATGAACAAAGCCTGGATTTCCCCAGACTTCTCTTCTCCACCAGCGGACAGCAGCGATACGTAAGCAATACGTAGGCTGCACCCGCGGATGGAAGCTACGTTCTCTCTCACCATCCAAAACGGGGACATTTCTGCTTCATCAATCTGTGTCTAATATTCCTCCTCCTCCTCCTGCTCCTCCTCCTGAAACCTCACGTAATCACGCTGAACGGGCAATTTTTCTTAGGGCCACAAGGCTCACTCATCTAATTTTTCTAAACAATTTTTATATGTTTCAATGCTCTTAAAAGCGTTGAAACTTTAACTTGAACCAATTTTTCGTTAAACTGGGCTGCCTCCAGGCCTAGTTACCACTTAAGCCACATTAACCAAAGCGATTAATGGGTTTCACCTGCCATCTTGGTTGGGCATGGCCAATGTTTACTGAGGTGCATTAGTACTGTTGGTACACCAATTTTTGGGGGCCCTCACCTACAGTGTAATCATAGCAATTTGTATGTTCTTCGCCTGCACTCATGGTACAGAAGTGTGTGTGGGGTTGGCCTACACTTTAGCTACATAAATGTAACTTGGGCCTTGGCTATACTAAGGCTACTGAAATGGAACTAAGACTGCGCTCCCACTATACTGCTGCTTCAGAATTGTTACTGGGGCCTGTCTTGAGTGCTACTATTGCTGACATGGAACGAAGACTACGCTCCCGCTATACTGCTGCTTCGGAATTGTTACTGGGGCCTGTCTTGAGTGCTACTATTGCTGACATGGAACGAAGACTGTGCTCCCGCTATACTGCTGCTTCGGAATTGTTACTGGGGCCTGTCTTGAGTGCTACTATTGCTGACATGGAACGAAGACTGCGCTCCCGCTATACTGCTGCTTCGGAATTGTTACTGGGGCCTGTCTTGAGTGCTACTATTGCTGACATGGAACGAAGACTGCGCTCCCGCTATACTGCTGCTTCGGAATTGTTACTGGGGCCTGTCTTGAGTGCTACTATTGCTGACATGGAACGAAGACTGTGCTCCCGCTATACTGCTGCTTCGGAATTGTTACTGGGGCCTGTCTTGAGTGCTACTATTGCTGACATGGAACGAAGACTGCGCTCCCGCTATACTGCTGCTTCGGAATTGTTACTGGGGCCTGTCTTGAGTGCTACTATTGCTGACATGAAACGAAGACTGCGCTCCCGCTATACTGCTGCTTCGGAATTGTTACTGGGGCCTGTCTTGAGTGCTACTATTGCTGACATGGAACGAAGACTGCGCTCCTCCTATAATGCTGCTAGTGATATGTTAGTGGGGCCTGTCCTAATGCTACGGCTGAAATGTTACGAATTATGGGCTCTGCCTATACCGCTGCTAATGGTATGTCTCTGGGGTGTGGAAACAGAGGCTTCCCAAAGACATGATGGCGGCGAGGCCATTTCCCACCAACGCGGTTACTGTTAAGGTGCATATAACCACGGACACGTGTAGAGGACACGTAGTGCCTCAAAAACATCCCCCTCCTCCTTCAACAGGGAAAACATTCTTGGCAAATGCCTTTGCATTGGTTCGTCTGGTGGCAGTCCAAGAATTTCACCTTTACCGACACTACAAGAGAGCCCCCCCACCATCCCCCCGCCACGGCCCACTTAATCCTGGCCACATTCCGAAAACCAACAAAATAAAACCGCGCTACTAGGTCCGCAGTCACCACCACATTACCACCAACGCGGTTACTGTTAAGGTGCATATAACCACGGACACGTGTAGAGGACACGTAGTGCCTCAAAAACATCCCCCTCCTCCTCCAACAGGGAAAACATTCTTGGCAAATGCCTTTGCATTGGTTCGTCTGGTGGCAGTCCAAGAATTTCACCTTTACCGACACTACAAGAGAGCCCCCCCACCATCCCCCCGCCACGGCCCACTTAATCCTGGCCACATTCCGAAAACCAACAAAATAAAACCGCGCTACTAGGTCCGCAGTCACCACCACATTACCACCAACGCGGTTACTGTTAAGGTACATATTACCAGTCTGACTGGGGCATGCAGACACCTTGACAGAATGAATAGTGTGTGGCACATAGGTTCCCCATTGCTATGCCCACGTGTGCAGCTCCTGATGGCGGTGGCACAGGATTATATTTTTCATTGCTTCTGTACAGCATTGTGGGCTATCGCCCCGCCCCTTTTAAAGAGGGTCGCTGCCTAGCCGTGCCAACCCTCTGCAGTGTGTGCCTGCGGTTCCTCCTCATGGCAGACGCACTTCTAAATAGACATGAGCGTGGTGTGGCATGAGGGCAGCTGAAGGCTGCGCAGGGACACTTTGGTGTGCGCTGTGGGGGGGAGGGGGGGCGGTTGGTCAGCATGTAACCCAGGAGAAGTGGCAGCGGAGTGTCATCCAGGCAGTGATTGTGCTTTGTTGTAGCTAGTGTGGTGCTTAGCAAAGGTATGCCATGCTAATGAGGGCTTTTCAGAAGTAAAAGTTTTTGGGAGGGGGAGGGGGCCCACTCTTGCCGCTATTGTGGCTTAATAGTGGGACCTGTGAACTTGAGATGCAGCCCAACACGTAGCCCCTCACCTGCCCTATCCGTTGCTGTGTCGTTCCCATCACTTTGTTGAATTGCCCAGATTTTCACACATGAAAACCTTAGCGAGCATCGGCGAAATACAAAAATGCTCTGGTCGCCCATTGACTTCAATGGGGTTCGTTATTCGAAACGAACCCTCGAACATCGCGGGAAGTTCGTTTCGAATAACGAACACCCGAGCATTTTGGTGTTCGCTCATCTCTAGCAGGGACGAATTGTGGCTGGAAGATATCTTCATGGTGGTCTGGGCATGGATAGAGGAGAAAAATATGAATGGATGATGCCAATCGGAGAAAATATCACCTGTGATCATTGATTAAATTATTACTGTAAGGGAACAAAAAGGGTGTAGCATACCCTAAAAAAATGCTGCTACATGTGCTGCATGACTTCTAACACTTCTTTTTTGTTCAAAAATTGAGGTGTATATAAAACATACCAGGAATTGACTATAATGTGTGCCAGGGTGGCCGTGAATATTAACAGCTCTCAAAAAGATTTGGGTTTGTATATGGCTGACTGCACACGGGTAGATTTGCATTGCGGAATTCGGAGAGGGCATTGTGGAAAGGTTGCGGATTTCACGTCATTGACTCATGACGACACTGGAAAAGCTGGGTTTTAAAGAAAACAACAACTGTTCTGCGCATGTCTGACAATGAGTTGTGCGGACCGTCCACAGTACAGGACAGAAGAAAAGCAGGTACGCGCAGGTGCCGGCTGGGCACAGGGTTGGATCCTGCTGCAGGCTCCCGCATGCGGAATCCGACCCAAGCGTGTGCAGCTGGCCTATATCTTCAAAAAAAAATTAGCACTTCTAACAAATAAATAAATGTGATGGTACACATAAGCCATGTCTACAACAATCAAACTACTAATGACCACTTGTCTGTCAAATTTGTGTGGGTGTGTGACGTGGGAATTACATGCAGAGCCTGACAGCACCTGTGATGTCAGTTACAAATTCTTAGTTCCGCCCCTTGATCACATGACATGACATCATCACAGGTTCTTTATCCTCCTTCTGCATTGAATGAGGAGTTATGGGCAGACTACATCCCCCATAAACCCCTGCGGCCTCAGTTGCTATGGATACAGCAGTACTCAGTCTGCCAGTTTGTACCTGGTTGTCAGACTGCTGCACACCTGTGTGGAGACTTCAATAAATGATCAGTCACATGGCCTCAGTTGCTATGGATACATCAGTACTCAGTCGGTAGTTTGAATGTTGTGACACAGCCGGACACCTGTGTTGAGAGTCCAATAAATGACACCTCACAAATGTCCACATGCATAGCTAGCAGTGCATACTGGCCAACAACATTGAAGCATAGTCCTCCACCACTATAATCACATCTCCTGAACGTGGTATCATGTCATCTCAAGTGCTAATGCTGCCAACACTAGTCCAGGCTTCATCTAATCATGAACCATTGTCCAGTGTTGTAACAAACCGTCGCTGTTGTGCAAACATGTCACTACAGAGGGTTCAATGCCGCAATGAAGCTAATGCAGCTTACATGACACAGTCACAAGCCACGACTTCACCTCAGCCACCAGCTGAAGGTCGTAAAACACATGCAGCTCATATGCAAAAGCTACGTAGCAGAGCTGTGTGTGTGTGATGTGCATGTAGCAGAGCTGTATGTGTGTGACGTGCATGTAGCAGAGCTGTGTGGCACAATGCACCACCAGAAACACTGGTACTATAATTTCCTAATAATTACTAGTTACAGTCTTAAACATCTGTTTCAGCATGTATAAACTTTATATCTACTTAAAATTGCACAACTGTTGTTTATACTAACTGCATAAAAATAGAAGGTTCTTAGCGCAAGTTTTGATCAAAATATGTGGGTCCATCCATTGCATCCAGGTGAACCTTATTGAATGAGGTTCTTAGCTCTATAGATACCTCTCCTTGGGCTAAAATGCCTCCAAATGAATGGGAAAGCTGTATACCTGCCTATATACTATCACTGGATTGTTCTCTACATTCCCTATTTTTTCAAGTGACGTGCTGCCAGATCCTGTCCCCTTTCCATAAATGCTTGTTGTGGGCTAGTACCTCTATTATACTAAATAAGGGAATCCCCACTGATCTTATTTCAGAAGTGACTGAAATGGCAGATCCAGCATATTCCTCATCTCCCATGTGTCCACGTTTTTCTGAATGGAATAAACTGAAATGTACAGGATGCTAGTGATGAGAGGTTGCTCGGCATGGCCTTGCTTTCCTGCATGCTTCACATGATAATTCTGCTATCCCTCCAGCACAAGAGAGCATCCAGCCATGAAAGAAATGCTGATACTGAGTATAATATACATGACAGGATTAGAGAGCTGGCTGCACAGCCGGGCTTTCCCATATGGATAGTGTCTTCTAGACTGCTTGATATCACACACTCCGAATCACAATAATTTATACATGAACGAGCAATGAAATAATCTGTGAAATATGGCTGACAGGCTAGGTTCTAGTTCAAATGGCAGCCACAGATAATGAGCACAGAGAGAAAATGCAAAGCAAAATAGCTATAATATAATAAATATATACCTAGTTATTATGTCACAAAAAAACCCATCATTCTGCACTCAATAATCCCATAATTACAAAGTGAAAACAGAATGTTTGAAATATTTGTAATTAAAAAAAAAAAAGAAAAACTAATATTTTGTATTGGCATAAGTATTCATACCCTTTATTATCACACATGAAATTTAGCTCTGGGGGCCTCCCACTACTCTTTATCATCTTTACGAAATATCAGAGAGATCTCTGTATATTCATATAGCATATAAGCTGCTATGCTACTATGCTGCGCTGCTGTGTTAAGGTGCATTTACATTGAAAGATGATTGCTCAAAAATCGCTCAAACGGCAGTTTGAGTGACAGTTTTGAGCGATCATCTTTGCATAACTCTTAAGTAGCTAATTAGCTACTTAAAGAGTTAAATGCAGGCGGAGCGGGACACCACTGATAACTCCAGGAACAGCAGCTGTTTTGCATATGCAAACAGCTGCTTTGTTCTCAGCGTTATCAGTCATGTCCTGTTGAACTGATAGCTCCGAGAAACAGCAGGAGCACTGACAGCTGCTTTGTTTTTGGAGGCTTTCAGCTGGTATCCCACTGAGAAGTCCCAGTGGGATAACAGCGGAAAGGATGCTATCAGCACCGCCCGCTGAGAAAATCAGCGTGCAGCGCTGATAACAGATGAACGAATAGTGCAGGAACAGTGCATAATGGCCACGCATTTAGACACAACAATTATCACTCAAAAGATGGCTTTTGAGCCAATTTTGAGCGATAATCGTTGTGTCTAAATGGTCCATTATCCAGTAAACTGCTATGCTGATTGTGCATTGAACACAGGTGTGATAGAGATTAGCAATGTCAGAGTGGTCTCTAGTATACACACACAGCATGCCATGTTTTGGGAAATGGTGTGACTTTTGGCAGTCAGAGAAGTCTCTATTAAACCACAAAGGGACTGCCTAGATGCCTAGCTATCTATAAAGATATATTGTATAGTGGAGGAATACCTAAACCTAATCTAAAAAACATATAACACATGCCCTCCCAACATGTTTCGCCACAGGGCTTTATCAAGGGAGCTCTAGTAGGCTATAGTGAAAGAGGCGCTGCACTGACAGCTTTTTTATAGAGAGTGGGTGGGATCATTTGATTTCTAGCCAATGTGAGGCCATATCTATGCAGGACCAATAAATAATGGTTCCATAATGAATGACAGCACAGAGAGAATAGTCTGACCAATAGGATCTGATGACAGTGTGTGTCATATAGATTGAGACAGACGGCGCATAGAATTGCAAGACGGGGCATATGTAATCCCTTCTGCAAATATGCCAGGTGGCGCACATGCTCAGTGGGTGAGGAGAGGGAGAAATTTTAAAAAAAACTTAAAAAAAACCTTTACTTTATTTTCTCTTTTTTTCTTCCTCTCTCTTCCTTTTTCCCCCCTTCCTTCCCCTCTTCTCTTTCTCTGCTTTCCCCCCATTCTCTTATAGTCTTTTCATCATTTGCCCAGTGGGGCAATATTTAAGTATTCAAGGAGTAGATGTGATTGTATGCAATATTTAATATGACTCCAAGAAACAAGGCTGATGGTTGCTGTTCTTTCATTTCCGTACAGATATCATATAATATATACATCCTACATGTATTATTATAAACTGTATATTTTAATTTATATTTAATCTATAAATACGCTCATGAGATATTGTATGTAATTTGTGCCTGATTATGTAACCCTTTAGTATATAAAAAGCTGCCAAGATGCATTTTACATAAGAAATAGATATGAGCGAACATACTCGCTAAGGGCAATTGCTCGATCGAGCATTGCCCATAGCAAGTACCTGCCCACTCGGGAGCAAAGATTTGACTATAAGAAGGCCCACAGAGGGGGCATTATAGGAAAGAGGAGCAACAGAAGAGGCACTATAAGAGGAGCAACAAGAACACTAACTAAAAAAGGTGACAGAGGAGACACTGTACTTAAGAGGGATCTCAGAAGAGGACTGTAACTCAAAACAGCCATAAATGAGGCTCTGTAAGTAAGTGGGGCCACAGAAGTAACACTGTAACTAAGAGTGGCCACAGAGTGGGGCAATGTAACTAAGTGGGTTCACTATGGGAGTGGTGCTGAGAGGGGCATTGGAGGTAGCAGCAGTTTAGTGAGAGTGTGTAGAGAGGAGTCATGGCTGGAAGAATTCTTCATGGTGGTCCGGGCAGAGAGAGGCAAAACAAAAACTGACATAAATGACTATCACTTTATAGAGCTGGTATCTGACTATTATTTAGAGTTATACTAGTACAATCAGGGGGTCACTAAGGGAAACTATTACTTTGAGGAAGCATGAAGGATGTGGCTTATGTAGGAGGGTGTGTGGCCTAATGTTAAAAAAATGGCTGCAGTGCACGTAGCTTACAGTTGTCCCTCTTTTCATTGTTGGGAGGTATGAATTTACTATGCAACTACTGAATATGTTTTATTTTTAATGCCAAGACAGGGTTAAAAGGCAGATGTATTCATAAGCATCTTAGAAGTACATTTCTGGAGAGTAAGGCTCAAAAATAAGATTCTGTTTACTTGGTAATTCGCTTAACAGTTCACATGTTCTGTGCCTGCCTGGGCACGACAGGCTTATTTTTGAGCTGAACATACACCTCAGTGTTGTTTACACTGATTTATCTCCATTTTTTTATTAATGGAGTTTTCCCACAATCAAACTTTGTGTCATGGCAATATGATGCAGAGTACGTCTTCTTTCTTCCCAACAGAGAGTGGTCCATAGATGTATGGTTACTCTTCATAACACTCTAGGTAAAATCTGGAAAAGCCTAGTCAAGAAAATTCACTGATCTTCCATACGGAGAATAGAATGGGATGGATGTCTCCATTCTCAGGATCTGTAGGGGGTTCCAGCATTCAAACCCCTCACCAATGAGAAATTAACTCATCGTCGCAGGTCTCTCATGAGCTAAGCCAGAAGCCTACTGCACACTGATGAGGGGCAAACACACCGAAGCAGCTGTATGTGCATGGTTCTCTGGCTTGGTTTCCTATTCCAATCATTGTTAAGACTTGTTAGAAAGTGACATGGATTTGTAAGGAATGTTGCCATCCAATAGGTAGCGCTGCAGAGGTATTTTTCCATTTTCCTTATTTGCATAAATCACCCAGAGGAGCTAGCATGGCCTTATAAGTCTCTTTACTCCTCTTTTAGGTGTCCCCACACCCCTTTTGGGTGCTCTTCTTGGGCAGAGACTATACCATTCCCCGACCCACTCACCTAGATGTCTCCATACACTTTTTTGGTGCTCTCCTTAAGGACACATGACACCCCTCCTGACCCCGATTAACTAATTTAAAAAGGCTATATGTGCTATAGATGATAAATTGGATCTGGCAGTAGACTATGTGAAGGAGACCAGGAGAGGTGGATGTTCACACTCTTCATCTATACAGCAAATACATAAAGAATGTGTCTGATATATTCTCAGGTCACTTCTATTAGCCAAACACTATAATAATTTTTTGCCATGTTGGCTAATAGGAAAGTGTAGCTGACTCAATATTATACTGCCTTTATTTAAGGTGGCACAGTCTACATACAGATCTGCTTAATCATAAGAAAACCCCTTTGAGGTAAGATTTACACAACAGCTTGACTAAAAAGTGCATCAAAAGCTGCACCAAAACCTGGAATGGATCCTAAAGGAGAAAGAAAGTACACCTAAATTAAACGTCTTCTCTTTTTAATATCTGCCCTTGCTAAAAATAATACACCTAGGATTGCTCTATGTGGACCCGGACTGATGGTTTAGTTCTTTGTTATGTGGTCTTTTAAGTCATGGTCCAATTATCAACGCGGTTGCCTTAGCTGCGTAGCTAAAGGCTCTTGGGCCCAGGTGCAAAAGTCCCTCACTGCTCTGCCCCCGTAGCTACTTTGCCTATGGCCCGCCCTAAAAATACAATAAATATACATACATACATGTATATAGATACAATGGCTCAGCTCTAGTAGCCAATAAGTAGTGCAGTCACCATATAATAGTTTGATACCAGTTCTACACAGTGATAGTGATTACAGTGCAGTTACCTCCAGTGATCACAGGTGACATCATCTCCGATTGGTGTCATCCACTTTCTCTTTTCTTCTCCATTCAGTACAGATAGTCATGAAGATTTGTTATCTCTATGACTCATTTTGGCATGCTTTCCATCCTGCTACTATCCCCAAATGATCCTCGTAATGTCCCACAGTAAAAGTGCTCCCTCTTGAGCCCAACAAAGTAACTACTCGAAAAGAGTAATAATTCCCCTAAATTGACCTCCACAAGAAATGATGCCTACTTTGTACCCTCACACTTTAATAACACTTCTTTATGCTCCACATAGAGATAATTAGTTTTTGTTTTCACTGCAAAGTAATAATGCCCCAATAATGCTCCAGAAAAGTAATAATACCCCCCAATGCTCACAAAGTAAGGCCTAATGCCCATGGCTGGATTTCTGACGTGTTTTATGCGGCAGAAATCCGCAGCGTTATCCCGCAGCTATTAGGTTCTATTGAACCTAATAGCTCAATGCTCACGCTGCAGAATTCCACTGAGGAATTACGCAGCGTGAAATAAACTGCCGCATATTCTAAATGCTGCAGAAATATGAACGGCCGGCTTCCATTGTAGTCAATAGATGCTGGCCGTCAAGCTATACTTCCGATGTAACACAGTGGAAGTATAGCGTGAATATGCTTCCCCACCCACTGCCGGCGCCTCATATGACACTGTTGGCGCATCATGCGGTGTACTGCGCATGCGTGGCGGTGCGTCATGCGGGACTTCGCACAGCGGAACCGGGAGGTAAGTATGGGGTGTTTGGGGGGGTGCCGTGATGGACTCTGCTGCGGAATTCTGCTGGCGGAGTCCGTCACAGCTCTGGCCATGAGCCCTAATAATGGTCTCTTTGTGCCCCTTGAACGGAATGTCTGAGTTATTTTTTTTTTTATTTCTGCTCCCCATGTATAAAAATAATAAACAATCATTTAGTCACCTCTCCCAGCTGCCCGCAGCAGCTCCATTGTCTCTACCAGGGCAGTGTTGATTGGCCTCAGCAGCCTGTGGTATCCCATAAAAAGGCTGACTGCAGCCTTTCAGAGATGTCAGCACTTGAATGCTGAGGTTTATGATTGGCTGCAGCAGCCTGTGACATCCTGTACAGGAGCATAGCTATAGGGGATGCAGAGGATGCGGTTGCACCCAGGCCCAAAAAACCTTAGGGGGCTCATAAGGCCTCTCTTCTCCATATAAAGAGCCCAGTACTATGAATAAAGCATTATAGTTGGGGGCCCTGTTACTGGTTTTGCATTGGGGCCCAGAAGCTTCAAGTTACGCCTCTGAGCCTGTACATAAGCTGACTGCAGGCTGTCAATACAGCATCATAGTGGAGACCTAAGCACGTGGCGCTGCAGCTGCGGAGAGCTGAGGGAGGTGAGTATGCTACTCTTTATTATTTTTATACATGGGAGGCAGGATTTTTTTTAAATTTAACTTTGACAACTGCTTTAAATGCATAAACTCTCTTGCACCCCTTTAGATAGATATTCCTCTGCCCTTTTAATTTAATACAGCCTCTCTGTGCCCCTTAAAAAGGGATATTCCAGAACTTTTTGTTATTTTTGCTATTAATGACCGACATGTCATCCATAGATGATGCCCAGGGCTTCTGTCACTGCGGTCAGGAAATTAAAAGCGCTGATCACATTGTAGTGACCCGGATTGGTATTGCAGGCGCAGTTCCCATTGAATTCAATAGGAGCTGTGCTGCAGCACTAGCCCGGGCCGCTGCACTGTGGTCAATGCTTTTTGTTTCCTTGGCTGATCATAGTGACAGTGGTACTGGAAATCAATTGATCAGCAGGGATCCAAGTGACGGGTCCCTGTCGGTCATCAATAGCAAAAATAAAAAAAGTCCTGGAATACCCCTATAAAGTAATAGAGCCCCCTTCTTTCCTTTACAGCCCATATGTGCCATTTTAATGCTAGAGCTCCCATGTTCCCCTTTAAGTTAATAGAGCCCCTGTGACTCTATAGTGTAGTAGAATCTCCCCTGTGTACTTCCCAACCATCCTAAAAAATCTTAATGTCTCTCTCACACTCTCTCACATGCTGCAGTGCTGTGTGTGAAATAGATGTTACTGTGAGCGAATTGTTTGGACGGACAGAGGGCGCTGGGGAGCCTCACAGAAATATAAGAGTTGAGGGGGCCTTGGGGTCTCCCTAGCTTAAGGGCCAGGTTGAAATTGCGATCTGTTGAACCCCTATTGTTACGCTAGTGGGTTGCCTGAAATAAGAAAAAAGGCCTACATTTTTGAGAAACAGTGCCACTATCAGGAAATGATACATGGAAGCACGTTCTAGTGATGAACCATATTCACTGCCTGGCAGTTTGATGGATGAATAATGGTCTGGCAGATACCCGAAGAACACTCCTAATGAAATGCACAATGCATCATGGAAAGTATGGCATAGGAAGGACATTACTATAGGACTATTCATCAGGGTTTGAGCTTTGCCTCTTATTTCCAGTGAAGGTTAATATTAATGCTACAGCATACATAGACATTTCAGAGAATTTTGTGCCTCCAGCTTTGTTAATAGTTTACAGAACGCCCTTTTCTATTTCAGCATGGCTGAAATAGAGGATGCAGGGGATGTGGTTGCCCATGAGGCCTATCTTCTCCATCTAGGGAGCCCAGTACTATGAATAAAGCATTATAGTTGGAGGCCCTGTTACAGGTTTTGCATTGGGGCCCAGGAGCTTCAAGTTTCACCTCTGCATTAAGGGGTTAAGAGAAGTTGGGGGTCTCCAAGATAAACTTTTGCACCTGGGCTCTTGAGCCTTTATCTACGCCCCTGATCACATCCAACACATTTAGAATGCACTGAAACCCCAATTTGGAACCAGACTTTCTTGTCCAACGTCTGTACCTGATCTTTTGGCTGAATGAGCACAAATTTCCACAGACACACTGCAAAATCTTGTGGAAAGCCTTCTCAGAAGAGGGGTTGCAGTTTTAGCTGCAAAATGGAGCCAAACTTTGTATGAACTGCCATGTATTTGGAATGTCCAATACTTCATATATAGTATGTGTGATGGTCAAGAGTCATGGTCATGGTCAATACAAATCTTATACTTTGGATGTGAAGAAGAATGTTTCACTTTACTATCTATCTATCTCAAATCTATCTGTCTTATCTATCTATCTATCTCATATCTATCTATCTATCTATCTATCTATCTATCTATCTATCTATCTAATGTCTATCTATCTATCTATCTCATATCTATCTATCTAATACCTATCTATCTATCTATCTATCTATCTATCTATCTATCTATCTATCTATCTATCTCATATCTATCTCATATCTATCTATCTAATATCTATCTATCTATCTCATATCTATCTACCTCATATCTATCTATCTATCTATCTATGTATCTCATATCTATCTATCTATCTAATGTCTATCTATCTATCTCATATCTATCTATCTCATATCTATCTATCTCATATCTATCTCATATCTATCTATCTATCTAATATCTATCTATCTATCTATCTATCTATCTATCTATCTATCTATCTATCTATCTATCTATCTATCTATCTATCTATCTATCTATCTATCTATCTATCTATCCCATATCTATCTATCTCTCTCTCTCTATGTATCTCATATCTATCTATCTATCTATCTATCTATCTATCTATCTATCTATCTATCCATCCATTACAAATCATAAATCATCTAGTAATCTACCATTTTCTTTGCTTCCTTTCTATGACTATGGATTTTTGCGCACATTTATGCATTTATTCCTTGATTTGGACACATTTATTAAATGCTATTGCTATTCTAAAAAAAGCTGCAAAAAAGCTGCAACCTTACTCTACACAGACTCTGGCATAGAACAAGTGCCGTGTGTTTATCTAGTCTGACAGCCAATGCCAGTGATGTACAGTGTGTTGTGGCAGATGCAATCATACATTCGTCACAACATAGGCCAATAAATTAACTGAGATTTAGCTTAGACATTGACAAAAATTACACTTTTAATGTTAGCCAAATGTCTTTATTCTGGTCTGAAAGGCTTCTTGTATGATATTTGGCAGTGAGACACATTGTGCTGTACGAATGTTCTGTTATTATTTCATTAAAGACATCTTCATCAAAGCAAGAGCTTCTGCCGAATGTCATCACATTAGGCACATAGCAAACATCGTGGAAGTAATGCAGAAAGTAGAATCTCTCCAGTTGCAGTAATGCTATTATGTAAGCATTTTCTATTTTGCAGACCACAAGACTTACTTCCATAATAAGCTTATGAGCACATGTTTCACAAAGCAGCGTAAACTAACCCCGTGTCAGCAGAACACAAATCATTTATGTCAGTGTGTAATATGGACTTGGTGGAGAGCCAGAGTTCTTTCCCCTAAGGCCGGCTTCACACGAGCGTAAGCGCAATGTTTTTGCATACTGATCGAGGCTTTTTTACGCGCGCATGGGCATATTTTACTGAACTTTTTGCCCTCGCCAGGCATATTCATTTGCACAGCCAACAAACGCACCCATTGAAATGGCTAATATGTTTCATATGTCTTCTTTTCAAGTGGAATTATGCAGTGTTTCATGCATCTCCATGCATTTTGTGCGCCCGTTTTCGCCCTCCACCCCACCCACATTGACTTCACTTTGGTGCGCAAATACTCAGAAAAATAGAACATGTTCTTTTTTTTTGCCCCAAATGAAATGTGAATGAACCCATTGAGATATTACTGAGTGGGGGCCTATATGGGGAATTATTACTTAGTGGTGGCCTGTGAGGAGCATTATTACTGAGTGTAAAACTGAGAGTATTGCCACACTGTTAAATCTTATACCCCATGAAACATGGAGAAAAGCATGGCAAGTTAGATGTCGCCACAGTGTAGGTGCTGGTTACTGCATAGGGTGTGGGGGGAACACACGGCAAGCTAGATGTTGGCATAATACAGGACAAAACAAACACTGGCAAACTAGATGCTGCCACAGTGTTGATGCTCATTACTCCATGGAAAATGGAGAAAAACACGGCAAGCTAGATGTCGCCATAATGTCAGTACTGGTTATGCCACAGAGTGTGGAGGAACACATGGCAAGCCAGGTGCCACCACAGTGTTAGTAATACGGCCTGCAGCACAATGCAGGACAAAACAAGTATTGTTAAGTTAGGTGTTGCCATATGTTAGTACTGATTACTCCATAGCGTGGGGAAGAGCACTTTTATTTTTCTTTAAACCCGTTAGCACTGCTTACAGATTACTGAACATCTGACACAATGGGAAACATTTACTAATACTGTCTAATGAGACAGTCTTAAAATTTGCTCGATTTTTCACTGACTTTGCTGAATAATAAGACTGTTTAGACTAACTTTATATCACCTATTAGTTGGCTGAGTTTACACCAGATGTTGTGCCAAAAGTTTGATGCAAATTTGGCGCAAATATTCGGCGCATCAGAATGCATTTAGGCTTTGCCCCCTTTACACAAAGTCACGTCCCTTTTTCAGAAGTGGTAAATGAGTGTCCCAAAGTGTCTAAAAACAAATAATAAAGGTGGTATGTAAGCATGTAAGACAATGTTATGGTACATTTTTAATAGTAAATCTGCCCCTC
Organism: Eleutherodactylus coqui; assembly: GCF_035609145.1. NCBI lineage: Eukaryota > Metazoa > Chordata > Amphibia > Anura > Eleutherodactylidae > Eleutherodactylus > Eleutherodactylus coqui. The sequence continues at coordinate 230,200,528 of NC_089838.1, read as the reverse complement.
AGTATCTATCTAATTCTAATCTATAGCTTTGATCTTTTGCAGGCTGTATTCAAATAAAGCTCTCGCTTACGACCTGGGGGTTGCAGGTTCAATCCCCACGTGGTTCAGGTAGCCGGCTCAAGGTTGACTAAGCCTCCCATCCTTTCGAGGTTGGTAAAATGAGTACCCAGCTGGGACGGGGGTTAAAAGATGACTGGGGAAGGCAATGGTAAACCAACCCGCAAAAACAGTCTGCCAAAAAAATGTCACAATGTGACGTCACCCTTGGAGTCGGTCATAACTCGGCGCTTGCACCTGGGGATTTTACCTTTACCATTCAAATAAATAACATTTTTAGTCTTACTTCATTGCAGCTATACAAAAGGAGTCTGTAAGTTGCAATTGAAGAATATAGAGTGAAGTATGTTATTTATAAGGCCTATTTCTCACCCTTTTGATTATATTTTAGTCAGACCTGAAAATGCATAAAAAAGAAAAGTACAAAAATTTCAAAAATACTTCTCATCATTATATGCTTCACTTCTTATGAAACATGAAAGAACACCACAAAGCAGCATGGAGACAGCTTGGCCCAATTTAAATAGAGCCTGTGAAAAGGTGCAGGTATCTGTTCTTCCTGAATGGGATAAGTATATTTATTGAATTTATTTCCCTTCTCATTCTAACATTAACTGGGCTCCAGCTGCGCACTGGTATGTTACAGTATGTATGAATTAGCATTCTCGAAGCAGAAAGAGACAGAAGTAACATTTGGTTTAGTAAAGATTTCTTCTTTTTTCTATGCTTAGCTGGATCTTGCTCTGAGGTTGGAGAGGTTATCCTCTAAGATGGAGAATGTCTTCCTTACATAATATTGTACCATTATTCTGCTTCTTTCTCTAGTACCTAACTAAATCTCATCTCATGTTCCAAGCATTCAAGTTAGATAAGATCGAAGTAGCAGAAGCCAATGTATCTCTTTAAGACCAGAAAACCAAGTCAGGTTCAGGTTTTCATTTGTCAACTAGAGAACCCTTAGGCCTCATGTCCACGGGGAAAATCAGGCCCGCTACGGATTCTCCATGGAGAATAGCGGGTCCCTCCTGCCCCGCGGACATGAGTGCTGAAAATAAGAATAAACTTACCCGCAGCGGACTGGGCAAGTCTTCTCTTCTTCACGGCCGGATCTTCTTTCTTTGGCTGGTGGATGTACTCGGCACGCCGGCAGCGTGCCGCTCGCATGCGCCGGGCCGAAGAAAGAAGATCCGGCCGTGAAGAAGAGAAGACCTTCCCGGACCGCTGCGGGTAAGTTATTCTTATTTTAGGTCTCCCGCGGATCCGGACGGCTTCCATAGGCTTCAATAGAAGCCTGCGGGAGCCGTCCCCGTGGGAGACCCACTCGAAAATGGAGCATGTCACATTTTTTTTCATGCTCCTTTTTTTTAAAATTCACTTTTATTGACCATCTGCGGGTATTTATCTACCCGCGGGTTGTCAATGCATCCCTATGGGATGCGGATCCGCATGCGGGTGATCCGCTGCGGATTTAAAATCATATTTTGCCCGTGGACATGAGGCCTTAATAAGACACCAGCTCAATAATATTGCAGCATCCCGTAGCATGCACAGATCATCTACAGAAGACATACATGTATGACATTATGGAGGGGCCCAGAAAGAAAGCATGTACTGGGCCACTACAATATCATCAGTGCAGGCTGTATACCTAAGCCTCTAAAAGACTATCCGGGTAAGACCCAAGGATTGGTTGTCCAGCATTCATTTGGGACCCCTATCTGGATCAGGATGACCATTTCTCTAAAGATACCTAACTAGGATTAAAACACCATGAAGACAAGAAGATATTCCTGTAGGGTGTCTCCGGACACAGGGCATACGTTGAGGAGCTGAGAGGGTAGAGTAGTCACTTGTCACGGTGGCACTTACCAGGCTCCTCCCTGAAGGGACACACGTAGCCTCAGCCAGAGCAGTGCTGGGCCTTTTCTGGACCCCCTTAGGAGAGGGATGGCCAATAAACATAAGAACAGGATATAAGGTTGTCACGAGTGACGCCACTGTTCTGTTACCCACTGGAATGACCCTTGGCGGTAAATAAATGAGCTGCAAACTATGTAATGTACCTCAGGTCCCTGGGAATGGTCAGGGCCTGGCAAAACTTTACTTAGGAAAACCTGAGCAAAATACACTTGAGAATACACTGCAATGAAAAAGAGAAGAGCAGCACTCCAGGGAATAAAATCACTTTGGTATCTTTATTGTGCCCATAAGACATGAACAACGTTTCGACCCTGCTCCAACGGGTCTTTGTCAGCGTGTGCTGTGACTAATTGACTACTTGAGAATACACTGGTGCATGTAAACAGAAAGATTAGTGGTCAGGGAGGAAACACACGATGACACCGATCCTGCAGTTGCAGTTATCTTCTAGGAACCACTTCTGGACGGGGAACTCTCCAGAGGAAGATAGGGGTAGGGTCACTCCACAGACACTCTCTCAGAACAGTACCTCTGCATGGTAGTTTTGGCCGTCTCTTCTCACACCCACTCTCAATCTCTCTCTCTTACTTCTTCTCACTCACTGTTGGCTCCTGGCATCGGGGTACTCAGGAAACCTCTCTTCTTCTTCCATTCTTCACCACATGAGGGTTGAAGGTACCCTCATGTGGCTAGCTCTCTCTCTCAGGAACCCAGAAGAGCGGACTGACTACCACACCCAAAACACTCATACTTATAATCTCTCATATACCACATGAGAGGACATAAATTGATACATTTGCAGGCAGCTCCCAGTCTTATGCAAATATTAACCTCTCACTTGCTGCAGCTGTGTAATACACACACCAAGATCACTAGACAACTTTGCACAGCGCATCTACAAAAGATATGACATGTATAACATTTGTGGAGGGGTCAGTAACATAGACGTCTGGGCATTACATGGTAATAATTCTACTTTGTGCACCCCACAAAGTAATAATGCCACATTGTGCCCCTCAAAGTAATAGTGACCCTCTGAGGATTAATGCCCTGCTATGCGGTCCATAGATCCCAAGGCTCCAGTCAACAGAGAACAAACTTTATAACTCAAGCTGGTGTATGACAGCTACAACATAGCATAGCTCGACTTCCTCCATTGCTTACTCCCTTGTACAAAATTTTCTCAAAGGTGCACAGTGTGGGGCATAAATATACCCACATTGTATCTCAGAATACAAATATGCTTTATAACATGTCTCCTGAATAAAAAACATGCCTCTCACTGTGCACCTGAATACAAATATGTCCCACACAATGCTCCAAAATACCCTTTATAACATTCCACCCCAAATATACTCACCTGCCAACATTCCCACATGGTCACCTCTTCTACTCAGACTCCTATGGAACAATGCAGGCAGCAGGTTGACATCATTGCGCTGTCTATATCGCATAGAAGGGGCAAGAGGGAACCAATAAACATAAATCAATACAAGAAGAAAGAAAAAAAGAACATGACTTTTGCATAAACAGTTATATCCCCGCATCTCCAAAAAAATATATATATACTGTATATATATATACATTTCTTATATAAAATGACAATAATGGAAAGGGAGGTACAATTTAAATATGTGCCTTAGTGACACTTTCTGCTATTAAAAAAATAGAAAAAATATGAGAAATAAATAATTATTTGCTTTTTTTATATATTTTCATGAAAATTTTTTTTACAAAATTTGGATAATTATATGAGCATTTTCATTTTCTTACCACGAAACTTGCTAAGAGCACACTTCTCTGCCTATATGGTGTTATAAGCACGTCCTGATGGACTGCATCATACTGCATGTAGTCTCTCTGACACCCAGAAGGGTGAGCAAAGATGGGAAGGAGGAGTATGGCGGTATAATCCATCCATGCAAGGCGGCCACCACTCATCCTCGGCTTACTGTAATAGTGTCACAGGAACTGAGGATTGTTCTGCACAGACAGGATATATTTTCTTCCAAACATTCCCAGCCATACCACCGCCATAACTGGGGTTTTTCCAATATAAGGAGGTAATGCTCTTTTTTGATTTCCACCTGATCTGTTATGTTCCCTCCCATTTAGAAATTGTGGATCACATATACAATAAGATACTGTCAGAGCTGGAGGCCCAGTTATCTGCCGCACATGCAAAGTCCCATAGAGGTGATGCCAGGTCTCTCTTGGCAGACTACTCGTATCCCCGCTTGTACTTCTCACACTTGTTTTTCTTACATTTCTACTTGCCAAGAAGAGAGGCATATTCTTAATCAGCAAAAAGTTTCAGGAAGTTTCTGGATTTAATTGAAAGCAGAAACTTTTAGATGGCTTTATATTACATAGTTCAATGCTGTTGTCACAGTTCACCAATGCCTATGGCTAGCTTAAAGCTTAGCACCACTTTTTAATGAAATCTTTTTCTTGTCTTGTATAGATCCTCTGATTTCACATCAAACGAGCGCTGGTAAACTTGTTATTTGTAAAGCATCAACTCTTTCTGCAGCGCTTTCAGGTTTATTGCTCATTTTACCAACCTCGGAAGGATGGAAGGCTGAGCCGGCTACCTGAAACTTGCGGAGATTGAACTCACAACCTTCAGGTCATGAGCGAGAGCTTAGGACTACATTTCTGCTGCCTTAACACTCTACGCCACCCTCCCTCACCCTCCCTTTTTTTCAGCTCCCATGGAAATCTACATGAGCTCCCTGTGATCTATGCGAGAAAAAAATCAGGGCTGAAAATCGCCGGAGATTTGGTGATTCTCAGTTGCAAATTTTTTTCTCAATGCTAAAAAATACCCATGTAAATACATGAATTGGAATCCAATGCTTTACATGGTCGCGATATTCCGGCGATGTTTTCTCGCAGCTAATAGCTGCGAGAAATTGCTCGTGTGAATAGGGCCTAAGGAAACGCTGCTGAATTCTGCTGTATTAATATCTGACTAAACAACGTGCACCAGTATTCACTATCACATTAATCAGATATAGCAAAAACTGAGATCTTCCACATTGCAGAGATCGGTGCCTCTTACCACTTCTGTATCTGACAGTCTCATTGCTACCTGAGCGCAGGCAGTGCGCAGCAATCTGGTAACAATAACCCAGAAGCATTTTGAATGCTGCATATACATTGGAAGCAAATTCACAGTGCATTGCAGTAGATTGAATCAGACTGCTGCGTATTATCATATTTATATCTCTTCCTCAAAGCACCCTAACAAACATGATATTGAATTTTGAAATTGCATTGTGAAATCTGGAGTGGGATTCCGTCTCTGGATTCTGCAGCAAATCCAGCCCATAGCATGCTATGGCAATACACGATTTTCCGCCCACGAGCAGACGATTTTCCGCCCACGAGCAGACGATTTTCCACTCGTGAGGAAGAAATCACAGCATGCTGCAATTATGTACAGGCTACACACAGCCAGCTCCCATTGAAGTCAATGGAAGCCATTCGTCCTGCGGCTATTCTGCAATCATCATTGCAGAATGGTTGCGGCAGCTGCGTCATTGCCATATGGACGGCGCAATGTCATCTCTAGATGGTGGACAGGTACGCTGTGGTCACCAGCTGGGCACCGGGTCGAACTCCTCTGTGGGAATCCCACATGCGGGGTCCGACCTGCCCATGTGCACGCGGCCTAAGCCAGTATATAAAAAACAGTAAATAATGAGCAAAGCATTAGCAGATTATAAAGCTGTATTTAAAGGGGTTTTGTCATTACAAAACTCTGTCCACCTGCTCGGCCCGGTCTGAAGTAAAAAAAGAGGGCATACTCACCTGTCCTGGAGCCCCAGGAAGCAGCTGAGAGCCACCACTGTTATTGACAGCGACTTCCAGGTGAATGGCCCGGTGGAAGTCAGGTGACGTCTGCGGCCAATCAGAAGTAGCAGGTTCACCATACATGTTTACCAGGAGCATGTATGTGACATGTGTACAGTTACGCTGCGGCCTCTGACCGCAGACAACAACTGACTTTCACTGGGCCGTCAAACCGGAAGGCTCCTAGCTGCATCCCAGGGCTTCAGGACAGGTGAGTATGCCCTCTATTTTTACTTTAGGCCGGGCTGAGCAGGTCAACAGGGTTTTATTGCAATGACAAACCCCCTTTAAGAGGGTGATATCAAGGCAATCTAAAGTATCCAGTCCAGACATAAAACATCTTTGCATGTTTCCCGTAAAATAAAATCAGCTTTTACAGTTACATGAATTGGATGTCCATCCACAAGTGCCTTCCAGCCTGAACTCCGCTTCAAGACCCTATCTTCACCAATCTGGTCCTGGACATCAGGTGTTGCTGCCGATGGCAGCAGGGCTCTCTACTAACATAAGCTATAACAAGTGTTAGGACTCTTTGCTGCACAACTATTAAAGGTAATATAATGCTTGTGTCTCCTCTTTTCAGCTCCATTATCGAAGTGACTAGAGACAGCAGTAATGCCAAACGAAGCCACTGCTGAAAGTATTATGAGCTTTGCAGCCTGCTGACTGAAGCTCTTATCAGCTGATCATTAGTGGTCCCAAGTGGCAGACTCATGCCGATCTGCTATTAATGATTTATCCCAGTGTTTTCAACTCCAGTCCTCAAGATCCCCCAAAAGTTCATGTTTTCAGGATTTCCATAGTATTACACAGGTGATCTAATTATGGTCAGTGCCTTAGATATTGCCACCAGTGTTCTGCCTATAGGATATCTTCAAATCATGACCTGTTGGGAGTTCTTGAGGACTAAATTTGGGAAACACTGACCTATTCTAAAGATAAGTTGTCAAAACCCCTATAAATAAAGGCACACAGAGCCTGGTTACCGACAGAGCTGTTCTTCTCAAGAAAGACTGGTCAGTTAAGACTGCGCCTTGATGCAAACAACTTTCGGAAGGCTTCAGAATCTTAGTCCATAGTTAAGATAAATTATCTACTGATGGAGAAAATTCAGGGCCATTACTACTCTTGCACTCACAGTTCTTGTAGGAAAATGTTCTAGGGCAGATGAGACAAAAGTGGACCTTATTTGCACAAATGCACAAAGCTATGGGGAGGGGGGGGGGATATGCCAACACCAAAACCTCATCCTAGCTATAACGCATGGTGGAGGGAGCATCATAGTTTGGGGTTGCTTAGCTGCCTCATAAGCTGGACATTATCTTTGAGGGACTACAAGGAATGGGATGGGTGCAGCAACCCTGCAGAGGTGCCTAGAGAGGAAGGCTTAGAGTGAGGCTGTAGGATTAAGCCAATGGGCTAATGGAGGTGCAGCCAGCGAGAAGTACGCCTTACTGGTGGTATGCATGGACAAATGTGCAGACAGTAGTGTATAAAAAAAATCTTGTACATGGAACAACCTTCCAAAATAACATGGAGGATGAGGATAAAAACCTATTTAGTGATGTATCAACATGAAACCTTGATTCATCAATAAAGAAGATTTTATTCTTCACTGCTTGTTAAAATACCTTCTCTTAGAAGGTTGTGCCTTGCGCCAAAGTTTGATCTTCACACTACTGTCTGCAGATGATCTTTGAAGGAACAATGAATTCTAAGGTGATTCCAAACACTTCAAAGGAGAATGTAAGGGCAGTGGTCCATGAGCTCAAGCTGAAGAGACGTTGGATGATGCATGGTTTCAATGTGCTTCACCTGTAAAAGCCGTATGGCTGAAAACTGCATTGCAAAACCACAGAAATTTGTAGTAAAACACATGCGGTTTTAGATTGCAATTAAAATGCACATCAAAAACACTAAAAAAATATAATAGAAACATGGTGAACCCTGTGGAAACCCAGCTTAATTGTTAATTAGATAACAATCAGAGCATATTTTATTAGTAAATTAGTACAGAAATCCAGGTGATGCAAAGGTTCACTTACTTTTTTAAGCAAACGTAAACCTCGCCGGTTTACAGTTCAATTAAATCATTTAAAAATACTAAAGGCTGAAGCCCAGACCCGGACTGGAAAATGTTCCAGAGTCCTGCTAATACATTTTATGTTGCTTTTTACACCAGTGAACTAATTAAGCAAGTAGACTAGGAATATATTACAAGGGATGATGTCACATCAAATAATTGCTGCCACATAACGAGCAGCTGTCTTTTTATGATACCTTATAAATACAAGACATGATGCTGGCAACTGCTTCCTGGCTGGTGCCTTGTTTTGTCTGTGGTTTCCACTTACAGTAACTGTAGAGTCTGCAATGTAGGTCATGGAGATTTTATTTATGTGGGCAGATTGGGCATACATACTTCAGTAGACAGGATTATTAGTAGATGAATGCTGATTCGGTTGCTAAATTGCCAAAGAGTAGATGCTGGTTTGAATGAATACATAGTAAACCCATAGGCCCACATTTATTATAAGTGGTGCATTTCGAAATTAGAGAAGGTATTTGGTGACAATTATTAAAATACACAACCTCATAAATCTGGTGCATTTGGGTGACATTGCAAAATTAGGCATAAACTAAATAATAAATATGGACCACAGAGTAAATTTGGTCACAGCTGTTCAAAGCAATTGCCAACAGATTGGGCAAAAATCACTATGCATTATATGATAGGATTGCTCCATGAACATGCGTATTGGGCTTGGTTGAATGTGGCTGTTAATGCTAGGTACAGTATGAAGGAAGAGATAAGATAATTGGAGACGCTACTCATAACTTTGGGGAGACAGACAACAAAATTCAATCTATACATTTAAGGTTCTGTTCATATTTCTGTTCCAGTGACATCTGAAGGAACCCACTGACTATAATGTATTCCGTCTGGTTCCGTCCAGGGGGTCCATCATTCTACCAGAAAAAATAGCACAGCATACTGCGCTATTTTTTCCAGAATTTATGTTGAAACCTTTAGCCTGGGTTCACGCAGGGCGGATTCGCTGCGGTTTTGCCGCGGATTGCCGTTGCATATCCGCACTGCGGAAAAACTGCTGCGTTTGCAGTGCAATGCAGCACAAATGAATTTTGCAAAAAAGCTGTTCTCACAGGACGGATTTTTTCCGCACAGCCGCAGTGCGGAAATGCAGCATGTCCATTCTTCTGTCTTTTCCACAGCGCTTTTTAGTCCATAGACCTCTATGGACGCAGCAAAATCCGCGGCAAAAAGTAAAAAAACGCTGCGGAAAAAAACGTTTGCAGATTTTTCCGCAAGAAAATCCGCAGGAAAATCCGCAAGCCCAAATTAACCTTTGAAGCGGTTTTGCAGCAGAAGCATTTCTTCTGCGGCCAAAACCGCAATGGAAAAACCGCGGCAAAACCGCAGCAAATCCGCTCTGTGTGAACCCAGCCTTAGACAGAACGGAAATATGAATAATATCATATCAGACTAAACTTTATGTTAGCCCCTTTGATTTGAGCTAGTCCTTACCCAATGGGAAAATAAAATATTTGTGCATGTATTATACTAGCTTACATATTTTCTGTTTGACCACAGGTTAGATGATTATATCACAAATTCCCATAACCAGTCCAGGTGTATTTCAATCATTTTCACATCCTTTCTAGAGATATGACCTGTTCTGCTAGCAGAAATTTCTAGGCCTCCTAAAGTAAAAATATTAGGTCACTCTATATGCAAGTTTAATGTCATACAGAGGACTGCAAAAGAAATTGGATCACATGCTCCGTTCAGTGTTTGATACTGAAAACAGTAATTAAGCAACATAAAACTTCTGTGAGCTATTATAAGTAGTGGAAAAAAAAAAACTTTTGATACATTGTATCCATAAACAAAACATATTTTATTAATTAATTTAAACATAATAAGGCTGGTTTCATATCTGCGTTGGAACCTCCAGGTCAAAGGTTCTGTCACAGATCCGGCTCAAATTAGCACTTATTCTTCCGTCCAAGAAGAGCTGGGCGGCTCAGCGCAAACTGAATGGACCCCATTATAGTCAATGGGGTCCATCCGGTGCTGTTCGGCTCCATCCTGAGATGGAGCCATTTCCCGAAGGGATTCCTCTTTCCTGCTTCCCAAACAGATCAAGAAAACGGAACCCCAAGCGCAGATGTGAAAGCACCCTTAAGGCAATTATTATTTTAGCAAAGCCGTAAAGTGTCCGGCATTCAGTTGTTTAACACAACTTGTGAAAACCAAAATACGTGTTCTCTGCTGTATCTATCATGAACAAAAGGAGGCGGTAACAACAAATATCATAACGTTCAACTACCAAAAGTGAAAATATTTGCTGTAATAACATCTGCTGGCACTAATATTAAGTGGGGCTGCCCCTAGCCTTGATGACGGCAGCACAATGATGGGGCATAGAGAGATTTTGGATATGTTCATCAGGTATCTCATGGAACTAGACCTTGATAAGGAGTTCCCTTAGCTGTGGCCATGATTGAGGTTTATCTTCAACACTTCCTCACCCATCTTGCTTCACAGTTTTTCAATGAGATTACAAAGCCAGACAATTGCCAGGCTATGGCAAGGTGGACATGTTATTGTCCTTCAGCCATTTTTTAACCTATAAAATTGTAATTGGAAATAAAAATCAAAAAACTTAAAACTATGGTGCTCAAAGGTCAGGGAATGGGGAGTCAAGGAAGTGGTGTTTGGCCTCATGAAGTTGCCACACACACTCTTTTCAACCCGCTTTGTGCATATGCTCTTCCATAGAGTTGAATGAGAGAGTGTGTGCACACACAAAGTGGACTGAAAGAAGAGTCACTCTGTGTGCGTGCAGAAACTTGTGGGGTCACACTGCTGGAAAGGAGCTCCCAGTGGGTATCAAACACTGCTCCCTGGACTTCCCGTTGCCTGAACTGTGAGCTCCATAATGTACTTTACGGCGCTCAAAGGTCGTGACAGGTTCCCTTTAAACTACAGTATGCAATGTAATTGATGTGCAGTACTTTAATCATACATGTTGTACCATTTGGCATGGAGTTGAATCATCCTGGAATATGCATTTTCATATATTTTCATATTGCTTTTGAATAGTAGGCAACAGTTTCCTCCTGAGAATGCCTGTGTATACCTTAGCATTGATAGTACACTGACACATTCAAGTTGACCCATCCCTTTGTAAAAGGGATTACTTCTTTGTCAAGACATCTGTTGACCAGCCTGACCGTTAAGGTTGAATTTAGACTCTGAGAAAATAACTCCTTTCCATTGCTCAATAGTCCATTTCAAGGCATTGGGATCTCGTTTTTGCAGTAAGTAGAGGCTTCTTCCTTGGACGGTGTCCAATGAGCCCTTTTGAAATGAAATGCCTGTGCACAGTACTACTGCTTACATTCACTCCACACTCTGCTTCCCACGCAGTCCTGAGATCCGCTGAGGTGGCTTTTCTGGTTTTCAGTGATAGATGTACAAGACTTCAGTCCTGTGCTGAAGTTAATTTCTTTCGGCATCCACCTCTGGCCTTCCTGTTCACTGTACCAGTTTGATGGAATATAGGCAGCAAACGAGCAACACTGGAATAATTAGAGTGGATCCTTTTTGTTATATGATGTATAGAAAAACCTTCGGCATTCAATGTCAGCACAACGCTTTTATTATGAGAAATTAACTGCACTAAATGAGCCATCGCACTGCTGTATTGAATCTCAAAACACAGGGCCGCATGTATCACTATAGATGTCTGCGCTATTTGTTCCATTTTGAAAATGGAAATGAAACACAATGGAATCAAATGGAAACATTTCTTTTTTTTGATAACCCATTGAAATCAATGGGGGAAAATGGAAAAGTTCAATTGAATTTGATTTCCATTTCTCTGCTCCAAAAACTGAACAGAGGAACAGAAATCAAAAACACTAGTGTGAATGAACCCTTACTTACTGTTTGTACCAAGCACGGAATGTGATCTAGCATGTGATCTACCTTTTTTGTCCATCTCTGGAGGTATAGATAAACTATTATCTGCTAGTTTTTATACTGCTTAGATTTGTGTAGAACAAAGAATTGGACTGTTGCAATCATACCTGCCTAAACCTTCTTTTTACTAGTGTATAGGTCAGAGACATCTAGACTGCATACACAATGGATCCAAAGAGATGAAGAACAGAATTTTATTAGAATCTATTGTATATCAGGAAGCAATCACATATTCTTAGTGTTAATATAGGTCTCTTTCATATATATATATATATATATATATATATATATATATATATATATACATATATTTACATTGTGGCAAATGGGGTTCCTCATCTGCGGATCGCCGACCTCTCAGACCGGAGAGCACACATGCACTCCCGACATTTGGAATTCTTTTAAATCTGGCGCCTGCCAGTTTTATTCCACGTCACACAGCACGGCATACAATATCCATAAATGTCCAGGGTTTATAAACCTGCAGGGTCTCCGTCACCAAACGCTGCCTGGGGTGTCTAGAGGGCGTCTCCCTCTGACAGATGGGGTGATGGGTTCCAAACTGGTCTGCACTGGCCCTCAGGCTCCAAGTTCCTGATGCGGCTCCTCTGACCACCTCTCACTCTGGCTAGCAGCCAATTTTCTTTTTCCTGAATGTGCCAGGAACTGATCTTTTTATCTTACTTCCTGAAACACACGGTGTTAACCCTTTCTCTGCAATACCACAATTTCTGTCTGCAGCCCTAAATAGGCCCTTCTATGTACTGCACTGCCACATATCCCCCTCCCCTGATAAAGGCCATATCACAACTTTTTGACTGTTCGGGGATTTCTCTGTGTCGGGTTATCACTGCCACTTTCTTTCAGGGAGGTTATAATACTGAGAACCTTTTACCTTTTCTGAACATTCTCAACTACCTTCACACCTTTTCCTTCAGTCTGTTACTTAACTGGCCCTCTCTCATTAACTGGCCTCTCTTAGGCCTCATGTCCACTGACTAATTTTATTTACAAAATCCGCTCGGGTGTCCCTCGTGCGTGATCCTCGCCCATAGGGATGCATTGGACACCGGCAGGTAAGTAAATACCTGCAGATGTCCTTTTTCCCTGCCGCGCGGATCGCATGTGCGGGAAATCACCTGCAGCATGCTCCATTTTCTGCGGGTTTCCCGCACGGACGGCTCCCGCAGGCTTCCATGGAAGTCCGCGGGGCCGCAGGAAAGCAGGGATTCAACAAAGAAAAAAGGTGTGCACCGACGGACGGGAACCTGTAGCATCCAGGCAGGTGAGTAATATCAATTTATAGGCCTTATGTCCGTGGGAAAGGAGGGACCCGCTGCGGGATTCTGCATGGAGAATCCGCACGGGCCCGAATTTCCTAGTGGATATGAGGCCTTAAAGTCCTTGTGTGGAGTTTGGCTCTACTGACTCGGTTTTGCTACTGTCTGCAACTTCTTTCTCATAGCTTTCTTCTCCAACAACTTCTGAGGCCTTTTTCCCAGTCTCTGCTTCTTCCTCAGTGGCTTACTTTGACCACCTCTCACTCTGGCTAGCAGTCAGCATTCTTTCCCCTGAGTGTGACAGGAATTGATCGTTTTATCTTATTTCCTGTCACACCCACAGTGTTAACCCTTTCTCTGCACTAGCAGAATTCCTGTCTGCATACCTCTACAGGCTTTTCTATGAACTGCACTGCCACATTATATATGAATATCGCTGCTATTTTAATAGAATATCTTTCTAGATGAATTTGGAAATTACATCCTATGAATGACATTACTGGCATTAAAAGGATGACAGCTTTCACTCAGCACTCCCACTGCTGGTGATTGCTCATCTCTATCACATAATTAGTTTACTTTAAGTAAAGAAAGTGAGGAAGAAACTCAAAAAGTGCAACTGTTTCCTGAGCATTTCACAATCACAATCCTAAGGCTGCTCTCACACAGGACACTTTTTACAGTGATTAGCGCAGTGTCCCGAATGCCGTGCTAACTGCAGTACAATGCCACCATTGATTGCAATGGGGCTTCGCAGACCAGCACTTAAATAAAGCTCTGTCTGCTCCATTTTTGCACAGTGATGAGGCGCGTTAAAAAACGCTGTCAAACGTTGCATCATGTGTTCGAAAATGCCATACAAAATCGCAGTACGATGCTGCGGTTTGGCACAGTGGTTTCTGAGCGCATGTGTGAATGCAGCCTTACACTTTTCTTCTGACCTAAAGATATTGGGGCGGATTTACCAATACTGTCTTATAGTTCGACAGTAGTTTATCACAGGGACTCATGCTGGATGATGAATTTGGTGCAGTTGGCACATTTAAAACATCTAGCGCAGTTGGCTTAGTTTATGCCAGAAATTGCACCAAAATTGTGGCACAATTTCTTGAAGCAAAATAGCACATTCCGGCTTTTATCCTTATGGCATCAATAAGCAAATGCCATGGGAAATTTGAAATGCATCCATTTCTGCTGTCCTATTTCATTAATTGCGGTCGGACTCCACTAATAATTATATATTATGATATGTGCATCATAGATTTGCAGCCATGCCCTCATCTGTTTTGTTTTTTAATAAGAAAAACAGCATTTGGATAAAAAAACATTTAATTTATAGATAGTGTTTTAAATTGTATTTCAATAGATTATAGAGTAAATTGTTTTTGCTAATTCCTTGAATCACTTAGTTAGGACTGTTATGACAGAGGCCATAGACTTCTGTTGTAGTAGCCTACAGTTCTGTGCAGTAAATGCTGCTGTGCCATAAAGAAAGAAGATCAGAAGGGGTTAAAGTTTTGAGCACCATCAACCTACTACATCTCTAAATTCTATAATCACATCCCATAGGATAAATCTGACTTAAGCCACTGTAATATCCAAGTCTATGAAGGCATTCAGCTGAATGGTCTGGAGCATAGAACACCAGTTGCCCGAATGGAGGATAGATTAGAAGATTGATTGCTCGCAGTAGTCTGATTATAACAGAGGTGAAATGTTTAATGGTTTGAATATGCTCATCAGTCAAATACAGTAACACCATGGGAAAGGGGTTCAGTCTAGTTATGTGTACTAGATCTTCATTAGCCACATTATGTTCAACCTAGCTTCTAAGCAACAACACTTATGTTCATGTAGGGTAGCCACTGACTATACACTGGCAACTAAGCTGTGGCATCAGAGGTACAACAGTAAACGTATAAAAAAAGCTTGATATTAATAAATGTGTCTTGTATCTTTAAATGTAAAACCTATTTAAAGAGGTTTCCAAATTGTAAGCCAATGATCGCCTGTCCTCAGGATGGGTCATCAATAGTAAATCGGCAGGGGTCTATCACCCAGGACTTCCATCGATCAACTGTTTTTTAGATAGAGTGCTTGAACACTTAGCTGATTTCTGCAGGAAGCAGACAGCTCCATTCTTCCTGCAGTGGCCAGGCTTGGTATTGCAGGCAGAGTTCCCGTTTAAATGATTGACCTGCAATACCAAGTGTGGTCACTGCAGTGGGAACAGAGCTATCTACTTCCTGCAGAAATCTTCTCAGTGCACAAGTGCACTTGTCCAGGGAACAACTGACCGGTGGAGGTCCCAGGTGACAGAACCCGCTAATCTACTCTTGATGACCTATCCTGAGGATACACAATCAATAGTTTACATCTGGACAACCCCTTTATTACAGAGTATTCTATCCTGAGTCTTAAAAGGCATTTCCATTCATAGAATTGCTCTGCTCTTTCTGTAACTCCCATACACCTCGAGGGAGAGGGTCACGTGTATTTAACTGTCTAAAGAGTGCTAAGGACAATAATCGCTAAATAGGGGTTGGCGGACCCCAATTCTCCTAGTAATTGAGAGAATCCAAAGGTGGTCTAAGAATACTTCTATAACTGCAAAAAATGTTCGCTAAAAGCAAACTAAGAAACAGTTATTGTGTTGTATTTGTATTTTTATGTTTCTGTATGATCTAACAATGTACCTAGATGGCAATTTCTAGATTTTGACTATTATTCTCTGTATGATAAGATAAGTAAGTTGCGATACTTGTGCTTTTCACTAGCAATAGCAAAGTATGGCACTTTATTTCTAGAGTGAATACAAACTTTAAAGGAGTTGTTAATCGGAGACAACCCCTTTTTTAATGTAGGTGCCCCTCCCAGCACCCTGGGGAAACAGTGGACTTGGCTAGAAGAATCCATAGCCAGCCAGGAAATGCAGTATTGTATAGTACAGTGGTTCCCAAAGTTTTTCAGCAATAGAGCCCTTTTAGAAGCAAAAGTTTCTTGTGAAGCCCCAAAGCGGGACAGAGGGTGTGGTCAAGGGAGGAGTTAGGGGCGTGGTTTATCACAACTTACGATTTTTATCCATTTGTCATTTTCAAAATCACTTCTACTTTGCTGCTTCTGTAAATTGTGCAGCAAATCCGCCCTGTGTACTAATAGTGACCCCCTATATTGGTGGCCCCAGGATTAATAGTGCTTCCCACAGTAGTCTCAGTAGTAATAACATCCCACACAGTGGCCTTAGTAGTAGCGTTCTCCACAGTGGCCCCAGTAGTAAGAGTGACCCGCACAGTGGCCTCAGTAGTAATAGTGACCCCCACAGTGCCCTCAGTAGTAACACTATCCCCCACAGTGGCCTCAGTAGTAATAGCGACCCCCACAGTGGCTCCAGTAGTAATAGCGATCCCCACAGTGGCCTCAGTAGTAATAGTATTCCCCACAGTGGCCTCAGTAGTAATAGCATCCCCCACAGTGGCCTCAGTAGTAATAATATCCCCCACAGTGGCCCTAGTAGTAATAGTGACTCCTACAGTGGCCTCATTAGTAATAGTGAGCCCCACAGTGGCCCCAGTAGTAATAGCAACCACCAAAGTGGCCCCAGTAGTAATTGTGACCCCCACAGTATCCTCAGTAGTAATAGTGAGCCCCAAAGTGGCCCTAGTAGTAGTGACCCCACAGTGGCCTCAGTAGCATTAGCGACCCCCACAGTGGCCTCAGTAGTAATAGCATCCCCCACAGTGGCCTCAGAGTAATAGCATTCCACACAGTGGCCTCAGCAATAATAACGTACCCCACAGTGTCCTCAGCAGTAACAGCGACCCACACGGTGGCCTCAGTAGTAATAGTGACCCCAACAGTGGCCTCATTAGTAATAGTGACCCCCACAGTGGCCCCAGTCATAATAATAACCCCCACAGTGGCCTCAGTAGTAATAGTGACCCCTACAGTCGCCCTAGTAGTAATAGTGACTCCCACAGTAGCCTCAGTAGTAATAGGGACCCTACAGTGGGCCAGTAGTAATAGTGACCCTATAGTGGCCCAATAGTAATAGTGACTCCCACAGTGGCCTAGGTAGTAATAGTGACCCACACAGTAGCTCCAGTAGTAATAGTGACTCCCACAGTGGCTTCAGTACTAATAGTGACTCCCACAGTGGCCTAGGTAGTAATAGTGACCCACACAGTGGCTCCAGTAGTAATAGTGACTCCCACAGTGGCTTCAGTACTAATAGTGACCCCACAGTGGCCTCAGTATTAATAGTGACTCCCACAGTGGCTTTAGTACTAATAGTGACCCCACAATGGCCTCAGTAGTAATAGTGACCTCACAGTGGCCCCAGTAATAATAACCCCACATAAGCCCCAGTAGTAATATTAACCCCACAGTAATAATATCAACCTCCTCAGTAATATTAACCCCACTGTAGTAATAGCCCTCCAACCCATATACGTACCTTCTTCTTGTAGTCAGTGCCGCTCTCCTTGGCGCTGATCTCAGGTGCACACTGACGTCAGTGAGAGCCCGGAATGTTTTCTCCCTTGTCCTCTCCTGCAGAACTAAGGAGAAGAGAACTCAGGGGAGGAGGATCCAGGGTGCACATCAAAGTGTGCACCGGGATCAGCATCGCTGCATGCTTACCAGCGGGGAGATACTGTACCCCGGATGGTAATTACTACCGTGATGAGCAGCCATCGTCACTTGTGCCATGGGTTTGTCACCACGGATACCTCTAGTCAGAGCTCCTGAGTGTCACTAGCGGAGCACCAAGGGCTCCGCGGAGCACAGTTTGGGAACGGCTGGTATAGTAACTATTCACTTGAAACACAACTTGAGTGCACCAGAATAGGAACAGCACTTATAGAGCCACTCTCTGGCTTAGGGCAACCCCTCTCTATGATGTCCATATGTCCTAATCCAGCATATGGAAGGAGTTATCTTTATTACACAACTGCTTTAATAGTATTGATCTTTCTTAGTCATGTTAACTGTGTTGTCTGTTTTCCTTTCTGTTATGTATTTATAGGAAAAAATAAAATATAGGACGGAAGAAGAAGATGCAAATGTAAGAATACATTGGACTTAAAACTGCAGTTTCATTAATATTGCTGACTATTCTGGTACACGTTTTGAGTAATAGTTTCCTCTATAAATAATAATGGAGGTGGGTATGATAGATAGCTAACATACATCTTGATTACGACTGGTTGTGAACCACTTTAAAGATCTATTATTAAACTGTAAAGCGATTGTTCCCAGCAAAAGAAACCAAGCAATCTTGTAGATAAGATACCTTTTAACGACTAAGAAAAATGCACAATGTTATAGTGAGCTTTCAAACCTCTCAGGATTCTTTCTCAGGCATAATGAAATAGATCCGAACAGGCATGTATATATATATATATATATATATATATATATATATATATATACACACACACTCATACTTATGACAAGGCACAGACATGGATGTGATTAGTTTGCGCTTGAAAGGATACTACAACAGGTTGGGTAGAGAAATAAAAACATACTTAAATAGTTCACTGATAAAGATGTGAAGATTGTATGGTCCCTGAATTAGTATTAGGGGGTCACCAGGCCAAAATGTTATCTGTGTTATAGATGTCTCATACTTTACTTCCCATTGATGCATGAATCCTCTTGAAGAATTTAGGCTTCTATTGAAAGTGTCAAAAGCTGTCATAAATTTTTGCTCCCAAATTCTTCAGTGACTTTGTGATTTGAAATTGCCTCTTCTTCCTGTTATGCAGTGGCTTTCTGCTCCCTGCAGGGCAATGTATGGTACATCACTAGTGATGTAGCATTCACTGCCTAGTAGGGAGCGCCTAATGCTATGCCATGCTAATGCCGAGACTGTGCATGTGCACTGTCTTTCTGTGTTAGTATAGGAACATCCGCGGCAAGACAGCGCGCATGCTCAATCTCGGAATTAGCCCGGCATAGCATTCGGCACTCCTTGCTAGACAGTGAACACTACATCACTAGTGACGTAGCATATATTGACCTGCAGGAAGCAGACTCCTGGAAATGTATATAACGTTACCAGAAGAAGAAGAATCTGTCTGACTGGAGGTCACGTGACCCGGGGAGTGCAGGAGCCAGGAGAAGATTGTCGGAGAGAAGGTGTGGTAAGGAGACTGATGGGGAAGGGATAGGTGAGTATTGATTTTTATTTCTTTTCTCAATGACAAAACCCCTTTAAGTATAACTTTCATGTGTTGTATGTTGTGTCCGTGACTAGAAAAGTGCTTGGCCACATGTAAATCTGTCTTTCTCTCTTTAAGGGCTCCTGCACATTTGCGTTTTTCTTGCACGTTTTTTTCACGCGATATCGCTGCGGTTATTTCACAGAATTATCAATGGGACTTTCTAATGTTAAAAACACACCGCACAAAAATTACAAAGCACAAACTTGCGATGCGTTTTTAACATTAGAAAGTTCCATTGACAATCACGTGAAAAAAAAGCAGGGATATCGCGGCGTTAAAAAAATGTGCAAGAAAAACGCAAGTGTGCAGGAGCCCTAATTGTGTGTCGATGAGATCTCATCCATACTTGCAGTTTCTGTCCTGAATGTCCCCGGGATCTTATAGTCCTGCTGTGTGTTGGGGATTTGTATCCTGTCCTTAGTCCTGTTCAGGTGTCACATGTATTGACCACGGTATATATGCATATTACAGTAGTGACCTATAACACAAATATTGCGCTGTATGCTGAGAAGATTATTATGTCTATGGTCTGGTCCACAAACACCTATAACCATCAGGGATCAGTGTTGCTGTAACACAGTGGTGTACCATCAGGGGTCGCAATTACGACCAGTCCCTGCACTAAGGGGGGCCCAGAGGCCCCGACATATACAAAACGCACATTGAGTGCATTACCAGCAAGTGGCACTGTCGGCTGCGTGATTGGTGCGGCCAATAGTGTGTGGTTGTTGGAGGAGGACAGAGGGAGAGAAGATGAGGGAGGCAGCACCCACGGGCTGGCATTCACAGGGGGGAGGGCTGTTACCAGGGAGTCGGCAGCTAATTACAGTCTGGAGACTCCCATGGCACGTGATCCTCCAATTGAGGGACTGCAGTTGTGAGTGGTCACAACTGCAGTCTATCAGTGCACTGCCAGTCAGCGATTACCAGGGGGAGGGTCTAGATCCCCTCTCTACTCACCCCTGGAGCGATGTCTGGACAGCCTGCAAATGAAAGTCCAGGAGGATTGTAGCTGCATAGCAACATGGATCACATGAGACAGCTCTGGTCATGTGATCCACATTGCTATGCAACCTCAGGTCGTGGACTTTCATTTACAGGCTGTCCGGACATCGCTCCACAGGTGAGTAGAGTGGGGAGTGTACTTAAGTATATATAGCTGGTATAAGTTATACCAGCTGTACATATATAATTATATACAGGAGATCTCCAGGTTACATCAGCACGCTCCGTATGACTATATACAGGGATACAGGGGCATATACATCTACTGTATATAGTGATATGTACCATGCTGGTATAACCTGGAGATCTCCTGTATATCAAACTACTAACGACCACTTGTCAGTGAGTATGTGAGCGCTTCTCATGCTCCGCCCCTGGTGACATCATCAAAGGTCCTACAACATATATAAAACACAGAGCCTGACCGACAGAAGAACAACAAAGTTAGGGCTCTTGAAAAGAGGAGGACAAAAATAACTAGATGAGAATACAACTAAGCCGTTATTATCTTTTGCGGTCCTGACAGAAGACACTGACCTACCACCACCACAGAGATCCATTGAGCTAAAGGACCTGCGAGTGACGTCACTGCTGTGGGAGGAGCCATTCTGCAGTTTGGTAGAAAGCACTGTATGTGGGTTCTTCTCATGCTCCATCCCCTGGAGATCTCCTGTATATAATCATATATGTACAGCTGGTATAACCTGGGTATATACTTATATGATTGCACAATGCTGTCTCAGTGTTCAGTGATGAGGTGACTCCCCGCGGAGATGAAGAAATCTTCTCTGTATGTCAATGGGGCTGCCGCTGGCCCCATTGACAACAAGGTGGAACCCCTGGAAGTCACAGCATCCAGGGGTTGCACATCCAAAAAAGGTGGAATACCGCAGTTATTTGCGTTTTAAAATCCGCTGCCCTATATTTACCGCTGCGCATTTTTGTACGCAGGTAAATATCGGGCATGTGACCGCTGCCATTGAATAGCATTGGTTCTAATAGATGCGGATCGCAAACGCAAGTAACATGTGCATAAAAACGCCCATCTGACTGAGCCCTTAATGTGTATGTCTAGCTTAGTGACAGAAATGATAGGACTGCAGCCCATGTTTTGGCAGTTGTCTTAAAGCTTTATTTTCCTAGCTGGCTTTTCCTTGAAGCATTTATCTTTAGATCAACAACACCAATAAAAGAAATAAATACTTTTGAAAGGCAGAATCCCGCTAGTGTTCTTACAATTTCCGGTCTTTAGTTCAAGGTCTGAGGATTCAGTTGGCATTGAAAATAAACCTCTATCAGTGTTTATGGTAAATATTGTGGTAGCCAAAAGACATATTAGCTTGAAGTCCATATCTCACTCCTAGTTATCTATTCTAGTACATGTGGACCTAAGATAATAGCTAGAGAATAAAAAGGTAATAGTTCAAGAATGCTGTGCAAATAAGTAGCACCAGTGGGAAATCCCATTAAACATAGCTAGACCCCTACGTTGTGCCTAAGGGCTCAGTCACACGGGCGTTTTAACGTGTTACTTTTTTGTGCACAGAACGCAAAAGCACAAACATTTGCATGACCAAAGCAGGCGGCAAGCAGAAAAAAACGCACTTGGCTGCATTTTTCCTCACATAAAGTACGCTGCCTACTAACCCCTGCTGCGGCTGTGACAGCTGCAGCAGGGGATTCCTTTGATGTGAAACCCCTGGATGCGGTCACATCCAGGGGTTTCACCTTAGGTCAATGGGGCTCGTGGCAGCAGCGGCGGCCCCATTGACATACAGAGAACATCGCAATCCTCTGCTACAGCTGTGACAGAGGATTTCTTCATCTCCGCGGGGAGTCCCCTTGTCACTGAACTCTGTGACAGCATTCAATAGCTGAGTGCTGCCTCTGATTGGTCACAGATTTTAAGTCCCCGCCTGCTGAAAGCTCTTCATAGCAGCTCAGGAGAAGACCCCGCTAGACGCGCCTGAGCCCCGGCAGCTGCAGAGAGGTGAGTATATATATATATTTTTTTATTTTTAACACATTTTAGGGATGATTTTCAGGGAAGGGCTTATATTTAAAGCCCTTCCCCGAAAATCAATGGAGGGCTTGCCTGCAGCCCATTATTTTCAATGGAGTCGGCTGTAGCGCCGACTCCATTGAATTTAATGGGAGAACATCGCGCTCCTCTGCCACAGCTCTCACAGCTGTGCCAGAGGATTGCAATCTTCACTATACGTTCTCAATGGGGTCAGCGCTGCTGCCACCGGCCCCATTGAGCACAAGGTGAAACACATGGATACGATAGCATCCAGGGGTTTCAGATCCAAAAAAGACAGATGCCGCAGTTACCTGCGTTTTAAAATCCGCTGCCCTATATTTACCGCTGCGCATTTTTGTGTGCAGGTACATATCGGGCATGTGACCACTGCCATTGAAAAGCACTGGTTCTATATAGGTGCGGATTGCAAACTCAGGTAACATATGCACGTTAAAACGCCTGTGTGACTGAGCCCTAAATCTAGTTAGAAGGAAAACCTTTAAAGCCTTTAAAGTACTGACTCTGGGCTCAGTCACACGGGCGCCGATCCGCCTGTGTCTCTGGACGATAACATGGCCGCACTGCAGGTGCGGACGACTCTTCACACCGGACAGAAAAAAGAACACATAGCTGGAAATGGAGCCAGTCATGCAGAGAATCGTCCGCACGTGGTGCGGCCATCGACTGAGCCCTCTGGGTAGAATGAACACAACTGACCATAACAACTGTCATAAATAATGCTGATATTTCTATCTCACATCTATCTATCTATCTATCTATCTATCTATCTATCTATCTATCTATCTATCTATCTATCTATCTATCTATCTATCTCACATCTATCTAAGTGTATCCCATTATATATTATCTACTATACCAGTAGGGAGTACTACTATTTTATTAAGATAGTGGTGGTCTCTATTGCCAGCAGGGCCATTGTGCTGTTGTTCATTTTACTATCTATCTATCTATCTATCTATCTATCTATCTATCTATCTATCTATCTATCTATCTATCTATCTATCTATCTATCTATCATCTATCGCTATAGTGTCTGGATTTGGATACCCTATAAACAGCCGATCTATTTGCAGAAGCGCATTAAAAATAGACTGCTTTCCTTTTAGAGTTGTTCACATGCCATTACCTCCAGTAAAAGGAATCATTGCTTGCATTTCATCCGTACTCCCTTTAGACTAAACTATGTATTACAGTCAGATTTGCTCCTACGTATTATTCTTTGACACTGCTGTATGGAATGAGTTATATGACTTTAAATATGAAAGGATTTATTAGAAATTCACAGAAAGATAAACATTTCAGAATATTCACTGCTGTAATGAATCATGGTGTTGGAACTAGCGAATGGCTTTTTGACCTGTAAGTAAATTAAGACGTGATATGAATCTCTTGCTATTTCCAGAAAAAGAAACAGGATACATGAGAGACGAGTGCAGTCACAAGGCAGATTGCTGTATTAGTATAGCAAAGCTGTAAGCGCTTGTGAGTTTCTGCCCCAGATCCGTGTTCACATGTACTGCTCCTGTGTATATGGGGCTGCTGCAGCAGTAAATTCCAGATGTTACATTGTAGCAAGAGGAGTTGCAAAGCATCCATTCCCTCTACTTGCCATGAAGCTACGTGGCTTTCAGCGCATGCTGCAGTTATGTTTTGCAGATTCTCCACTGCTAAATCATCTCCCTTCAGCTCAATAAGAACAATCGTGACACTAAAATCTGCATTGTGACCATGTGCAATGCCACAATCCTGGTTTGTTTTTTTATTTATATGTGATTTTGTGTGCAGAATTGGGGTGGATTTCTGGCACATCACTTCTGGTACAGCCTGCAACCTCTGTAAAACTACAAAGCTTTACATGCATGTGTATATACAGTGGGGAAACGTGGAGCTCCTTGCCCCGATGCAAAATCTGTAATGGGGCCCTTGGCTAGAACACATAATTTATCATAATGGTCACCTCATTTAAGACAAAGGGTCCTTTTGACTCCCCCCACACCAGTGTAAACACAAACTTTCTGTCCCCTGTAGTTATGCATTTGCATACTTGTCCAGTTCTTCTATCAGAAAGTCTAGTGTGCATAAGAACATAATTACTAATATATAGAGCAGTGATTCCCAACCAGAGTGGAGTGCCGGGAGAACCTGCTGGGGGTGCCGTGACACTCCTGGCTAGAATCACAATTATTAGCCATAGTATTAATAGATGTGTGCGCCCTTAGAAGATCAGAAAGTGGGATGAGACAACAATGCCAAATGCAGGCAACTCCTGCAATGACATACAGCCATACTACTTCACTCCTCTTCTTGCTGAAGAAGCTGCATTTGTGATAACGCACATGGATGATGGGTGCTTGAGAAAACCCTATAGATAGGGGCATTTGGGCCTATAAATAGTACTGGGGAGAAAGAGATCTGCATCCACAAGTGTGCTTCTGCTCGGAGGGGAATGAAGACATGAGCGCACATATCCATGGGCACAAGTGTTCAAAAGAATGGTTCAAAAAGAAAGTACATATTTTTTGTAGCTAGCAAAATTTGAATCTGTGACTCGTGGTACTGTTGTGTGTTTAATGAAGAACCACCACACAAAAATAACATTTGTCATTGGGATAGACAGTTGAAAAATATGGTTATTATCATAAATAGTAATCTTTATTTGTATAGCGCCAACGTATTCTGCAGCGTACAAACAGCGTTCAGGAAGACCATTCGTTAGGTACAAGTTGGCTGGAGACCTTCGAAGACGTTACATCTGCAGTCCGTGCTGGATGGAGTTTTTTTTTTATCAGGGTGCGTACGAGCAGTAATACTGGTATGTACGATGGTAGAGGACTACATCCCCCACAGCAGCCTGTGTCCTGTCCGTGCTCCCTGCTGCTCCAGATACTGTATAAGTGTGAAAGCTCAGTTCCTCTGAGGCTCACAGATACAGCTGAGAGTTTAGCTTGGCTGTGAGATGCATACATTATCCTGTGTTGTTTTCTTCATCAGGCTGATTACTAGTATAGGGAATGATTATAGACAAAGGAAGGATAGCTTGCATAGATCTTCAGCTCTGTGTCCCGATGTAACCCATCCTGCTGCAAGAGTAGGGCGGATTCTATGTTTATTTATCTGACAGAGGCCATTTTCATTCCTCATTGATTGCCCCTAAGGCTGGGTTCACACAGGGCGGATTTGCTGCGGTTTTGCCGCGGATTGCCGTTGCATATCCGCACTGCGGCAAAACTGCATTTGCAGTGCAATGCAGCACAAATAAGTTTTACCAAAAAGCTGTTCTCACCGGGCAGATTTTTTCCGCACAGCCGCAGTGCGGAAATGCAACTGCGGCGCGATTTTCAAAGATGCAGCATGTCCATTCTTCTTTTTTTTCCACAGCGCTTTTTTGTCCATAGACCTCTATGGACGCAGCAAAATCCGCGGCAAAAAGTAAAAAACCGCTGCGGGAAAAAACTGCTTGCAGATTTTTCCGCAAGAAAATCCGCAAGCCAAAATTAACCTTTGAAGCGCTTTTGCCGCAGAAGCAGTTCTTTTGCGGAAAAACCGCAGTAAATCCGTCCTATGTGAACCCAGCCTTAGAGTGGCTTGAAAAAGTGAAGTTGTTGAAATTGTCACTTCTGATGTTCATGGTCAAGTGTGGCAGGAACGGAACACCGCTTAAATGTTCCACCAATTGAGCCCACACACAACTTTGATAAACGTGGAAAAACCTATATAATAAGAATATTTATATATGTACACAGACAGACTTACCAAGGAGTTGCTTCTTGCGCATTTCTGGCTCAATTTTCTTCATCTTCTGCTGGCTTTGTGCTGAAGGCATTATTTGCAACTAAGGGCCCTTTTACAGAGGACAAGTGTCAGGTAAATGATGCCTGACACTTGGCCCCGTGTATACTTGCTCCCATGCTGTTACACAGGAGCGAGTATCACTGGATCGCTCACAACGTGGCCAGCAGGGGGTTGGGGAGATTGGAGGAGAGTTCTCTACCGGTTCTCCCACATTCACTGTAAGCAGCGGTCGGTCAGTATTGAACGGCTACTGTTTACACTGAACGATCATTGTTTAGGCTTTTCAACTGCTTAAAACTGAAAGACTGGATGATTCTCGTCCAGTCATTCAGTTTCTGTATGCTTTTACATGAGACAATTATCGTTCAAAATCCCATGGAAGCGCAGGAGCCTGAACAACCAGAACGATAATCGCCCCATGTAAGAGGGCCTTAAGTAAGGATGGAATGTGGTTCTGTACTCCCAAATATTGCCCAGGGAGCATTTGATAGTCCATATTCAAACTATACAGTACGACAGGGGCGGATTGGGAAGCCAAAGTGGCTATGGAAAAAAATTACAAAGTGGCCTCACAGGTAGGTCTAAATCTGCTGCAAATGGGGCAAATACAAGTAAGCAGGGGTCAGAAAACTTCCAGCTACAGCCATATTAGTGGTAGTAGGAGACAAGCCTGTATAGTGTGCATAGCTCAACGTAGCAAAATTTCTACAAAGCACAGAACAAGTTAGAACTGGACGTATACATTAAGGTGCTACATTGTAAGCAGAGGCGTAACTTGAAGCTCCTGGGCCCAAATGCAAAACCTGTAACAGGGCCCCCAACTATAATGCTTTATTCATATTACTAGGCTTACTATATGGAGAAGATGGGCCTTATGGGCCCCCTAAGGCTCCTGGGCCCGGGTGCAACCGCATCCCCTGCATCCCCTACAGTTACGCCCCTGATTGTAAGATTGCCCTAAGAATACACTAGGTTATATAAACAGAATCTTTTTTTTACTTTTGCCATTACAATTATATATACATTAAGGTGCCATCTAATTTTAACCTATTAAGCCTCCATGATGTAAATGAACATCATAGATTGTATTTCCTTGAGCCTTTATGATGAACATTTATGTCATGGGTCTTGCGCCACCTGCACTGACTGAGAGAAAAGTGTCCACAGCAGCTGGAATGTAAGGTGGGATGAATGTAAGGGAAGGTGAATCAGCGGTGGGATGGGGAGGCGAGGGGGCATTTAGTCCCAGACCTTCCTGTCGCACAGGCCCCGTAGCAGCTTTGTGGGCTGCCTACATTGGTGGCAAGCCACTGATTGGTAGGTCTGCATAAAGAGATGTGTTTTTAGATCACACTTGAAACTGTGGGTGTTGGGTATTAAACTGGGGTAGTGCATTCAAAAGAACAGGTGCAGCTCGGAAAAAAGCTTGGAGAAAAGTGTGGAAAATTCAGATTAGGGAGGAACTTGGTGTAAGGTCATTAGCAGAACGAAAAGCACAGGTTGGGAGGTAGACAGAGTTAAGGGAGGATATGCAGGGCAATGCAGCACTATGGAGATCTTTATGGATAAAAGTGATGACTTTGAGTTGTATTCTGTAGTGGATAAGCAACCAGTGCAGAGTTGTTCTTCACTTTAATTCATATTTGATCATGTGCACCACGTTCCATATAATGAAATTTACTCCTTTGAAACCCCACCATAACTTTTGGGACACGAACTTGGAGACCTTGTCTTTCTTTTGACACCTGTTTCATGTGTTTGCCTTGTTTCATTCCTACAACATAATTATTGAAAACCCGCCATGACTCTTGGGACACACTGTATAATTTTATTCACATAGCCTATAACATATTAACCCCCTTGAAGTTTTTTATGTTTTGTTGTGTAACATTAAATCACAGTGGATATAGTTAGGTTTTCTCTATTTTATTCTTTTTTGTAAATGTAACAAAATACAACAAATTCTCACTGTGCAAATCCTCAGAACTATAGGATCTGAGAAGACTATAGTCCTCTCGATATGCAAAGGTAGATGTAGTCCAACACAGTATCACAGCACTGTATTTAGTAAGGTGGGCACACTAAATAAGGGTGGCTTCACATCTGCGTCAGGAACTTTTGGCCGGAGGTTCTATCGCAGATCCATCTGAAAATATCAAAGGCAAAAGTGCTGCATACAGTCCTTTTTGTCTGTCCAAAAGCCGAACAGCTGGGCTGTTATAGTCAATGTGATCCACCTTTGTGTTCGGTTCCGTCCAGAAACTGAACCATTCGGCTGCAAGGATTCCCTTTTCTTGCTCCCCAAACAGAGTAGGAAAATGGAATCCCCAGCGCAGACGTGAAAATACCACAAGAGAAATATTCATTAGCAGTTGCCTAAACTTACTGCCTGTTCATTGTTGAGGTCTGACTAAATACAATAGATGCAACTAAAAAGACTAGTAGACAACATTGAACATATATAAGTAACAGTAGAGGATCCCATGATCTTAGTGCATGAGTGGTGTCTCTTTAGTGGTATACAAGTCTCATAGAGGCACATTATATTAATGTTATCTAAGAACCTGAAAGGGTGGTTACAAATGGTGATGATGAAATGTTACCCTTTAAGAAACAATCCCAAATCGAGGTGGTTGAATAGAAGACTTAACTTTTCTTTACCACGTAACAATTACAAAACTCTTACTGGCAGTCTCTTTGATAGGGCGCAGGGTGTGAAGCAGTTCCACTAAACACTTGAACTTTTCAGGACATATCTCGAACAATCTTTAGGTTACAACATTTATAACTATGTAAGTCACTGTTGACTTTACAGGGGTCTAGGTGAGTTTTGCCTTCATACAGAACTCAGGGACAATGTTAACTTCATGCTACACTCTGGAATTCACTTTCATAGTCTTTTATACACAAAAGCACTCTAACGCTAGCCATGTCCAAGTCAGTACTTCTCTCTATCAGACCATCCCAACTCAAGCTAAATTAACTTTAGCTTGCAGATGCAACTTAGCATACAATATTCAACACTTTCTTTTACTGAGGAAGAAGGCCACTGACTCTACACATCCACCCAATTTTATTCCTAAAGGCTGATTTACACGCAATGATCATCACTCAAAATTCATCCAAATGATGGCTTTGGAGCGATATCTTTTCGGTGTAAATCACTGAGTTCAGCTCAGCACAAAAGCCATCGTCCCTGATAAGAGGGACCGCATGCTGTGTTCTCTGTGGGCAGCGCTGATAGTATTGTATGCAGCCTGCTGCCCCTGCAGAACAAAAGCGATGTATTTAGAAAACAGACCCCCCGCTGTTCTCTGAATACAGGTAAATGAAGCTAGTTAGCTACTAATGGGCTGATTAGCCCATTAGCACCTAATGCAAAATGATCGCTCAAAACTGTCAGTTTCTGTCATCTTTGCATGTAAATGGACCTTAAGAATTCTTCTCCAACTGATCCCCCCTACCATCCCTTCTGTTCACTGATGTTCTAGGTTCAAACTATCCAGGCCATGCTATAGATGTCAGGACAGTCAACCTTCTTGTATACATTGCCCACACTTCCCCAGTTGTAGCCTCCCCTGAGTATGAGTCTAGCATCACCCAACCAGCCTTGGCTCTGTTTCAGTCTGACAACTGACTCAGCTCACACCACTACATTTACAGTGCACAAAGAACATGTAAAAAACATTTAGCCTCCAAAGGGCTTTGGTGCACTCTCTGCTGACTATCCTATGGTGGAAGCCGTATCCTATATAAACCCACCATTTGCTCCATGCACAGAACAAATAGAAGACCCAGTACACTAGGTGTCCCCCCCCCCCCCCCCACAGTATACCTGGGGGGATTTTTTTTTGTGCCTACACCAAATGCATATGGTATGTGATTTCAATAGTGTTCTGGCGTGATGTATGTAATAATCTTTATAATGACGAACTTTATTTATATAATGCCAACATATTTCGCAGCACTTTACGAATCAGAGGGTATATGAACAGACAACATCAGACATTACAAACGGTATTACACTAATAAATAATTTCAGCAATAAGGGTGAGGGCCCTACGTACCAGAATTTACAATCTATGAGGAAATAGTGGTGACACAAGAGGTCAAAGTGCTTATTTTGTACAATAATGCAGCCATCTTTTTATACTTTTATGACTATAAACATACTTTATTGAATATTGTGACGTGGACCGACATTGACATCTTTATCTTGTTCTTTTCTCCTAATCTCTGATGAAATAGATGTTAGGATGGAACGTGCTGCTTTATTATCAGTAAAGTATAAGGCTACACAATGACTAAAGGTCTAGTATGAATCACTGTAAAATCATGGTCACATTGCAACTTCAATGATTTCCTACTCCCTATGGTGTTGGAATTTGTAACTTTTTCCCTAGCGGGCAATAACCAAAATTGTATCACTGTCTAAAACAGTTACAAATGCACAGTATTTCAAGCATGTTGATACAACTGCAGAATCTGCTGTGTAATGTAACATTATATTTGCTGTATAGCTAAATCAGCAGAGCTAATCTTCTGAGTTAGGCTGGCTTAACACGAGCATAAGCGCATTTACACGTGCACTTGTAACTGCGTATTTGCGTGATGGGAGTTGTGTTTTGTGCGCACCTGTGCCTCTTTTACTGTATTTCGTGTGTATGCAAATTGAGCGCAAATAAACACACAAGCATGCTCCCATACACTGAAACAGGCAATTAAGTTAATTAGTTCAATATGTGCTATTTCCGTGCACAAATGTGCAGAAAAATGGAGCATGCTGCTTATTTTTTTGCACAAACAAAATGCTTGTGCAAAATACACTTATGTAAACAAGACTATTGAAATCAATGGGTTCTATTCACTGTGTATAGAGCACGCAAATTTTTGGCTTGCAAAACGCTGTTCAAATGCGTTTGTGTGTATAAGCTACTAGGTGATATACCCGAGTTAATATGGTACTGGTGTTTATCTGGTGTTCACACGGAAAATCTTATGAAGTCGTGGTTACTTTAGAGATAGGGAGGAAAAAAATATGTTCACCATTTTGCATAGTTCTCTGCGTTACCCAGAAAACACCACGTGGAGGTAACCATGCGACGTTTCCTTTATATAAAACTAGCTTACCCGTCGCGCGTTGCTGCGAAGACAGACATACATACATACATTTGTTTTTATATATCTAGATAACAACCAATCACAGCGCAGCTTTCAAGTTACCTCAGCGGTATCATATATAACAACCAATCACAGCACAGCAGCTTTCATGTTACCTCAGCAGTATAATATATAGCAATCAATCACAGCACAGCTTTCATGTTGCCTCAGCAGTATAATATATAGCAACCAATCGCAGCACAGCTTTCATGTTACCTCAGCAGTATAATAAATAGCAACCAATCACAGCACAGCTTTCATTTTACCTCAGCATTGTCAATATCCAGCAATTGTCTTGCGAAACGCTCGGCGGTGCATCATTTTGTAGTTGAACACGCATCCCGTTGCTCGTAATGCCTTTTGCTTTTGTGCTTGAGATGGAAATCAAACGATCTTTGTCTGGGGGGCATAACTGTCGACGATGCTCACACGCACGCCACCTATCGTAGGATAGATGTACTATGCCAGTAATCTTCCCAGGAGTGTAATCAACAACTTCCCAAAGTTTCATGGTGATTAGATGAATGGTGTAGCAGCGCAAAAAGGATAGACAGACAGACATACATTCCTTTTTATATATATAGATGACATCAGGAAGTGAGAGAATTAGATTCCATACGTAAAATTTGGATGCTAATTCTTTTGCGCTTAGAATTGAATAATCACCTAGGGATAAAACTCACTAACTCACTCGATACATTACACAAATGGAACTACGTTCCACTCTTTAGACAACTAACTCTTGACTTGGTGAGATGGGAAAACCCACTCTTATCGTGGATCGGTCGCATTCACAGCATTAAAATGACTCTACTTCCAAAGTTGCTATATCTCTTTAGAACCCTCCCCATACCAGTCCCAACCCCAGAACTACGCTCCTTCCAAAAGAAAATATCCTCATTCATCTGGGCACACAAACGCCCCAGAATATCCAAATCCATAATGCATCTCCATAAGAAACACGGGGGATTGTCAGTACCCTGTATTATAAAATACTATAAGGCCGCGAGACTGGCCCAAATACCACCCGTATATGCAGGCTCCCAATCGCCATTATGGACCACCATAGAGGAAACCAAATTCAAACCATACACCTGGCCATCACTTCTGTGGACAAAAGTCCCCCTCCCACCCAATTTAAAAACCAACTCTCCATATACTTTCTTCTGCATACTATTATGGAGACAAACTAGATTTAAAATAAACTCACCCGTTACCCCATCACCATTGACACCTTTGTGCCATAACCCAGACTTCCCACCCGGGCTAGAAGAGACTCAATTCATATGGTGGAAAGCAAATAATCTGAATACTTTGTATGACTTTCTGATCCATGGCAAACTGATATCGATGTCCACTTTTAACAGCCTCTACAACCCACCACCTGGGGAGTGGTGGAGAAAAATGCAGGTCTTCCACTTTTGGACCTCAAAACTAAAGCTATCAACAAAGATAGAACTAAATCGGATGGAAGCTATATGTAAATTTTGCCCCACTCACCCGGGAACCTTATCCCACTTTTATGCCATGCTAAACAACACACTATCAGACCACAAGCTACTTTGCATGCTACAGTGTGAAACTGATTTTAACACAACCTTATCATTAGCCCGTTGGCACCATTGTTGTGAAACCCTCAGCAAGAATAGCTGGCAAATATCATTAACCCAGACCTCCCTAAAGGTACTACACAGAGCATACCTAGTACCTGAAAGACTACACAACATATACCCAGATATCTCACAATTATGCTTTAGAGGATGCAATGACACGGGCTCTCATAGACACATATGGTGGTCATGCCCAAAAGCCCAGGACTTCTGGAAAAGAGTCTCTCATCTCATAGCTTCGGTAACAGGGACAGATATTGGACTAGACCCATTCATCCTATTACTGGGAAATAAACCCACAGGAATGCGCAACCCTACATTTAAGTTACTCCAACATATAACTATGGCAGCTCGCATACTAATAGCACAACAATGGAGAAAACCTACACTACCCTTCGAAGCCTGCATAACACGAATAAATAAGATTTTTGTAAACGAAAAGCTTGTTGCCATCCGGCAAGACACAACCCCCCAATTCGAGAAGATATGGAATCCCTGGATAACGCACATCAACATCCCTAATCTATACAACCACATGAGAACATAAGTGGAAGAGCCTGCTAGTTCCATCTATTTATATTCACTAATCTAAAAATATCCACTATGAAGGTGGCAAAGACATCTAAAAAATAATGAATCTCTCAGTTATGACCAGAGCTGGAGGACATTGAGATCTGTTTTACCCCCCCACCCCCCACCCCCCTATCATTCTAATAAAAACATGTGAGACTCATAACACCATGATGTAACCCTAACTATGCTAACTGAATATATATTTTAGTTCTGTTAATTGTTATCTATAGTATATAAGTTAAAAACAGGCCAATGACTCTGTACTTCATTGTCAAGACTTTACCCCCCTGCGTGGGGAAATTGCGGCAGAGTGTTGCCACCCTTAAGATTTTATTTCAATAAAAACCGCTGAAACATAGAATTGAATAATCGAGTTGGGACCTATTAACTTTTCCTATTTATGACATAATCAATGCTCGTGCTAAATTTCAAGTTTCTATGACATTGGGGAGTGAGAGAATTAGATTCCGTACGTAAAATTTGGACGGTAATTCTTTGGCGCTTAGAATTGAATAATCGAGTTGGGACCCATTAGCTTTTCCTATTTATGACATAATCAATGCTTCTGCCAAATTACATTGGTAAGTGAAAAAATTTGATTCCGTACGTAAAATTTGGACGGTAATTCTTTTGCGCTTAGAATTGAATAATCGAGTTGGGACCCGTTAGCTTTTCCTATTTATGACATAATCAATGCTCGTGCCAAATTTCAAGTTTCTATGACATTGGGAAGTGAGAAAATTAGACTCCGTACGTAAAATTTGGACGCTAATTGTTTGGCACTTAGAATTGAATAATCGAGTTGGGACCCATTAGCTTTTCCTATTTAGGCATAATGAATGCTCGTGCCAAATTTCAAGTTTCTATTACATTGGGAAGTGAGAGAATTAGATTTCGTATGTAAAATTTGGACGCTAGTTTTTTTGCGCTTAGAATTGAATAATCGAGTTGGGACCCTTTAACTTTTCCCATTTATGACATAATCAATGCTTGTGCCAAATTTCAAGTTTCTATGACATTGGGAAGCGAGAAAATTAGATTCCGTACGTAAAAGTTGGACGCTAATTCTTTGGCGCTTAAAATTGAATAATCGAGTTGGGACCCATTAACTTTTCCTATTTATGACATAATCAAGGCTCGTGCCAAATTTCAAGTTTCTATGACATTGGGAAGCGAGAAAATTAGATTCCGTATGTAAAATTTGGACGCTAATTCTTTGGCGCTTAAAATTGAATAATCGAGTTGGGACCCATTAACTTTTCCTATTTATGACATAACTAGCGTACCCGTCGCGCGTTGCTGCGAAGACAGACATACATACATTCGTTTTTATATATCTAGATAACAACCAATCACAGCGCAGATTTCAAGTTACCTCAGCGGTATAATATATAACAACCAATCACAGCACAGCAGCTTTCATGTTACCTCAGCAGTATAATATATAGCAACCAATCACAGCACAGCTTTCATGTTACCCCAGCGGGATAATATATAGCAACCAATCACAGCACAGCTTTCATGTTACCTCAGCAGTATAAGAAATAGCAACCAATCAGAGCACAGCTTTCATTTTACCTCAGCAGTATAAGAAATTGCAACCAATCACAGCACAGCTTTTATTTTACCTCAGCATTCTCAATATCCAGGAATTGTCTTGTGATACGTTCGGCGGATGCATCATTTTGTAGTTGAACACTCATCCCGTTGCTCGTAATGCCTTTTGCTTTTGTGCTTGAGATGGAAATCAAACGATCTTTGTCTGGGGGGGCATAACTGTCGACGACGCTCGCACACGCACGCCACCTATCGTAGGATAGATGTACTATGCCAGTAATCTTCCCAGGAGTGTACTCAACAACTTCCCATTAACTTTTCCTATTTATGACATAATCAATGCTCGTGCCAAATTTCAAGTTTCTATTACATCGGGAAGCGCGAAAATTCGATTACGTACGTAAAATTTGGACGCCAATTGTTTTGCGCTTAAAATTGAATAATCGAGTTGGGACCCATTAACTTTTCCTATTTATGACATAATTAATGCTCGTGCCAAATTTCGAGTTTCTATGACATTGGGAAGCGAGAGAATTAGATTCCGTACGTAAAATTTGGACGCTAATTCTTTTGCGCTTAGAATTGAATAATCGAGTTGGGACCGATTAGCTTTTCCTATTTATGACATAATCAATGCTCGTGCCAAATTTTAAGTTTCTATGACATTGGGAAGCGAGAAAATTCGATTCCGTACGTAAAATTTGGACGCTAATTCTTTGGCGCATAGAATTGAATAATGGAGTTGGGACCCATTAGCTTTTCCTATTTATGACATAATCAATGCTCCTGCCAAATTTCACGTTTCTATTACATTGGGAAGCGAGAGAATTCGATTCCGTACGTAAAATTTGGAAGCTAATTCTTTGGCGCATAGAATTGAATTATCGAGTTGGGACCGATTAGCGTTTCCTATTTATGACATATTCAATGCCCGTGCCAAATTTCACGTTTCTATGACATTGGGAAGCGAGAAAATTAGTTTCCGTACGTAAAATTTGGACGCTAATTCTTTGGCGTTTACAATTGAATAATCAAGTTGGGACCCATTAGCGTTTCCTATTTATGACATAATCAATGCTCGTGCCAAATTTCAAGTTTCTATGATATTGGGAAGCGAGAAAATTAGATTCCGTACGTAAAATTTGGACGCTAATTCTTTTGCGCTTAGAATTGAATAATCGAGTTGGGACCGATTAGCTTTTCCTATTTATGACATAATCAATGCTCGTGCCAAATTTTAAGTTTCTATGACATTGGGAAGCGAGAAAATTCGATTCCGTACGTAAAATTTGGACGCTAATTCTTTGGCGCATAGAATTGAATAATGGAGTTGGGACCCATTAGCTTTTCCTATTTATGACATAATCAATGCTCCTGCCAAATTTCACGTTTCTATTACATTGGGAAGCGAGAGAATTCGATTCCGTACGTAAAATTTGGAAGCTAATTCTTTGGCGCATAGAATTGAATTATCGAGTTGGGACCGATTAGCGTTTCCTATTTATGACATATTCAATGCCCGTGCCAAATTTCACGTTTCTATGACATTGGGAAGCGAGAAAATTAGTTTCCGTACGTAAAATTTGGACGCTAATTCTTTGGCGCTTACAATTGAATAATCAAGTTGGGACCCATTAGCGTTTCCTATTTATGACATAATCAATGCTCGTGCCAAATTTCAAGTTTCTATGATATTGGGAAGCGAGAAAATTAGATTCCGTACGTAAAATTTGGACGCTAATTCTTTGGCGCTTAGAATTGAATAATGGAGTTGGGACCCATTAGCTTTTCCTATTTATGACATAATCAATGCTCCTGCCAAATTTCACGTTTCTATTACATTGGGAAGCGAGAGAATTCGATTCCGTACGTAAAATTTGGACGCTAATTCTTTGGCGCATAGAATTGAATTATCGAGTTGGGACCGATTAGCGTTTCCTATTTATGACATATTCAATGCCCGTGCCAAATTTCACGTTTCTATGACATTGGGAAGCGAGAAAATTAGTTTCCGTACGTAAAATTTGGACGCTAATTCTTTGGCGCTTACAATTGAATAATCAAGTTGGGACCCATTAGCGTTTCCTATTTATGACATAATCAATGCTCGTGCCAAATTTCAAGTTTCTATGATATTGGGAAGCGAATAAATTAGCTTCCGTACGTAAAATTTGGACGCTAATTCTTTGGCGCTTAGAATTGAATAATCGAGTTGGGACCCATTAGCTTTTCGTATTTATGACATAATCAATACTCGTGCCAAATTTTATGTTTCTACGACATTGGGAAGTAAGAGAATTAGTGGCAGTGATGGAAATCGAACGATCTACGTGGGGGGGGGGCGTAACTTTCGACGACGCTCGCACGCGCGCCATTTATCGTAGGATATTTGTACTATGCCTATAATCTTCCCAGGAGTGTACTTAACAACTTCCCAAAGTTTCATGGCGATCGGATGAATGGTGTAGTAGCGCATAAAGGACAAACAGACACGCAGACACGCACGCAGACAGACATACATTCAATTTTATATATATAGATCAATGCTCGTGCCAAATTTCATGCTTCTACAACATCGGGAAGTGAGAGAATTAGTGGCAATGATGGAAATCGAACGATCTACGTGGGGGGGGGGCGTAACTGTCGACGACGCTCGCACGCACGCCATTTATCGTAGGATTGTTGTACTATGCCTATAATCTTCCCAGGAGTGTACTCAACAACTTCCCAAAGTTTCATGGCGATCGGATGAATGGTGTAGTAGCGCATAAAGGACAAACAGACACGCAGACAGACACACAGACATACATTCAATTTTATATATAGAGATGACATCAAGAAGTGAGAGAATTAGATTACGTATGTAAAATTTGGACGCTAATTCTTTCTCGTTTAGAATTGAATAATCGAGTTGGGACCCATTAGCTTTTCCTATTTATGACATAATCAATGCTCGTGCCAAATTTTATGTTTCTGTGACATCGGGAAGTGAGAGAATTAGATTACGTACGTAAAATTTGGATGCTGGTTCTTTTGCGCTAGAATTAAATAATCGAGTTGGGACCCTTTAACTTTTCCTATTTATGACATAATCAATGCTCGTGCCAAATTTCATGTTTCTATGACATCGGGAAGTTGGAGAATTAGTGGTGAGTCAGTCAGTCAGTAAGTCAGTGAGGGCTTTCATCTTTATATATATAGATTAGGGTGCATTCACATGGGCGAGTTTCTTGAGTGAGTTTTGTCCGATTGTAATATGGATGGAACTCGTGAGTGAAAATGACACATTGGGTTCAATTTGTGTATGCGCATGACCGATTTTTCTCTCACAGCAATGCTGCGTCATTTGAAAAATCACTGCATGTTCTATTTTTTGGCATTTCTTTACAATGAATCATCCATTATTTCCTCGGGGATCTTTAAAAAAATTTACATCAATTTGAATGCAAGTGCGGTGTGATTTTCACCATTGAAACTATTGTAAACACTTGTGATTTTTTTCACGTGCATGAAAAACGCTCATGAAATTGCAAGTACATAGTTGCAATGAGTTTTTTACGCCTCACACTCGCATGCGCAATTGCAAGTTTTTCTTGTTTTTTGAAACATTGGATTTTCATTAAAGGGGTTGTCTCGCGGCAAACATCAAAATTTTACATTACCCCATTCCCCCTGTCACCCCCCTGGCATAAAATAGCAATTTAAAGCGGTTTTTAAACCGCTTGCTACTCACCGATCCGACGAAATATGGAGTTATAAAAATCTTCTCCCTAAGATGGCCGCCGGTCCTTTCCCAGGGATGCACTGCGGTTTTCTCCCATGGTGCACCGCGGGTCTTCTCCCATGGTGCACCATGGGCTCTGTGTGTTCCATTGCCGATTCCAGCCTCCTGATTGGCTGGAATCGGCACACGTGATGGGGCGGAGCTACGATGACGACGTGGTGACCAGCTCTCCGGCACGAGCGGCCCCATTCACCAGCCAGAAGCACGGACTGTGCAAGCGCGTCTAAAAACGCCAGAAGACATCAGAATTAGACGGCTCCATGGAGACGAGGACGCTAGCAACGGAACTGTCAGAACCGGCAACTCTCGGGGCCGCCGTGCCCGCACCACCGGTCCGGCCACTCGGGGTACAGGAGCACGGCGCAGAGGTGCCCCGGTTCTTGTGATCTCCCCGGGCCGCTGTAAGACTGGTCGCCGCCGGGTTGCTAGGGAGGCAGCTGGTGCTTCTGGTCGCTTGACTACCAGGCTGGCTTCCCTGGTAACTGTCTGCGCAGTGAGACTGGGGGCGTGCCCCCAGCACCGCCCTGATTAGCCCTGCTGCTGTCAGGCTCCCCGCCCCAATCAGCTTCTGGGGCGGGAGCGCTGACAGCATTTAAATAGGTGTGTTTTCCTCTCAGGCCTTGCCAGTGTTAGTTTGGTCTTCCAGCTGCACCCGCGTATTCTTTTGACTCCTGTTTGTGACCCCGGCTTTCTTGACCTCTGCTTTTGGACCTTGACTACGTTTTGCCTGACCCCCCTGTACTGCGTACCCTCCTGTTGCCGACCCGGATTGTCTGACCGTTCCACCGTTGTTTGTCTTCAGTGTCTGTTTGTCTTCCCGTGTCCCGCTTCCCTAGTGAGGGTAGGGACCGCCGCCCAGTTGTCGCCCTGGGGGTTAGCCCAGGGGGGCAAGTAGGCAGGGACAGGGGTTGCGGGATATATCAGGGACCCCCATATCCCGGACACTGTCCTGACAGTAACACTGGCCGAAGGTAGGTCAGACTCGTGCATCCGCCCGGCTACTTTGAATCCCTCGATGGAGGCCGTGGCTGCGTTAGCGAACCAGGCCCAGGTCCTTACTAACCTGGTCCAGGACCTAACCGCCCGCATGCAGCTACAGGAACAAGTGGCGGCTGCAGGTCCCATGCAGCCCCCTTCCGCTCCCGGGACTATGTCAGAACCCCGAGCCACGCTGCCGGACTGCTTCTCTGGAGAGAGAGGTCAGTTCTTTGCATTTAGAGAGAGCTGCAAGCTCTACTTTGATCTCCGACCCCACTCCTCTGGTACTGAATATCAGAAAGTGGGAATTGTAATTACCCGCCTGAGGGGGGACCCCCTAAATTGGGCTTTCTCGCTACCAGCAGGCTCTCCAGCCCGACTATCCCTTGACGCTTTTTTTTCCGCCCTGGGTCAAATTTATGACGAACCCGACCGGGCGGGCTACGCAGTCTCCAAACTTCTGGCCCTGCGCCAGGGTTGTAAAATGGCGGAGGACTACTGTTCCCAATTCCGTCAACATTGTACGGAATCCGGGTGGAACGATGCCGCCCTAAAAGACTTATTTTTGACCGGTCTGTCTGAGGGTCTCAAGGACCTACTTGTGGCCCACCCAGAGCCTAGAACCCTGGAGCAAGCCATGACGCTTGCTATTCGGGCCGACCGACGTTTGAGGGGCCGACACGCCGCTCGGGCCACTCCACTCCCCACGCCCACTTCTTCTACTGACCTGACTCTCTCACTTCCCACCACCGAGCCCATGGAACTGGGAGCCATGAACCCCAAGCAGCGACGGGAATATCGCCTGAAGAAGAATCTTTGCTTCTACTGTGGGGAGCCGGGTCACCGCATTGCCACCTGCACTAAGAAGCCACGGCAGGAAAAACTCCCGCTCCTAGGCAGTTGTCGGGAGGACTGTCTAGGAGCTAAGGTACTCCCTGTGTTATCCAAAATGTTATTGCCTTGCACCCTAGAATTTCATGCTTTCCACCGTACTGGGCAAGCCTTTGTTGATTCTGGGGCTGCGGCGAATTTCGTTAACTTTAATTTCGTTGCTCAACTGTCCGGGGTTTTTTTACGTTTAGAGACCCCGATTCTGGTTTCAGGAGTGGACTCCACCCCATTGCAAGCAGGGGTGGTTCATCTGGTTACCCCTGAAGTAAGGTTTACGATAGGAGCCTTACACGTGGAAACCTGCACCTTTCTAGTGATGAGAGATTTGTCTGTGGACGTCGTCCTAGGCCTCCCCTGGCTCCGGGAGCACAACCCGGTAGTAAATTGGGACACGTTGGAACTGGTAAAGTGGGGTCCCCGCTGTGCCAACCACCTTTGTGCGGTGAAGGTGGGAATCTCCACCTGCGAGGGGACCCCCCTACCAGATTACCTCTCCGAGTTTTCTGACGTGTTCTCCAAACAATTATCTGAAGCTCTGCCCCCTCATAGGGAATGGGACTGTAAAATAGACTTGATTCCTGGGGCCAAACTTCCTAAGGGCCGCATTTATAACGTTACGGTTCCTGAGAGAGAATCCATGAGGG
The DNA here is from genome assembly GCF_035609145.1 of Eleutherodactylus coqui. Lineage (NCBI taxonomy): Eukaryota > Metazoa > Chordata > Amphibia > Anura > Eleutherodactylidae > Eleutherodactylus > Eleutherodactylus coqui. The sequence goes on along the minus strand of NC_089838.1, from coordinate 230,159,138 downwards.
ACTATATCCAGGACAGCCTGGCCAAGGGGCACATCCGGCCCTCAGAATCCCCGGTGGGTGCCGGGTTTTTCTTCGTTGAGAAGAAGGATGGGGGCCTCCGGCCCTGTATTGACTATAGAGAGCTAAACAAAATCACAGTACGAAACCAGTATGCCCTTCCACTCATTCCTGACCTCCTCAACCAGGTCGCTGGTGCCCGATGGTTTTCTAAACTTGATCTCAGGGGAGCATACAACCTCATCCGCATTCGGGAGGGGGATGAGTGGAAAACCGCCTTCAATACGCCCCTCGGGCATTTTGAATACCTAGTTATGCCTTTTGGATTGTGTAACGCCCCCGCCATTTTTCAGGGGTACATGAACTCAGTGTTTCAGGATATCATGGGGGTGTTCGTGGTTGTATATCTAGACGACATTTTGATTTTTTCCTCCGACTTGCCAAGTCACCATACTCACGTTCAGACTGTACTAGCTCGACTCAGACATAACAAGCTGTTTGCTAAACTCGAGAAATGTGTGTTCGGGGTACAAAAGATATCATTTTTGGGGTATATCATCACGCCATGCGACTTCCAGATGGATCCTGAAAAGGTGAAAGCCATCACGGAGTGGGCCCAGCCAGGGTCGTTGAAAGCCCTTCAACGCTTCCTCGGCTTCGCCAACTACTATCGCAAATTCATCAAAGACTTCTCCGTGGTGGCTAAACCTCTAACGGACCTCACCAGAAAGGGGGCAGATGTGAGGACCTGGTCTTCTGAGGCTCTGAGGGCCTTCGATACCCTAAAGGCGGCGTTCTCTTCTGCACCTGTCCTAGTACAACCAGATCTGTCCAGCCCTTTTTTGGTGGAAGTAGATGCCTCTGAGTTTGGTGTGGGAGCGGTACTGTCCCAAGGTCCCTCCACTCTCACCAACCTTAGACCGTGTGCCTATTTTTCTAGGAAGTTTTCTTCCACCGAACGGAACTATGATATAGGCAACCGGGAATTGCTGGCGATTAAGTGGGCTTTCGAAGAGTGGAGGCATTTTTTGGAAGGGGCCCATCACCAGATCACGGTACTCACAGACCATAAAAACCTCACCTATCTAGATTCCGCTAAGAGGTTAAATGCTCGGCAAGCCCGCTGGGCCTTGTTCTTCTCTCGGTTCAATTTTGTGGTTACCTATAGACCCGGTTCTAAGAATGTCAAGGCTGATGCCCTGTCTAGGAGCTTTGGTTCTCCGGAACCTGCCGAGCCGGAGCCTGAGAGCATTCTCTCCCCTGGGGTGGTCCTCGCTGCTGTCTCCTCCGACCTTTCACCTCTCATTCACGCCGCTCAACAATCTGCTCCTGAAGCCCTTCCGGAAGGCAAATTATTTGTCCCATCGTCACTGAGATTGAAAGTGTTAGAGGAGACACACGCTTCTGTCCTAGCTGGACACCCCGGCATCAGGGGTACGCTGGAGTTAGTATCCAGACTCTATTGGTGGCCGCACATGGCCAAGGAGGTACGGGTATTTGTGTCCGCGTGCCCGGTTTGCGCAAGGGGGAAGAATCTCAGGAGACGTCCTGAGGGTCCTCTTCTTCCCTTGCCCATTCCGTCCAGGCCATGGTCCCATTTGTCCATGGATTTTATTACTGATCTGCCATCCTCGCTGGGGAATACGGTCATCTGGGTAATAGTAGACCGTTTCTCTAAAATGTCACATTTTGTTCCGCTTTGCAAGTTGCCTAACGCCAAACTTCTGTCTGAAATGTTCATCAAGGAGATTGTTCGGTTACATGGGATCCCCGAGGACATTGTGTCAGATAGAGGGGTTCAGTTCGTCGCTCGCTTCTGGCGAGCCTTCTGTAAAAATCTAAACGTAAATTTGTCCTTCTCCTCCGCCTTCCATCCCGAGAGTAACGGACAAACGGAACGAATGAACCAAGAACTCATCCAGTATCTGCGACTGTTTGTCTCTGATAACCAGTATCAGTGGGCCAACTACTTACCTCTCGCCGAATTTGCTATCAACAACCATGTTAACTCGTCGACCCAATTGTCACCTTTTTTTTGTAACTATGGGTTTCATCCCCGGTTCTCGCTTTCCACTCCTGTGGTCTCGAACAATCCGGCCGCCGACATATCCTCTGAGGAACTGTGCACAGTTTGGGCCCAGGTTCGTAAGAACCTTCAGGGTTCCCAAGAGAAACTGCGTAAATACGCAAATAAAAGATGTACCATCTCTGCACCTTTTGTAGTCGGGGAGCAAGTTTTGTTGTCCTCCAAGAATCTGAGACTCAAGGTTCCCTCCCTGAAACTTGCTCCTCGGTTCATTGGCCCTTTTACTGTTTCTCAGGTCATCAACCCGGTGTCATATAAGTTGGCACTTCCTGACCCCTGGAAGGTCCACAAGGTGTTTCACAAAAGCTTACTTAAGAAGTATGTGACTCCAGTTCTACCCACCCAGAACCCGCCTCCTCCTTCTCTGGTACAGGGGGAACTGGAGTATGAAGTAGAAAGGCTGGTGGATGCCCGACGGGTTAGAGGTGTGCTGCAGTACCTGGTCCACTGGAGAGGATTTGGCCCTGAGGATAGGACGTGGGTCCCTGCCAGGGACGTTCATGCGCCACGCCTAGTCCAGGCATTCCACAGGGCTTTCCCGCTTAAGCCCGCACCTGGCCATGGGGGTCCGGTGTCCCCCCGTAGAAGGGGGGGTACTGTCAGAACCGGCAACTCTCGGGGCCGCCGTGCCCGCACCACCGGTCCGGCCACTCGGGGTACAGGAGCACGGCGCAGAGGTGCCCCGGTTCTTGTGATCTCCCCGGGCCGCTGTAAGACTGGTCGCCGCCGGGTTGCTAGGGAGGCAGCTGGTGCTTCTGGTCGCTTGACTACCAGGCTGGCTTCCCTGGTAACTGTCTGTGCAGTGAGACTGGGGGCGTGCCCCCAGCACCGCCCTGATTAGCCCTGCTGCTGTCAGGCTCCCCGCCCCAATCAGCTTCTGGGGCGGGAGCGCTGACAGCATTTAAATAGGTGTGTTTTCCTCTCAGGCCTTGCCAGTGTTAGTTTGGTCTTCCAGCTGCACCCGCGTATTCTTTTGACTCCTGTTTGTGACCCCGGCTTTCTTGACCTCTGCTTTTGGACCTTGACTACGTTTTGCCTGACCCCCCTGTACTGCGTACCCTCCTGTTGCCGACCCGGATTGTCTGACCGTTCCACCGTTGTTTGTCTTCAGTGTCTGTTTGTCTTCCCGTGTCCCGCTTCCCTAGTGAGGGTAGGGACCGCCGCCCAGTTGTCGCCCTGGGGGTTAGCCCAGGGGGGCAAGTAGGCAGGGACAGGGGTTGCGGGATATATCAGGGACCCCCATATCCCGGACACTGTCCTGACAGGAACAGGTAAGTGAATAACTTCTGTATGGCTCATAATTAATGCACGATGTACATTACAAAGTGCATTAATATGGCCATACAGAAGTGTATAACCCCACTTGCTGCCGCGAGACAACCCCTTTAAGTTTTCAGTAGAGTAAGTGACAAGTCAAAATTGAAAAACAAAACAAAACAAAAAAGCAATAACAGTGGTACAATTCTAAGCAGCGGTATAGGTTAAAACCATTACATAGCGAACATAGTTAGTAATCTGGATGTTAGATATAGTTGATCAAGAAAACATTCCATCTTGTATTTAAGAGTAAACAGTAGGCTATCAATTTAGGAAAACAACCGTATGAACTCTGGAGCCAGGTCATCCAATCCCGCCTGAGCCCTCCCTTTCTGTTAAAGGCGCTAGGGTGCATACTCTTATGCCAACAGTTGTTGTTAACAGATTTGATTATATCAGATATGGGGGATAAGGAATTACTGCGCCAGCATTAAGCAATATGTAATCTACATGCAATCAGAATGTGCAAGATCGGAGTGCGCAGAGTGACAGGGATTTGATCTGCGTCCAGACTTAATAGGGCCAGAGTGGGATTGGGAGCAAACTGGATGCTTCTGAAATTTGTTATAAGCTGAAAAACCTGGCCCCAGAGACCGGACACGTACAGGCAGCCCCGCCACAGGGGCAGCAATGATCCATCCATCGCCCCACATCTCCAGCAACAATTGGAGAAGCAAAGAAACAATTTGTTTAATAATGTAGGAGTTAAATATCTTACGGGAATTTTCAAAATGGTTAGCACATTTGGAAATAGAGCTGATTATGGAGTATGCCTCGTACAATTGATTATTAGAGATTAGTATTTTTAGATTATCTTCCCATTTTTTATTGATAGATTCCATAGGATTGGTTTGAGGATGGTTAATATAGCATAGCAAGTAGATAGACCTTTATTGGAACCCTGTAGTGATGAGAGCTAAGCGTCCAGTTGAGAGGGCACGTTAATTCTCGTAGGACGGGGAAATGATCTTAGTAGATGGATGATTTGTAACTGTTTGAAAAAAATTGGATATAGGAATATTAAATTTATAGACCAGATCTGAAAATAATAGAAGGCACCCGTCCTCCCACAACTGACCAATACCAGTCAGACCTATTTGTTTACAGTTATAGAAAGATTCTCAATGGCAACTTCAAGTGTAGTTATATCCATTTTGTGAAGTGAGAGGTAATTAATTTTATCTTCGTGGCCACAAGTTTAAGAGTATGATATTGGTCTGAGTTTCTCAGACTGAAATCATACTTGTCTATATAAATGCACCCTCAGGAGATTTTCCGTAATTCCCATGAGTGCAAGTGTCTTAAATATGTAATTTAATTAGTACTGTTCTAAACCAAGGCGCAGATTTAATGTCAATAACTTGTATAAAGCTGATGACTGCTATAAGTGAATAAAAGTGGCTCATCAACTCTTGCATAAAGTAAGGGGATTTATTATCCCTAGCATGTTGCAAGCGATTGCTTTTTCCCATGCCAGGTTGCAGATCAGAGTACACCAAAAGGCACTTCAAAGCTTTGAACATCTTATTGGGCATAACCTTTATAGACATAACATAAAAAAATTGGTCATGTTGCCCCATAGCTGCCAACATTTTAAAATAGTTTCCAGAGACACTATGATCATTAGCCTCACAAGCTATTGCAACTTGGCGCACTCTAACTGCAGACTCTTATTTTCAGTTTATTGGGTTTCAATATATAAACTATTATCATTTATTTTACGTGTATGTGTACAATCGTTAACAATCCCAAAAAGAAGGAAGAATGAGAAGCATTTAAAAAGAACACAGAACTCGCACACATGTTAAAAAGGAAGAAAAATATGTTTATCAAATGGAAAGAGGGGAGAATATCTAAAGAAGAATAGAATGGGGTCTGCAGAAACTGTAGGGCAAGTGTCAGAAAAGGTAAAGCTAATAATGAATTGAGGCTTGCAACAGAGGCCAAAAGCAATAAGAAGGGATTTTGGGGGTATGTCAAAAGCAAAAGAAAAGTCAAAATGCTATTGGATGCTAACAAGATGAAGATGGTGAATTGGTTAAGAATGATGTTGAGAAGGCCGAACTTTTAAATTCCTATTTTGTATCTGTTTTCTCTCAGAAATTAGATGGAATATCAACTGATCTTCCCTGTGCTATTGGGGAAATAAAAGAATGCAGGCTATCTGTAAGCAGAGAGATGGCGAGGGAACACATAGCTAACTTCAATGAATTCAAGTCTCAAGGTCCAGATGGATTACATTCTAGGATATGAAAGGAAGCAGCGGAGTTAGTTGCTGAACCACTCTCCATGAAAATTTCTGGAACAGGAGAAGTCCCAGAAGATTGGAAAAGGGCAAATATTGTCCCTATCTTCAAAAAAGGGAAGAAAGTGGATCAAGGAAACTACAGGCCTGTGAGCCTGACTTCTATACCGGGAAAGATACTTGAACAAATTATTAAACAGCATGTATGCAAGTATTTGGATAAAAATAGAGTAATTAACCAGAGCCAGCATGGGTTTGTAATAAACAAGTCATGCCAAACGAATGTAATTTCCATCTAGGACAGAATCACCGACTGCGTTGATCAAGGAAATGTGGTGGATATAGTATATCTTGATTTTAGTATAGCATTTGACAAAGTATCCCATATAGGGATGAGTGAGTATACTCGCTAAAGCACTACTCGTTCGAGTAATGTGCTTTAGCCGAGTATCTCCCTGCTCGTCCCTGAAGATTCAAGGGCCGGCGCGGGGCGGGGAGAGCGGGGAGGAACGGAGGGGAGATCTCCCTCTCCCTCTCTCCTGCCTGCTCTCCCCTGCTCCCCGCCGCGACTCACCTGTCAGCTGCAGCGGCTCTCGAATCTTCAGGGACGAGCAGGGAGATACTCGGCTAAGGCACATTACTCGAGCGAGTAGTGTTTTAGCGAGTATACTCGCTCATCCCTAATCCCATACCATACTTATTGAAAAAATGACCAAATATGGGATTGACAAGGCAACTGTTAGGTGGATTCAAAACTGGCTGAGTGATCATACTCAAAGAGTGTTCATAAGTGGCTGCACATCCAAGTGGAAGAATGTATCAAGTGGGATACCACAAGGCTCTGTCCTAGGCCCAGTGTTGTTAAACATTTTTATAAATGATCTGGAGGAGGGAATTGATAGGAAACTGATCAAATTTGCAGACGACATAAAGCTAGGAGGGATAGCTAACACTAGGGAAGAGAGGGAGAGTATTCAAAAAGATCTAGAAAAGCTTGAACAGTGGGTGGCGACTAACAGAATTGTATTTAACAAGGAGAAATGCAAAGTCCACATCTGGGCAAGAAAAATGAAAAAAGCACACGCAGAATGGGAGGAATTGAGCTAATCAGCATCACATGTGAAAAAGACTTGGGTATACTAATAGATCACAGACTGAACATGAGTCAAGAATGTGATGCAGCAGCCAAAAGGGCAAACACAATTCTGGGATGCATTAAGAGAAGCATAGAGTCTAGATCACGTGAGGTCATTATTCCTCCCCTACTTTTCCTTAGTCAGACCTCATCTGGAATACTGTGTCCAGTTCTGGTACCCCACTTTAAAAAAGACATGGGGCAAGTTCAGAGAAGAGTTACCAAGATGGTGAGCGGTCTGCAAATCATGTCCTATGGTCGACCTTCTAATGTGCATGGGGATGTCCTGACTCCTCTAACACAAATGTAGTGGGGGAAAAAGGTTTGGACATGTTGGATATCAATATATCAATCCTTTGTTCTTATGGGAAATAAGCTGCTGCCAGCGTCTCTACATGACACAAGATATACACTGGATATCATTGCTAAGCACATTTAATAATTTGGATTGTACAAACACACTGAATAAATATAAATAGCTCTCATCTAAACTTTCTGCAAGATGGCTTGAAAAAGGAGACAATTTTCTGGTGAAGTTCTCTAAAACGCGTTGCTTTCCTGTCTTTATCCGAAAAAATTCCAGGCTTCTTCACCATTTGGGACAAGGGGACTAAATGAGAAAATCATTACTGATTGATTATCTTATGGCCTTCTGGGATTGATGGTGTGAGGAGTGCCATCCGGCATTTACATTGCGCCAGGTGAGTTCTACAATTGTTATACTTATCAAGTATTAGATTGTGCTGCTGGGACCTGTGGTTCTATGAGGTTCCAGGAGCACAATGCCACAGGTGTGGGATAATGAAGCTGGATGGGTGTGGAGTTCTTCAGCCAGCCAATCCCCATCGGTCTGCTGCACATTTATACCAGCCCCTCTGGCTAGAGGAAGCTGGTTTCCCAACACCCTGGTGTTTGCTCCATGCATGGTGTTTGTGTGTATTTGTGTGAACAGTGCCGTATTCTGTGCGTCTGTGCAGGTGGCTGGTATAAATGTGCAGCAGGCCAGTGGGGATTGGCTGGCTGGAGAACTCCACACCCAACCAGCTCAATTATCCCACACCTGTGGCATTGTGCTCCTAGAACCCCATAGAACCACAGGTAGCAGCAGCACAACCTAACATCAAGTTGGTATATTTCCTAAATACAACAGAAAATTGTACCAGCAGCACTTCTTGTAAGCCCTTACTGGGCTGGACTGATAAATCAATGCAACAGCCAGCTGGAAACCCAAACCATCGTTTTCAAAGTAAATCCAAAAAAATAGAAGGCTTGGCAGCATTATTCGGTGCAGATGATGAAAAACATGTGTTTATTCACCCGTAACACAAAGAAAGACAGCGACATTTCGGCCTGTTTGAAAAAAAGCCACACAGGCCGAAACGTAGCTGTCTTTCTTTGTGTTATGGGTGAAAAAACACATCTTTTTCATCATCTGCACCGAATTATGCTACCAAGCCTTCTATTTGTTAATATATTTCCTGTCTGAGCACTGTTCTTACAGTTAAAGCGGTTGTCTCGCGGCAGCAAGTGGGGTTATACACTTCTGTATGGCCATATTAATGCACTAATTAGTGCATTAAATATGAGCCATACAGAAGTTATTCACTTACCTGCTCCGTTGCTGGCGTCCCCGTCGCCATGGATCCGTCTAATTCTGATGTCTTCTGGCGTTTTTAGACGCGCTTGCACTGTGCGGTCTTCTGCCTGGTGAATGGGGCCGCTCGTGCCCGAGAGCTGGTCCCGCGTCGTCATCGTAGCTCCGCCCCATCACGTGTGCCGATTCCAGCCAATCAGGAGGCTGGAATCGGCAATGGAACGCACAGAGCCCATGGTACACCATGGGAGAAGACCCGCGGTGCACCATGGGAGAAAACCGCAGTGCATCCCTGGGAAAGATCTCTTAGGGAGAAGATTTTTATAACTCCATATTTCATCGGATCGGTGAGTAGCAAGCGGTTTAAAAACCGCTTTAGGGCGCCCACCCACTGGCGTTTGCGATTTCCGTGCGTGAAAAACGCAGCATTTTCGGCGCGTTTTCCGCGCGTTTTTCGCGGCGTTTTCGCGGCTTTTCCGTTCATTTCCATTGCCATTCATGGGTGCATTAAGAGAAAAATAAGGACACATATGCAACTGACAGTTCCTATGTTAAAAATCGCAACGGACCGAAAAAAAAACGCCAGTGGACAGGAACACATGTTATCTCTATGCCTGTGCAGGAAAAACGCAAAACGCAAACGCAGGTAAAAAAAACGCCAGTGGGTGGGCGCCCTTAAATTGCTATTTTATGCCAGGGGGGGTAACAGGGGGAATGGGGTAATGTAAAATTTTGATGCCTTTAATATTGGATGTACTTTCTGAGGGCAGCATAAAGTAGTGACAGACACACTTATTTCTGCGGTCTGTCACTTTTGGGGTAATATGTGGTGGTTTTTAAGAACTTAGAGCTTGTTCTTGCAGTTCCTAGCAAGAGATGAATCCAAATTATTCATGAGGTGCTGCCAGCCCCGCCCACCTTCTGTGATTGGCAATAATTAAAGGAGATGTCCCGAGGCAGCAAGTGGGGTTATACACTTCTGTATGGCCATAATAATGCACTTTGTAATATACATTGTGCATTAATTATGAGCCATACAGAAGTTATAAAAAGTTTTTTACTTACCTGCTCCGTTGCTAGCGTCCTGGTCTCCATGGTGCCGACTAATTTTTGGCCTCCGATGGCCAAATTAGCCGCGCTTGCGCAGTCCGGGTCTTCTGCTGTTCTCTATGGGGCTCCGTGTAGCTCCGTGTAGCTCCGCCCCGTCACGTGCCGATTCCAGCCAATCAGGAGGCTGGAATCGGCAGTGGACCGCACAGAAGAGCTGCGGTCCACGAAGATAGAGGATCCCGGCGGCCATCTTCAGCGGTAAGTATTGAAGTCACCGGACCGCCGGGATTCAGGTAAGCGCTGTGCGGGTGGTTTTTTTAACCCCTGCATCGGGGTTGTCTCGCGCCGAACGGGGGGGGGGTTTAAAAAAAAAAAAACCCGTTTCGGCGCGGGACATCTCCTTTAAACAGGTAGATTAATATGAAATGTGAACGGTACAAACAATAAACAGAAAAAAAACATAACTTTCTGTCACCCACATCTCATGAACGGTAAAGCAGTCTAGTTATATGCCATCCAGCAACATCTGCCAGCCTATTACTTTATACAATATTGAAGTATGTGATGGACTGCGACAGATAGCGAAATACATCAAGTAGGTTGTAAGCAGCACAGACGGAAAGGGCAGGGGAAGACGGTCATTAAGGCGGAGGGGTCTGGGCTGCAGGGAAGCCCTAAACCTTCTTTTCTTTTAAATCTGTTTTTTGAAGATTTTGTGCTTAAACAATTATACAAGTATGGTGAAAACCTTCAAGTGGTGTGACAAAACACAGATAAGATGAGGGGTGATGGTCCTCATCTCGCATCTATCAGAAAACGAGAAGGATTCTCCATGACGACCAGAAACTTGGGGTCTCCAGAGATCAAAGGAGTGTACAGACTAAATGGACATATGATATTTACAAAAAAGGGCAGGATCACACACTCTCATATGGATGTTACATTATCAAACATTAAAAGCAAATAAGTTAATTTGTTGTACAAGGTGTTAATACAACTGTAAAAGTGGGGGAGGAAATTGGTTGAGCCAGTCATCAGGACTACTTTGTATCAGAACTCTGGGAGAGGAAGAGTCCATGTTTTACAAGAATATTCTCTGGGTTTATTTTAACATTTTGAAAAATTACACCTAATGACAAAATGGGACTGGCAGAATAAAGTATGACTAAGTAGTGTTGTGGCCCAGAGTTAACGGGCCCCTCCATAATGTATGCATGCATTTGTCTTGTGCCTATGTGTTGTCAGTGTTTTTAATGTTGCATGAATATGATGTATATTTCATAGCTGCAGCACTGAATGGGTTAACTGTCTGGTATGTGAGATGTCTGTAAAAAGTATTTTGTTGTTTGTCATGAGATTCTGCTTCATATATGTGATTGCGAGGTGTTTTGCAAGGAGTTCTGTTCTGGTCTTGCAAGGGGAGGAGCGTCAGGAGTTCTGCAAGTGAGCCGCACAGACACCATCAGTTCTGTGTGGGCCGGAATGGAAGAGGCTGAGAGGTATCCCCAGCCTTCCCTGGGCCTGCTTTCCCAGGAGATGCCAGTGTTACCCCTAGACACTGAGAGAAAGAGAGAGAGAGGAACCGTCATGCAGAGTGGAGTGCCTTACTGCCAAACGTGAGTGCTGACCGGTAGTGAAGTAGCGAGAGTAAAGGAGTTTGGCCGAGAATAGAACCCCACAGATAACGTTGACTGTGGATTCTTCTGGTATCCTGTGATTTCCTCCCTATCGTATAACTTTGGGTTTTGCACCATTTCCTGCTGGTGTGAGTTTATACTACTGTTGGACTGTAAATAATTCTTCAAGTAAAGGAGCACTGCCAACCATTATTTTTCTAGCATCTGGATTCACCGAGGAGGAGGGAACGGTGGCGTCATGTGTGATAGGACTTTAAGGTAAACCGCCAGAAAGGTTTTTCCCATGTGAAACTGCCCCAGTAGTAACTTGGACGGGTCCCGTGCTACCTCCAGAGGAGGAGATGGTAGAGGCCTGTGACAATGCCCAACTGTATCCCGCTATCTCCTTGGCTGTGGGCCCGCTCCTCAGACACTGCAGTAGCAAGAAAAAAAGGAAAATAAGATCAATATAGTTGCCCAAATTTCCAAAAATTGATCCAGAGTAACCAAATCTCCAGAACCTTGGGTGGTTTCTATTTTACCAACATACTAGCTCCTATAATCTAGAAATTTGATCCACCTTCTCCATCCATTGCTCTGTGGAAGGAGGGTCAAGGAGCTTCCAACGATGAAGGAAGAGGCATTTTAGCTGCAGCTAGAATGGGTCTAGCCCAACCATTTTAATTTGGTTTAGATCAAAACATATTAAGGGTTTATTTAGACGACCGTATATCGGCTCGGTTTTCACGCCGAGCCGATATACGGTGTCCTTGTCTGCAGGGGGGGAGGATTGAAGAGCCAGGAGCAGGAACTGAGCTCCCGTCCCTTTTCCGCCACTCACCACTATTTGCAATGGGAGGGGTGGGACAGGGGTGGAGCTAAGCTCCTGTACTTAGCTCCGCCCCTGTCTCGCCCCCTCGTATTGTAAATAGTGAAGAGGGGCGGAGAGGGGGCGGGAGCTCAGTTCCTGCTCCTGGCTCTTCCATCCTCCCCCCCCCCCCCCCCCTGCAGACAAGGACACCGTATATCAGCTCGGCGTGAAAACTGAGCCGATATACGATCGTCTGAAATAACCCTAAGGGCTTATTTAGAAGACTGTATATCAGCTCGGTACCAAAGCTTTGTTTTCATTATTATTATAACAACTGTGACAAGTAAAAATCCTGAGTCAGTAGGACAAATAGCATTATTTCCAGCTATTCTGGGCAGCTGAAGATGGAGCGTGATAGTTTACACGTATGGTAAGGAATTTAGAGCCGTTACATTACATAATCTGGACTGAGGGCATTATAATCACTAAAACAGCTCAGCATTTTATTAGTGTTTGGCAGCACTGAATTGGAGACATGTTTCATTTGGGTACGAGCTTTAGCTAAATGTCGGTTTTCTCTAAAATTTTATTTAAGGCAGGATAACAGTTCATTGGATCAGTTTCACAGCATATGACATCATTGTGAGTTTAACCCAAATAGAAAAAGCTGCAGGCACCACTAAATAAAATGTGGCCAACACTGTAATGAAACATGCCAGGGAAAAGAAAGAGAAAAGACAATGTGTAAAAAGGCCATCAAGTACATGTAGATACCAAAAAATACACAACTTTATGAATGTACCAGAAATATGTTAAAACCATTTTTAAAAAAGCACTGTGTACAATAAATGTATTGTTTTACAAGGACATAGAAAATGTAATATACTTTAACTGCTATTGCCTCTCTGATATCAGCCAGAAAGCTGAAGTATATTGTAGTCTTCTCTACTCACACTGTTGTAATTGGATACCAAGATAACCCAACTTACATTCCAACCCCCCCTCCTCCTTCTTTCTTGTAGAAAGTGATAGTAAATTCCTTCTTCCAGAGTTCTTCCTCCAAGTGTTATCCAATAGTTATGAATCTGTGATTAAGCCACCCAACTCTGTATAAAGCTGTTGGAATTTCTTTGTATAGGCATTCTGGGCTTTGGATGTAAATCCACCAGTGCCTGTGCGCACATCAAATAAACACCATTTCCTGAAGAAGGTCCTGGGTGTTCTGTCAAATGTCGTACATCAGTATGACAACGGTTATGCCCCAATATATGCAAGTACTGTAACATCCTCATGTAATGACTAAAACGTGTGATGAAAACGAATGGTAGTAGCCAAAAACAGCAAAAACATATACTCAGAGGCATTATAAGTGTGAGAATGTCATAACCATATAAAGGAATAAATACCAAAGATATATAATATAAAGACAAATAAAGTGCCACAGAGAAGATGTTACATATTACCTCCTAGACAGATAAGTACAAGGCAATGCAAGGACTCAAAGGAAGAGTGTAATGGGATGAACATAACAGGTGCCAGGATACTTTGAACAAACTGCATCATCAAAGCAGTAGAAGGCAGCTTCCAAAATTCGGTGTCAAAAAAGGATCTTTTAATTCCATTAAAGCAGGTGCAAGGTTTCTGCTGAACATAGCCTTCTACAAGCTTGAAAATGGCTATGCTCGGCAAAAGCATCGCACCTGCTTTAACCCCTTTAGCGGCACGCCCAGAAAATCTCCTTCCTCCAAAATTTGGAAATTATTTTCCAAAATTGTTATAATATCATTACAAAAAAATGTTGCAATGTGATTGTTACATTTCTTAATAAATACTTGTGAGATTAAATTGCATTGTTGACTCTTATTTTAAAAACATGCCCTGTGAGGCACAATATGGTAATAATAAACCTGCCACTGAAGGGGTTAATGGAATAAAAAGATCCTTTTTTTGACACAGAATTTTGGAAGCTTCCTTCTTTTTTTGATGATTTACATGCTTGGGTAATCAGGATTATTCCCACAGACGAGGCATCCATGCTCATTATACCTTTGTAGTGCTGTTCAGCTTGCTTTATGGATTGAATATACTGTGTGCAATCCTTCATAGTGTCCATATTGCAATGCCAGCACCATGCCCAAAATAAACAGTGGCAGCACAATGCCTCTCATAAGTGATACACTCTGAGGGGAAGACTAGAAAATGTTAGGAAACATAGCTTTTATAACTAGTCCATTAAAATCAGATAATAAATAGCCTCAAAAGGAAAGTATTTACGTAGGATGGCGCCTGGCTTATAAGTGGTCCTCTCTACTGAGGGTTATCCCTGTAAGTAGGTATCAGGTAGTATTAATCAATGGCCTTCTTTTCAAGGTTCTTACATTGTGGTGACAATAATTCTGCAAGGGGTATCTCTAGTCATAGGTTGAAAGCAGGGCTACCGCTCTGAAAAGTGTGACCCCCAAGCCGGTACGGGAAGATAAGCCTTGACATAACTATCTTTACTCAGTGACATTCTATACTCCTGATTCAACATGTTTCGCCAGTAGGGTATGAGACGCGCTCGACAAACTCGGGTGCAACTTGAATCGGACAGCACATGCACATCTGTGTGTCTTCTGTCTGATATATATAGACTCTGCACATTGCATGTACTATTCTTGTCGATAAAAATGATTGGGAATAGGATATGTAGTGATTTCATTCACACGGACCAATAACCTTATAGGCTATTATCAGGTCGTGTGCTGTCCGTCAAATACTTAGACAGCACAAAGCCAAACTCTAAAGCTGTCTATATGGGCCCTAAGTCTGCAGACTCATAAGTGAGCTTTAACAGAGTGGCATAGATGAGGGACACATATGCTGAGCAGTGGTGGCTCATAAGTAATAAAGTCAGCAGAGTGCCCCACATAATCAATGCTAACAGAAAAGCACCCTAATCAGAGGCGTAACTTGAAGCTCCTGGGCCCCGATGCAAAACTTGTAACAGGGCCCCCAACTATAATGCTTTACTTATAGTACTGGATTCCCTATATGGAGAAGAGAGTTACGCCCCTGACCCTAATAAACAGTCGCAGAGTTTACATAGCCATAAAATTAAATCATAATATTCTGTCTGCCCTGTGTTACCACAAGGGGGAGCTAATTATGTAAATATTTACAAAAGTGATTATGACAGGGAGCAATATAAATGCAAGCAAGTTACCCCTAGTGGTAATTTCCCACAGCCTTTGCCTCCTGTGTAGGAGATCTCTCCTAATTTGGAAGATTAGCAAGAACGCCTAATGTCTTCATGGTTCATAAGGCATATTTATCCCCATGTGAAGCCATTCATATATCAGTACATTCTGTGCTAATCTCTATAAAAATTAACATTTTAATTAGAAATCATCTTCACTTCACTGGAAAAATATGATTCAGCGCAGACGCTCTCTGCAGAGTGCCCTTGAGTAGACAGTAGAATCCCACTAATGTAATATAATTATTGGAACATACTGTGAAATTGTGTTTGGTCACCTGATACAGTGCGAGTCATGTACATCAGTGCTGAAGAGTCTGCAATGCATCCTAGTTGGAATGTGCTTGTGTGGGAACTACACATGGCAATATTATTCTTCCTAGGGTCTATTACTAATAGCCTTAACAAATTTCATCTGGTCCATAGAAAATTCTCCATCTTGCACTATAAAGTTACAAATTAAATGAAAAGTTTCCCTTTGCAGGTCTGCTTATGGTAAACCTATACCATAAATGATAGTCATACTTAAAACTTTTTTTAATCTAAAATGTACTGAATGGACAATTATAAGCCTTTTTGCAATGAGTTTTATCAGCCTATTCTATACATTTTACATAGAAAACCCCTCTTCATTCTTCAGCTAACTACATAGCTGAACAGGGAGCTGTGCTGTGCCTGCACTGTTATTGCTAGTGCAGGCACAGCGGATTTCATAGCACAGTATAATAATAAATGTCTGCCTTATGTTTTATAAATTTATATATAGATTTCACCCATAGTGTTATATATAACAGACTAGCGTACCCGTCGCGCGTTGCTGCGAAGACAGACAGACATACATACATTCGTTTTTATATATCTAGATGACGGCAGCAGCGACCACTGAGGTTTTGTAGGCCGCTGCTTCCCCCTTGCAGGCTGAATAAAATAGCCGTTGTGTGGAACATCCAATTTATCCGGCTGCTGTGGCTTCTTGGGAAGATATCCTAGTACTTGTTTACCCACTTCCAACTCCAATGGAGACTGACTGTAAATGGCTGGCGTGCTCTAGTATTTATGGTTGCAAGCTGTATGTGTCATTGCATACAGTCTGTCTATCTATCTATCTATCTATCTATCTATCTATCTATCTATGACATCAGAAAATGAGAGAATTAGATTCCGTACGTAAAATTTGAACGCTAATTCTTTGGCGCTTTGAATTGAATAATCGAGTTGGGACCCATTAACTTTTCCTATTTATGACATAATCAATGCTCGAGCCAAATTTCGAGTTTCTATGACATTGGGAAATGAGAGAATTAAATTCCGTACATAAAATTTGGACGCTAATTCTTTTGCGCTTAGAATTGAATAATCGAGTTGGGATGAGACATAAGGCCTTGCCCATAAGCATTCCCCAACCTCCAAGAACTGAACCTACCTACCTGAATGAGATTTTGTAGGCCGCTGCTTCCCCCTTGCGGGCTGAATAAAATAGCCGTTGGGTGGAACATACAATTTATCCGGCTGCTGTGGCTTCTTAGGAAGATATCCTAGTACTTGTTTACCCACTTCCAACTCCAATGGTAATTGGCTGGCGTGCTCTAGTGGTTCCAAGCTGTACGTGTCATAATAGAGCCTTAATGACATCACAATGCAGCTTATGAGAACATGTTGGGGCATGTTCGCGCGTTGCTGCGAAGACAGACATACATACATACTACGTTTTTATATATCTAGATGACGGCAGCAGCGACCACTGAGGTTTACCGCTGGGGTATGTCACTCTTATTACTAATGGGGGGAGTGTCACTATTATTACTGCTGTGGGATGTCACTATTATCGCTGGGGTGAAGGTGTCACTATTACCGCTGGGGTATGTGTACATGTGGCAGAAATGGGCAGGGCTCTTTCAGAATAGACCGGGTGCAGATTTTGACTGCTTTTTAGATGCGGAAATGCTGCAGAATTTTCCACAGAAATCTCCGCTGAGCACATTCTGCAGTATTTCCGCGTCCAAAAAGCAGTCAGAATCTGCACCCGGTCTATTCTGAAACAGCCTTGTCCTTTTTAGAACGACGGGGGTAAAATCATACGTTGTGATAAGCCCCGCCCCCTGACGTGTTGGCACTTTGCGATACATAAGTGGGTTTTGGGTTGTAGTTTGGGCACTCGGTCCCTAAAAGGTTCGCCATCACTGGCCTAGTACATGTTTGCCCACTTCCAACTTCAATGGAGACTGACTGTAAATGGCTGGCGTGCTCTAGTATTTATGGTTTCAAGCTGTACGTGTCATTGCATACAGTCTATCTATCTATCTATCTATCTATCTATCTATCTATCTATCTATCTATCTATCTATCTATCTATCTATCTATCTATCTATCTATCAGGGTTATTGCATACAGTCTATCTATCTATCTATCTATGACATCAGGAAATGAGAGAATTAGATTTTGTAGGCCGCTGCTTCCCCCTTGCGGGCTGAATAAAATAGCCGTTGGGTGGAACATACAATTTATCCGGCTGCTGTGGCTTCTTAGGAAGATATCCTAGTACTTGTTTACCCACTTCCAACTCCAATGGTAATTGGCTGGCGTGCTCTAGTGGTTCCAAGCTGTACGTGTCATAATAGAGCCTTAATGACATCACAATGCAGCTTTATAGAACATGTTGGGGCATGTTCAAGGGCGTCCGATGTTGATGACATCAGTGATGACATCACAATAGCAGGTGGCTTACTTATTCGATCTACGTGGGGGGGGGGGGGCGTAACTTTCGACGACGCTCGCGCGCCATTTATCGTAGGATATTTGTACTATGCCTATAATCTTCCCAGGAGT
Organism: Eleutherodactylus coqui; assembly: GCF_035609145.1. Classification (NCBI taxonomy): domain Eukaryota; kingdom Metazoa; phylum Chordata; class Amphibia; order Anura; family Eleutherodactylidae; genus Eleutherodactylus; species Eleutherodactylus coqui. Next base: position 230,141,223 of record NC_089838.1, on the reverse strand, counting down.
GTACTCAACAACTTCCCAAAGTTTCATGGCGATCGGATGAATGGTGTAGTAGCGCATAAAGGACAAACACGCACGCACGCACGCACGCACGCAGACAGACATACATTCAATTTTATATATATAGATGTCAGGAGACTAGTATCACTCCTGCCTCCATTGCCCAGCGCTGCGAAGAGAAGAAACCATACATTTACAGACAGCTTGCCCTCTTCACAGCGCGCCCGTTTTCCACTGGAGCCCATGTAAAGCCCGGTGGTGACATATATTAAGTCACAGTATGTACAATATCTCACAGCCCAATGCACTACGATCCTGATGGTGTTTGGGGTCTGGCGGGGAACGGCACTCATTTGTCAGCCTTTATATTATTCAATATTCGAGAGGCTTTCATGTGAACAATTATTTCTATAACAGTTCGTTCCCTTCTTAGGCCTCCTGTCCACAAGCGATATTCCATTGCATTATCCGCGGCACTAAAGTGCACGCGGGTAACGCAATGAACGCTTTCCATAGGATAACTATGGAAAGCGCAGCCCGATGTACATGAGCGGAAAATCACCGTGATTTTCCGTTTGCATAAGAAAATCGTGGCATGCCACGATTTTCCACAATTAACCTATCATTAATGATAGTTTCATCGCGGAAAATCGCTCTGACTTAAGCGTTATCCCGCAGTGGCTCCTGCAGCGGAAATCTGCTGAGGGAAAACGCTACACCCGTGGACAGCCAGCTTAATACATTATAGTCATTATTATTTACACAAGGGGATGTGTTGTTGACAAGTAATGATTTTTAGGTCCACATAAAAGTCAGGATGAACAACAAACAAGCGAATTACCATTGGTTGTTTGATTGCTGGAGTTGTTTACACAGGGCAATGATCAGGGATCATTTGGGCAATCATCACCCCATGTAAACAGGTCTTAAAGTAACCCTCCGACCCTGGACAAACAAAGATGGCTGCACGGTTCTCGGACTACCTGATGTACATTGCGCATTAGTATATATCAGTAGTCTAAACACTACATGCTGCTCTGACTGGCCAGTGCTGCTCACAGTGCTAAGTCCATAAAAAATGTTGGCTTTCCATGATTTTTGGATAAGTCGTCCAGAAAAAAGAAAGAAATCAGGTTGGCAACTCTGTGGAAGGTTGAGTGTTTGAGCAGATGTGAGACTGGGTGCCATCTTGTGGTCTTAGTGAATGACGGAAAGAAAACGCAAAGTGTATGATGGTAGCGTTGCATATGGAAGTGGCCAGAGATGCTGAGAACGAAAAAGAAAGTAAAGCAATAGCTGGTGGTCAGTGTAAGAAGCTGACAAAGACACGGAACAGAGGTGCAGAAAGTGTACCGAAGAGCCAGAATAGAGACAAAGCGGCAAGTCACTTTTGAGTGGCTGGTGAAAGGAAAAAAAAGGGTGATCTAATTATTCCCTTGCTGCCACCAAATGAAAAGTTTAATGCTATTTGTTATGGGGAAAGATTGCGTTCGGTTCCTAGGAACGTTTGATTTGAAAAAGCAAAGTTGTGACATCAGCCACAATCATTTCCTGGCTCTCGTATGATACCACGTCACCCATGTAATCAGTGGTTCCACCAGAAGTCGGAGTGGTAAAGGGGGAGATGGTGCATATGGATTTTAACGAGATCTGGAAGCAGAGTTCAGCCAGCAACCCTCTCCTGGTCTGTGAAGGGCGCGAGTATGTACCATGTTTCCTCAAAAATAAGACACTGTCATATTAATTTTTGCCCCAAAAAGGTCACAGTGTCTTATTTTCGAGGGGGGTTATACTCACCTGGTCCGTGGCATCTCGATGCCTCCCGATGGTCTCTTGGAGGCATGTCATTCACTGAATGGCTGTGATTGGCTCATCTTGCGCCGGCTGTGATTGGCTCATCGAGCGCCTGCTGTGATTGGCTGCTGGCGCTCGGTTAGCCTATTACAGCGCTCGCTTTGCTGGAGGATGGGGTATTCAAAGCCTCGTCACCAGCAAAAGCTCAGCTGTGGGATGAGGAGGACAAAGTTTACCGCAGCGACACCACCGGAGACCATTGGGAGGCATCGAGACGCCGCGGACCAGGTGAGTATTGATTTTTTTTTGCGAGGGGGGGGGGGGCGCTTTATCTAGGTCCTATTTTCAAGCCTCCCCTAAAAACCTGATAGGTCCTACTTTGGGGGTAGGAGCTATGTTCAGGGAAACATGGGAAACATCTTAAACATCAGAGTCAAGCGTTAGCCCCGGCCAAGTATAATCAACCTCCACTTTATTACCTGTGATGTCACCTGCTCTCCTGAAGCTCCCATAAAAAATGCGTTCACATCAGTCTAAAAAGAGTCAGATTTTTAGACCACGCCTGGACTTCACTGGGGGGCACTGTGGGAATGAGGGAGCAGGGGAATATTAAAAAATTAATTCCATGGCTTCCCGTCAACTCCCTGAACAGCACCATAACTTAGTTTACAGTGCTGTTCGGAGGTGACAGGTTCCCTTTAAGCCCTGCCCCATTCCACCCCTAAGGCAATAGCTGACATAAATGTAATGCGTGCCAATTGAGATTTGCCATTAACAAGCGTGAATAAATAATTTTTACGCATTCTATCTGTAGAAACAGCCAGTTCCAATACAGGGTGTATTTATAGTTGTCTGAGATGCTATGAGATGATTGTTATTTACAATAAGGTAGAATCCAAGCTACTTTTGCGTCTGCATTATGCCCACTCAACAATGAACATACAGAGAGACATTTATGAAGATCCCCATAGCGAACAAGAGCACTGCAGCTTACATTTCTTATAGTGTTTTTGAAAATTGAAAGCTGTGCTGTGATAAGACTATCTGTCTTATCTGGGGTCGAGACCTTTCTTTATGCGTCCTTTCCAGGATAGGGGACGACTTCTTTTGCCTCCCCTTTATCCTGTGGTCTTTTGTAGTTCAACAAAGGACATTTAAAGGTCAAAAGCTTGCTGTTTTCTAATCATGTTACAATCTATCATGTGGAACCCATGTACAATTGCGTAACATAAAAAACCATGAAGGAAGCACAGCGCTACACCAGTAAAGACCGCTGCGTCCAATACGAGATTTAACAAAAATATAATAGAACTAAACATTGTGTTGACACAACGCAACCCTGATTCCCTAGAACAGCAGGCAGTAGAATTTTAGGACACCTATATATATAAAGACGAAAGCCCTCACTGACTCACTCACTCACTCACTCACTCACTCACTGACTCGCCAAAAGTTCTCCAACTTCCCGATGTCGTAGAAACATGAAATTTGGCGCAAGCATAGATTATCTCCAAAATAGGAAAAGTAATTGGGTCCCAACTCGATTATTCAATTCTAGCGCAAAAGAATTGGCGTCGAAATTTTACGTACATAATCTAAATCTGTCACTTCCCAATGTCATAGAAACTTAAAACTTGGCACGAGCATTGATTATGTCATAAATAGGAAAAGTTAGTGGGTCCGAACTCGATTATTCAATAATATGCGCAAAAGAATTAGCGTGCAAATTTTACGTACGGAATCTAATTCTCTCACTTCCCGGTGTCATAGAAACTCGAAATTTGGCAGGAGCATTGATTATGTCAGAAATAGGAAAAGCTAATGGGTCCCAACTCCATTATTCAATTCTATGCGCAAAAGAATTAGCGTCCAAATTTTACGTACGGAATCTAATTTTCTCACTTTCCGGTGTCATAGAAAAGTGAAATTTGGCACGAGCATTGATTATGTCATAAATAGGAAAAGTTCATAGGTCGCAACTCGATTATTCAATTCTAGCGCAAAAGAATTGGCGTCAAAATTTTATGTGCGGAATGTTATTTTTTCACTTTCCGGTGTCATGGAAACGGGAAATTTGGCACGAGCATTATTTATGTCATAAATAGGAAAAGCTAATGGGTCCCAACTCAAATATTCAATTCTATGCGCAAAAGAATTAGCGTCCAAATTTTACGTGCGGAATGTAATTTCTTCACTTTCCGGTGTCATAGAAACAGGAAATTTGGCACGAGCATTGATTATGTCATAAATAGGAAAAGTTAATGGGTCCCAACTCGATTATTCAATTCTATGCGCAAAAGAATTAGCGTCCAAATTTTACGTACGGAATCTAATTTTCTCACTTTCCGGTATCATAGAAACGGGAAATCTGGCGCGAGCATTGATTATGTCATAAATAGGAAAAGTTCTTAGGTCCCAACTCGATTATTCAATTCTATCGCAAAAGAATTGGCATCGAAATTTTACATACGGAATGTATTTTTCGCACTTTCCGGTGCCATAGAAACAGGAAATTTGGCACGAGCATTGATTATGTCATAAATAGGAAAAGCTAATGGGTCCCAACTCGATTATTCAATTCTATGCGCAAAAAAATTTGCATCCAAATTTTACGTATGGAATGTAATTTTCTCACATAGAAACTTAAAATTTGGCACGGGCATTGATTATGTCATAAATAGGAAAAGCTAATGGGTCCCAACTCGATTTTTCAATTCTATGCGCAAAAGAATTGGTGTCAAAATTTTACATGCGGAATGTAATTTTCTCACTTTCCGGTGTCATAGAAACGGGGAAATTTGGCACGAGCATTAATTATGTCATAAATAGGAAAAACTAATGGGTCCCAACTCGAATATTCAATTCTATGCGCAAAAGAATTAGCGTCCAAATTTTACACGCGGAATGTAATTTTCTCACTTTCCGGTGTCATAGAAACGGGAAATTTGGCACGAGCATTGATTATGTCATAAATAGGAAAAGCTAATGGGTCCCAACTCCATTATTCAATTCTATGCGCAAAAGAATTAGCGTCCAAATTTTACGTACATAATCTAAATCTCTCACTTCCCAATGTCATAGAAACATGAAGTTTGGCACAAGCATTGATTGTGCCATAAGTATGAAAAGTTAATGGGTCCCAACTCGATTATTCAATTCTAAGCGCAAAAGAATTAGTGTCCAAATTTTATGTACGTACTCTAATTCTCTCACTTCCTGATGTCATTTTATATAAAGGAAATGTCGCATGGTTGCCTCCACGTGGGGTTTCCTGGGTAACGCAGAGAACTATGCAAAATGGTGAACATATTTTTTTCCTCGGTTTCTCTAAAGTAACCACGACTTCATAAGATTTTCCGTGTGAACACCAGATAAACACCAGTACCAAATTAACTCGGGCGAAGCCGGGTATATCAGCTAGTATAGTATATACAGCAGGGTTCAAAAAACAGCAGTCCAATATTATTAACCTGATAAATCACCATTTTTGCTAGAAGTGATATTTCTACATCGCAAGTATTTTACCTGCAAGTGTAGTAGAGTAATAAAAAAACACACCCAACAATTAGCAGGTGCAGCCGCTCATTCTGGGTAACTGAATCATTCATAGAAAGGGGAGTTTTCAAAATAATAGCAGTGAGAAGTTAAATTGGTGGTCATTAATTCTGTGGAATAACAGGTGTTAATTTTGGCCCCTATTTAAGGTAGGAGGCTGGCAAATGTTGCTTATAGTGCATTTCCCATGGTGAAAATGGGTTGTTCCAGACATTGTTCTGATAAAGGATGTACTTTGAAATGAAAGGTGGATTGGAGAAGGAAAAACATATAGAGAAATGCAGCAAATTATAGGCTCCTCAACTAAATGATCTCAAATGTCTTGAAGTGCCAACCCAAATCTGAAAGACACAGAAGGAAGCGGGGTAACTACTGTTCGAATGGATCAGAGGATAGTCCAAATGGCAATGATGACCTCCAGAAAGATCAAAGAAGATCTGAACTTACTAGTGAGTCCTGTTACAATCAAAATGACGCCAAGTTACCAGCAAGAAGTCCCTGTAAAGTTTCTTTGTTGAAAAAAGACGCCCTGAATAGGTTAAAATTAGCAAAGGAACACATTGCCTGGCCCAAAGAAAATTGGTGCAACCTTTTGTGAACTGATAAAAGCAAATTATTCTTTTTGGGTCTAGTGGCTGCAGACAGTATATCAGATGTCTCCAATCACTGAATTGAAGCTATAGTTACACTGTGAAGACAGTAAAGCATGATGGTTAGAGATGAGCGAGCCTACTCGGCCACGCCCCTTTTTCGCCCGAATACCGTGATTTTCGAGTATTTCCGTACTCGGGCGAAAAGATTCGGGGGCGCTGTGGGTGAGTGGGGGGTTGCAGCGGGGAGTGGGGGGGAGAGGGAGAGAGAGAGGGCTCCCCCCTGTTCCCCGCTGCTACCCCCCGCGCCGCCACGCCTCCCCCTGCCCCCCGGTGCCCCCCGAATCTTGAAGTACTCGAAAATCGCGGTGCTCGATCGAGTAATTACTCGAAACGAGTAGGTTCGCTCATCTCTAATGGTGTGCAAAAATAATGATATGGTGATGTTTCTCATACCGTGGTGTTGGGCTTATTTATCAAAATACTTGAAAAAATTATGTTGTCCTATGCCAAAGAAGAAATGTTCTTGAAATGGGAGTTTCAACATCACATTGACCCAAAACACACCAGTAACTGAACAAACATGATTGAGGTAATGTAGTGGCCAGCCCAATCTCCTGACCTCATTCCCATAGAGGACTTCTGGGATGACAAGAAAAATGTGGTTTATGAGGCAAAACCAAAAATGCAGAATAACTGTGGAATGCAGTCTAATCTTCCTGGACTGGAATACTGGCCAAATGGATCTGGCTCATGATGGAACCAAACAGACCCGATTGACTATAATGGGGTCCATTCCGTTTCTGTCCAGGATTTAACAGGTCAAACTATCACTGCATGGAGCACTATTTTGTCCTGTATTTTAACCCTTTCCGATCCAATTTGTATCCTGGTTTTCCTAGGGGGCTTACTCTTTTTCTGCCGTTATACAACAGCGCTGTATGCTGGCTAAAGCCAGTACTACATGAGGTGACACGTTGGATAGGCTCCAACAGCAGAGAGGCTGGCAATATACAGTAAGAGAACCCCGACGGATGTCCTCCAACATCGGTGCTGTACAGCCTTAAATCATAATGTCTTTAGACGTCAGACAGTGGATTGGAAATGGTTAATGAAAGTCAACAACGGAGGCTTCAGAAGGAACATTCCGATTGGAGGAGGGGAACCAAACTGAATCTTTGCCCTGAGTGCAGAAAAATCTAGTTGCCTCTGTTCTTAGCCATCTACAAGGTCAATAGTAATCATATTGAAAAGAACAGGATCCTATACTAACCCATTAATAACGGTGACTCGATCACTATTTTGTGTTATAGCTGTATTTCCACTGAAATACTCCAGGACTGCATCCCTTAGCAAACCTATTATCCATATAAGAAGGTTCTCAATAAGCCACTGAAATCATTAACTTTGATTTTATGGCTTTTTTATGATCTCTTCACAATAAGAAGAAATTTACTTTTATTTAGTCAATACAGATAAGCAAGTACCAAACAATCTCAGTCTGTCTTATGCAACTGCAATAAGAAACTGCCACTAATCTATATGTAAATATAGTCCCTGTATCAGCATAATAGTACTGTCACTCGGACTTCCTTTTAATGGTCCCTGTAGATATTGTAAAAATAGAAAATGTAAAAGTTCAGTCTGTGGTCATTGCAGGGGAATGTTCTGATACCGTGTGCAGAGGAAGCTACAGATCTTCCCAGCTGCAGAGAAAGGACTAACTAATCTAAGTGGCATTTAATAAGCAGCGATAAACTCTAACATATGTGGCCAGAAGAATATCTTACCCTTTTAATTATAGAACACTTGTTGGGATTTGGGACAGCAATCTTTAAATAACAGAAATAGTGACAATTTAAGTGCCAATATGTGGATAGGTCATCATTAAAGAAGTGACTGGAAAAAACTTTTAAAAGTACACAAATGTATTCAGAACAGTATTTTATCCGATCGCTAATATAGTATAATGCCAACATATTCTGCAGCACTGTCGCCATTCACATCAGTCCCTGTCCCCAATGGGGCTCACAATGTAATTTCTCTACCTAAAAAATGCTCACAAATATCTCTTACGCAATTTCATAGGAAGCCAATTCATTTCTCAGTACGGAGTGAAGGAGGAAACTAGAGGAAATTCACACAAACAAGGGGTGAAACTATATCTATGGTCAGCATGCTGATTCTGACCATAGATGAATTCAATTCCAGAACCGCAGCGCTACTAGGTGTTCTGATTTGCAGTTGCAGCTGCTATCTTGCATCACCTCGCATTCTGCCCATGTCTGCAGCAGGTGTCCAGCTCCCGTCTCCTGCTTGTCACTCTCTGCTGACAGCAGGACATGAGAGTGCGCATGTGTATAGTCTTAAAGGGCCCGCCTACCCTTGTGACCTTGATATGAGAGGGACCTCAATCGATGCTTAATCCACTTTAAATTACAGCTGGCCCAGTGTAATGATCAGGTGCAGGTTTGGAGCCTCTTCTGGTGACCAGTGCGAGCAGGTAATGTGGTTAGGGAAAGTAAGAGGTTGGTACACGGAGATGTTAGTTGGAGTACAAAGGAGCAGGCAAGTAGCATAGTCAAGGGAAGCCAGACATCGGTACATGGAAATGTCAGTTTCAGTAAGGAGGAGCAAGCAGGTGGTGGAACTTGACTAAAGGCTTAGAGCACAGATAATTATGTAATGTGGAATTGGAAGGGCCAAGGTTTTATAGGAGGTCCAATCTTGGAGAACGGGGTGGAGCCGAACAAGAAACTGGATCAGGAGCAGAAAATATGGACAAGGTCAAGCAAGGGAGCTATCCAAAGGGCTGGATAGCTCAGCAGGTAGAGCTGCTGCCTGGAGACGTCTTAAGGGCCATTTAGACACAACTATTATCGCTCAAAAGATGATGCTCAAGTGACTTTTGAGCGATGATCGTTGTGTCATTTGCAGCCCAAGATGATCACTCAAGATGAGCGATCACCATGCGCTGCCAGCAGAGGATGCAGAAGACAAGCGTGGTGTCCCCGCTTGTCTTCTGCATCCAGCTGTTCCCCGCTCCGAGCGTCTGGCTGTTATATAGTTGAGCACTCGGAGCAGAGGATGCAGAAGACAAGCTGGGTGTCCCCGCTTGCCTTCTACATCCAGCTGTTTTCTGCACGGAGCGCCCGTGAGTCAACAATTAGCAAATAAATGAGTAGGAGAATGATCGGGCAATGTATATATACAAGGGGCTAAACCAACCAATCTCTTCCTATGAGCGGGGCACCCAACTTAGGGATGGACGGAGGATTGATGAGCAGGGGAACTTTAAAATAAAGAAAAGGGATGGATCACCCTGTGCACATGGCTAATTATACGCCAGCGGCTGATTGGTGGCCAGCATAGAGCTGGGCAAGGCTACAGACTATATAACACAAGACAGCCTCAGACGCTATCAGATGGCTACCTACCCACCATCAGGTTAGGAGGCCACACCAACCTCTATCTAATTTAGCCTAAAGAAAATTGCTCTCCATCCAGCGCTTTAATGCAGTGTAGTCAGCTAGTTAACTGAGTCAAGACTATTTGACCAAGGGTTCAGTTAGCTATACTAATAAGTTTGCTGCCCTTTCTGCAGATCTAGATTTAAGTGGAGGGGTATTGTCTCCTCCTTTACTTACTTAGTCTAGACAGTCAGCAAACTGGGTCACTAGCATCTGACTGCAGGTCTAGTGAGTTAAACTAGCAAATCTGCTGACCACTTTGCAGATCTAGATTTAACCTGAGGGGTATCGTTCCCCTAATCCTTATCTTTTTCTCTGAGCGCTGAGACACTGGTCTATACAGCAGGAGAATGGTGTTATAGAATAATAAACCATCTCTACGTTACTGATACTATCAAATCGGGTAGACCAATGGTAGCTACACACCAATGGTAGCTGTTAAGAGGCGGTGTATAAATACCAAATTTACACCTGCCAATCAGGAGAGCCAATATCAGAATTATTTGGGACGCCTATAAAATCTATCTTGAGCCGTCGCAGAAAATTATTTTGCAACTATTAAAAATCAAGATACACCAGCAATTATTCTCTCGCATAAACAACTACCGAGATATATCTACATTGATTCATATATCTGTCAAACCTTCCACATTGATGGACATATGTATTCTAAACAATTGACCACCCGGTTCTTGAAAAGTCGTGGGTCCGACTGAAATGCATTGAACCATTCATTTTGAATCAATCACTGAATATCTCGATTCAGTCAGTGATTACATCAACTCACTAAGGTCTAGAATTTTTTGGCTAATTATATATGAATATTAGAAGATGGTTGGTCAAGTCTATCAACCAAACCAGGGAATGAAAACACTAAATTGGGACAATATCTCATACTGAGGGGTGATTTTAACCTATTTACACTACAAAATCTCAGATATATGGGAGACACAACTAGGGAAGATTGACAACGCCCTATCCCCCATGTATATATTGTCCCTCTAATGGGAAGTTCCTATGGCACAAAAACTGCGTAGCCATACCTGAGACGTACAAACTGAGTTTAAAATCACACTTCCTTTATGTGGTAACACCGTGACCTATACCAGCACGTGTGTTCTGTTCATTGTTGTTTTGTCTTTGTCTTATTTTCTCATCAGTGGATGAGTGTCTTGAGCCCAAAGTGTGTTTGTTTTTTTTAAAGTAAAAGTAATAAAATATTATAGTTTTAGGGGATCTTCTGTGATTTGAACTTGACTAAAGGCTTAGAGCACAGATAATTATGTAATGTGGAATTGGAAGGGCCAAGGTTTTATAGGAGGTCCAATCTTGGAGAACGGGGTGGAGCCGAACAAGAAACTGGATCAGGAGCAGAAAATATGGACAAGGTCAAGCAAGGGAGCTATCCAAAGGGCTGGATAGCTCAGCAGGTAGAGCTGCTGCCTGGAGATGTCTTAAGGGCCATTTAGACACAACTATTATCGCTCAAAAGATGATGCTCAAGTGACTTTTGAGCGATGATCGTTGTGTCATTTGCAGCCCAAGATTATCGCTCAAGATGAGCGATCACCATGCGCTGCCAGCAGAGGATGCAGAAGACAAGCGTGGTGTCCCCGCTTGTCTTCTGCATCCAGCTGTTCCACGCTCCGAGCGTCTGGCTGTTATATAGTTGAGCACTCGGAGCAGAGGATGCAGAAGACAAGCTGGGTGTCCCCGCTTGCCTTCTGCATCCAGCTGTTTTCTGCACGGAGCACCCGGCTGTTATACAACCGAGCGCACGGAGCGGAGGATGCAGAAGACAAGCGGGGTGTCCCCGCTTGTCTTCTGCATCCAGATGTTTTCTGCATGGAGCGCCCGGCTGTTATACAGCCGATGGAGAACAGAGCTGGACCGCTCTGTTCTTTATACCCAACTGTTATCAGGGAGCAGGATACAGCTGAAACAATAGTATCAGCTGTATCCCGCTGTGAATCCCTGATAAGATTCATCGTTGTCTTTCAGCACGCTAAAATCATTGTGTGTAACTGTACTGACATCAGGCAGTTTTCGTTAAGATGACAGGCTGGGTAAGAAGAACAGAGCGGTCCAGCTCTATTTTCCATACCCCGAGCCGGGCGCTCCGTGCAGAAAACAGCTGGAAGCAGAAGACAAGCGTGGACACCTTTTGAGTGATAATGGTTGTGTCTAAATGGGTCTTAATGCAGGTGTAAAAGTACCTATCAGAATAGCTGTACTGCAGGCTGTGATCATGCCTAATCATGCAGTGCTACATACACTTGGTCCAGATCTCAGCGTTTTGTCAATGCATCGGCGCTTTCGCGTCATCCCCACTGCATAGAAAGCTATAATTACTAATGGGCATGCGTGAAAGAGCTGAAATTTCGTGTGAAGAGACGAAAAGCTGTCAATCTTCACCAGCAGCAATGTGCAGAATGTCCGCATCGCATAAAAAATGACAGGTTCTCTGCTAATGTATACAAATAATGTTAATCACCCACAAGGAGAGGGTCAAATCACCGTCAGACTTTATTGAAAATCTGTGCCCTATTCATAAGGGCTCTTTCACACAGCCATATGCGTCTTCACGTTTTCTCGGCCGTGCCGTAAAATTGCATGGTTGGCCATTTTTTCGCTCTCACGGACAGCGTTTTCTTGTATATTCATGTGAGCAAAAGCGACATTTTTTAGCGAAAAAATAAGTTGCACCCCGAAAAACCCTTGCTCTGCCAAAATCCTTGGGGTGCCTTCCAATGCTTATATAGAGGCACCTGTAAGCTTTCGCAGTGTTGGTCGCTGCTAAAATGACGCCCACTCCCTTTCTTTGTCCAGCTCCCATAGAAGTCTCTGGGAGTCGCTGCCAGTGTATATCGAGCAAAAGATAGTTCCAGAACTATCTTTTTGCCAGCCATATATGCGTTGGCGTGTATTTCGGTGGCGTATGTTCCATTTTTCACGGTCTGATGTATTTACGTGCCGTTTATTCACCCATGTAAATATATACATTGTAAACCAAGGGCTTAGATTATCGAATATATCGGCCGGCTGTAAAAATGCGCCATTTATGCGCTTGTGTGAAAGAGTCCTAAGGTGGATGGAACAATACCTCTGCAGCGCTGTCAGAATTAAATTGACAGTGTTACAGTGTGTAGTGTCAAACCAACTGGGGGTCCCAAAAATCACTCGCTTATTGGCGAGGCCTTTTTGTGCGTTCATCAACTTATTTTACCATTCTGTTTCTGCCTGCAGGGCATGTTCATTTTCATGCGGAAAACAAACATGCTGATTAAAATGGCTAATTAGTTCCAGATGTGTTCTTTTTCTAGCAGAATTATGCAGTGTTTCACACATCTCCTTGCAAATTGTGCATGCATTTACACCCTCCCATTGACTTCTATGGAAACATTTGGTGCGCAAATACGCAAAATGATTGAGCATGTTCTATCTTTTTTTGAAATGCGCACGTAAAATATTCACATGGGAATAAATCCGTTGCAATCAATGGGTTTTGTTCGCAGCACATTGTAAATACATGTGCAAATGCGTCTGTGTGAAGCCAGCTTTGAATGTGATCTATACTTAGAAGGAACTTGCCACTTAGAACATGCAGTCTGATCTCAAGGCAGCAGGTATAGCACAGGATTTGTGGAGTAGATTGATATATATAGTTCTGTGGGAAAAGATTCAGTAGAATCTGTAATCCATTCATTTAAATTCCTGCCTATCTGGGGTTAGGAGTCCCGTGGGTGGTCTTAACCACTGATTGACTGCTCTCTCCTTATGCTCAGTTACACAAGGAAGGCTGTCAATTACTGAGTAGTACTGCCCACTGGACTCCTAAGCTCAGAATGAGCAGATATGTCCATAAATAGGTTATAGATTCTACTTAAATGTGAGTCCTTTCTGCTTTATAACATGTTATCTGCAGCTCAGGCTGCATGTTCAACATAACAGGTTCCTTATAAAGGTGCCCTTACCAGCAACACCTTTATATGGAACCAGCTGTATCTGCCTAGACCATTTCTCTTTAGTGGCTGGATATAATGCATTAAAGGCCAGCTCCACCACGGTATGAGCATCTCTCTTTCAGAACATTACTCTGTTTTGGGTCATAGAGGTGGTCCTGAGTAGGGACACTCCATCTATGACATCTATATATATTCCGCCATTGATGGCATATAGACACGGTGCAAATTTAAGGGATAATTTGGTTCACTCAACTTTTTATACCTCCCAGAGAAATAACCAACGGTTCTTCTTCCAGTGAAGAACTGTATGTTTTTACTGTCTCAGCTGCTTGTGCTGCGGCAATATGAGCAGGGGAGACAAAGTTTGTCATCCTTTAACTGCTAAGGTTTTCTACATTGGGGTGAATGCAGACAGCCGGGACAGATTCGTTCTGCAAGATTCTCGCAGGTGGATTCAACCCATGCCCCTGCAGTGACCTCCGGCTTACCTGTCCAGTGTCTTCGCTCTGCTCTGCGAATGTGCTGGCTGGTGCACAGCTGCACATGTGCAGTGCAGAGCTGGGCGCTTTTACACCGGCCAGGAAAGATAGTCCTGGAACTCCTATGGGAGCTTATGGTAGCTACCGAAAAAAGGAGGTGAGAGGGAGTTTAGCAGCATGACTGCTAAACTCCCTTCCCCTTCTCTCCTCCTCTCCGCCCCTTGCCAGCTGTTTGCAATGGGAGGGGGCGGAGCTAGTTGCTAAGACAGCCAGCAAGGGGGAGACAGTTTAGTAGAGCTAAATTGTCTTCCTCCACCGACAGCATTGTGGGCTTGGCCTATATGCGCCCGGCTCAGGCCGTCCGAACGGGCGCACAAAGGTTAGATTTGTGCACCTGTTCACACATTTTTACGTTGCCAGCGGGCAAATGTAAAAACGTTGACGCCTGTGTGAAAAATCCCTTAGGAAAAAAGATAGCGTTCCTGACTAAATAGAAGCACACCATTTTGATAAGATGAATGGTAATGTCAATGTATGCACAAATAATTAGGAGGAATAAATGAGGTACAGCACAATGCAGGGTTCTAAGAAAAATTTCCCCAGATTTGTGATATCACGGAAAAGGGGTGACTAGTCATCTTTAAGGCACTGAGGACCTCTATTTTCTCCAAGGTCTTTTGGATATCTTATTTCATTTTAAATCTAACTAGACATAAAACTTGTATTAACCCTTTCCAATCCACTGTCTGACCTCTGAAGACATTATGATTTAAGGCTGTACAGCTCCAATGCTGGAAGACACCCATCAGGGTTCTCTTACTGTATATTGCCAGCCTCTATGCTGTCGGAGCCTATCCAGTGTGTCACCTCATGCAGTACTGGCTTTAGCCAGCATATAGCGCTGTTGTATAACAGCAGAAAAAGAGTAAGTCCCCTAGGAAAACCAGGATACAAATTGGATTGGAAAGGGTTAAACGAAGACCACAAAGAACAAATACTTAAAAGTTCAATCTTGGTAAATGACTACAGGTTAGGAAATGACCCGGTTTATTATTATTATTGTCCCTTGAAATCTTGGCTGTATGGAGATATTCTAGACAGTTGTGATTTCTGAAGCAACCCACTCCTTCCAGATAATAACTACACTGTTGGTGTGATCAATAAACAATTATAGAATGAGGTTTTATAACTGTATTTCTTTTCATCAGGAAACTAGTTTATATATTGCTGTTTTCCTCTTATTGGACACAAGAGAACCTGCTGGCAGACAATACAGCACCGCTGGGTGCGCTGACCTATAAATGCGTGGTGACAATGCAAAAAACAATTAGCTTTCAGGCCATGAGGAGGAGTGCTCACGTTTTCTCTCTAGCATCAAGCTTGCTCATGTTACAGCAGGTAGATTTAAGTCATGTGTTTCAATGAAACCCGATGCAACGTGACAAGTGGAACTAAGCTGACCTGCTGGATTTTTTTGCTGCGTCTGCTCTATGAACAATAAGGGTATTCATGCCAAACGCAGAACCATTTTTTTGTGGGCGTAATTATTGTAATAACACGTGATGCGACACTACATATTAACTTAATATACTGGAATTAAATAAAATGAGTTAAAAGGAATGCATGTGAGACCAAACTGAAATTTAAAGGCAGTCCCTTAGGATATGCCATCAATGTGTGATTGGTGGTAGCCCTAAGACTGCAGCGAAGAACTGTGGCCCCTCTGTTACCAGACACCAAGCCATTCTCATCTGTGCAAATGAGGCTTAGCTGTAATACCAAGTGCAGCACATGGATAAGAGTGGCACTGCGTCTTGTAAAACTCCATAGAGGCAATGGGGCTCCACTGACAACCCTTTGTGATACAATGGTGGAGGGACAATATGGTATGTGACACTACAGTGGGAACTAATAAAGATGCTGCTTTTTAATGACTGAACACTAAAATCAATGTACCTTTGCAGTAAATGTCAATATCTATTCCAAGAGCTGAATTCAGATTTTTTTTATGTACATGCCTGGGGCACAAGGCCAAAGGAAGAGAGTTGCAGTAAGAGTAGGGTATGTGGCTATACTGATGAAGGGGCGCTATGGCTGTACAGTTAAGATAGCATGTGATTGGATATATTAGGTCACATGCGGCAGGCACCCGTCTCAGGTCACTAAAAAGCAAATTCTCATACAGGTAGATCAACGGATAAATAATAAAGTGGCTTTAAGAAAACATTTTATCTTAACACAACAGAAGCCATTGAAAAGTAGCAGATGCTCTTTAACCCCATCCCCCCATAGGGCATACAGTTACGTCCTGGGTGTGTGAGGTTTGCATGGAGTGGGATCGAAGCTGAACTAGCTCCATACATGGCTGACATGTTCAGTGTAAACGCTGATCGCAGCTGTTAGCACTTTAAATATTACTGTCAATTCTGACAGTGATATTTTAATGGACTGATCGGTGTTCGAGGGTCCCAAATGCCCCACCCCCCCGTGATGAGATTGAGAGGTGCCTTTCAATTGCCATTGCAGCCTGGGGTCTTCTAAAGGTTACCATCACTGTCTATTAACAAAAAAAACCCAAACATATTTAGCATTGTTGCGATCGTAAAAGTCTGATCTATCAAAGCAATGCATTATTTATCTTGCATAGTGAATGTTGTCAGAACCCCCCCCCCCCACACACACACACACACAACGCCAGAATTATGCTTTTTTGGTCACCCTGTCTAAATGTAAAAATTTAATAAACTGTGATATGAACTTCAAAATAGTACCATATTTTTTAAAATTAGTACAAAGAAAATATATAAATTTGGCATCATCATAATCTTCCTGATGTATAGAATAAAGTATTGCCATTTTTTCTGCAGTGTGTGTATGCTGTAAACCCCCCTCCCCCCAAGATGGTAGAATTGTGTTTTTTTTCCCATTTCCCTCCACTTAGAAATTTGTTAAAGTTTTCAGTGCATTATACGGTGCATTAAATAGTGCCTTGGAAAAATACATCTCGTGCCTCAAAAAACAAGCCCTCAGACAGCTACATCGAAGGATACATAAAAGAGTTATGGTTTTTCGAAAGTGAGGAGGAAAAACCAAAAATATAAAAAACAAATCAAAAACAAGGGCTATGTCATTAAGGAGTTAAGGTCCAAACTAGTCCACATTTTCAAGGGGTTTATCTTTTTTTGCAAGTACCAGGAAAATCTATTCAATAGAGTCAGTAGTCGTCCCTGGTGTCCTGTGGACTGGAGATTCGCCAACACAGTACCTATGTTTGTTTATGAATGTCTCAGCAGCGCTAGGTGTGAAGTGTAGGAAATGTGTTTGGAACACTTTAATGAACATTTGATGTGGAATGAATGAGACGAGATAGGGCCTATCCAATAGCACGCAGTTAAAAGGTCAAGCAGTCAGGATCTATCCTTCACAATGTCCCGGCTTTGGTCCAAGTAAACCCTCTGAATAATAATATCCTGTTTTTAGAAATCTTTTTGACACACTGGGTGAATTTCAGTGCTCACACCAAGGAACGATGGGAAAGGCAAGTATAAAACTTACATCCCCAGACTCAGCGGGTCACCAACTTTTAGCTCATAAACTTAGCTTATTGGGCTAAAGGTAAGTGACAGCGTCTCTTCGATTGGAAGCTCCTGGGCTCAGAGGCATAGCCAAAGGCTCATGGGCCAAGATGCAAAGCTCAGCCTGGGCCCACCCTGTTCCCACATATACACACAGGTACTCTTCTAGCTTCTGCAGTGCTTCCATAGTGTCTTACTCTCAAGACATAAGTCCCATCCTCAAAAAATATATATATTATTCACATCAAAGACATCCTAATTAGAGATGAGCGAACGTACTCGTCCGAGCTTGATATTCGTGCGAATATTAGGGTGTTCGGGATGCTCGTTACTCGTAACGAGTACCACGCGATGTTCTGGTTACTTTCAGTTTCCTCTCTGAGACGTTAGCGCGCTTTTCTGGCCAATTGAAAGACAGGGAAGGCATTACAACTTCCCCCTGTGACGTTCAAGCCCTATACCACCCCCCTGCTGTGAGTGGCTGGGGAGATCTGATGTCACCCGAGTATAAAAATCGGCCCCTCCCGCGGCTCGGCTCAGATGCCTTGTGAGTTAGCTGAGGGAAAGTGCTATCGTACTGGAGCTGCTGTAGGGAGAGCGTTAGGAGTTAGTGTAGGCTTCAAGAACCCCAACGGTCCTTCTCAGGGCCACATCTAATAGTGTGCAGTACTGTGTTAGCACTGTATTTTTTTTTTTCTTTCAAAATTGGATCTGCAGAGCATTGCGCCCTGCAATAGGGACAGAAGTGGTGGTTAGGCAGGGAGAGTGTTAGCAGTGAGTGTAGGCTTCAAGAACCCCAACGGTCCTTTCTAGGGCCACATCTATCCGTGTGCAGTACTGTCCAGGCTGCTGTTAGCAGTGTTGCATTTTTATTTTTTTTTCTCAAAACCGGCTGTGCAGACCATTGCACCCGGCATTAATACTACAGGGATAGAATTGTGTAGGCAGGGCCAGAAGACATACATTATTCATTGAATAGACGCAGTGTGGCTTTTCCTTTGAAAAACAAGGGAAAAAATTCTATTTCGCCTGCCTCTGACAGTCCTCAGGGCTCTGGGTACACGTGTGCTGCGTGCAGAACGTTAAAAAAAATCAGACGCAGCCAGCTACGTTTTACTGCAGGCTTGCGCCAATTTTTTTCCTGCATGGGAAATCCCTGATCTGCTGTAGCGAATAACTTTGCATCACTGCAGTTCTGTGACACATTTGCAGGGCCACAACACAGTTATTAAACTTAGTAGTATTCATTGAATACACGCAGTGTGGCTTGTCCTTTGAAAAACAAGGGAAAAAATTCTATTTTGGCTGCAGGCTTGCACCAATTTTTTTCCTGCATGGGAAATCCCTGATCTGCTGTAGCGAATAACTTTGCATCACTGCAGTTCTGTGACACATTTGCAGGGCCACAACACAGTTATTAAACTTAGTAGTATTCATTGAATACACGCAGTGTGGCTTGTCCTGTGAAAAACAAGGGAAAAAATTCTATTTTGGCTGCAGGCTTGCGCCAATTTCTTTCCTGGCTTGGAAATCACTGGTAATACAGCATGCTGAGGGGTAGGGGTAGGCCTAGAGGACGTGGACGCGGCCGAGGATGCGTAGGCCCAAGTGAGGGTGTGGGCACAGGCCAAGCTCCTGATCCAGGTGTGTCGCAGCCGACTGCTGCGCGATTAGGAGAGAGGCACGCTTCTGGCGTCCCCACATTCATCGCCCAATTAATGGGTCCACGCGGGAGACCTTTATTAGAAAATGAGCAGTGTGAGCAGGTCCTGTCGTGGATGGCAGAAAGTGCTTCGAGCAAGCTATCATCCACCCACAGTTCTGCGCCGTCCAGTGCTGCAAATCCGAATCCTCTGTCTGCTGCTCCTCCTTCCTCCCAGCCTCCTCACTCCACTACAATGACACATGCTCAGGAGTGGGAAGACTCCCAGGAACTGTTCTCGGGCCCCTGCTCAGATTGGGCAGCAGTGGTTCCTCTCCCACCAGAGGAGTTTATCGTCACTGATGCACAACCATTGGAAAGTTCCCAGGGTCCGGGGGATGAGGCTGGGGACTTCCGGCAACTGTCTCAAGACCTTTCAGTGGGTGAGGAGGACGATGACGATGAGAGACAGTTGTCTTGCAGTGAGGTAGTAGTAAGGGCAGTAAGTCCGAGGGAGGAGTGCACAGAGGATTCGGAGGAAGAGCAGCAGGACGATGAGGTGACTGACCCCACCTGGTGTGCAACGCCTACTCAGGACAGGTCTTCAGAGGGGCAGGCAAGGGCAGCAGCAGGGCAGGTTGCAAGAGGCAGTGCGGTGGCCAGGGGTGGAGGCAGGGCCAGACCGAATAATCCACCAAGTGTTTCCCAAAGCGCCCCCTCGCGCCATGCCACCCTGCAGAGGCCGAGGTGCTCTAAGGTCTGGCAGTTTTTCACAGAGACGCCTGACGACCGACGAACAGTGGTGTGCAACCTTTGTCGCGCCAAGATCAGCCGGGGAGCCACCACCAACAGCCTCACCACCACCAGCATGCGCAGACATATGATGGCCAAGCACCCCACAAGGTGGGACGAAGGCTGTTCACCGCCTCCGGTTTGCACCGCTGCCTCTCCCCCTGTGCCCCAACCTGCCACTGAGATCCAACCCCCCTCTCAGGACACAGGCACTACCGTCTCCTGGCCTGCACCCACACCCTCACCTCCGCTGTCCTCGGCCCCATCCACCAATGTCTCGCACCACACAGTCCAGACGTCGCTAGCGCAAGTGTTGGAGCGCAAACGCAAGTACGCCGCCACGCACCCGCACGCTCAATCGTTAACCGTCCACATAGCCAAATTTATCAGCCTTGAGATGCTGCCGTATAGGGTTGTGGAAACGGAGGCTTTCAAAGCTATGATGGTGGCGGCGGCCCTGCGCTACTCAGTTCCCAGTCGCCACTACTTTTCCCGATGTGCCGTCCCAGCCCTGCACGACCACGTCTCCCGCAACATTGTACGCGCCCTCACCAATGCGGTTAGTGGCAAGGTCCACTTAACTACGGACACGTGGACAAGCACAGGCGGGCAGGGCCACTACATCTCCCTGACGGCACATTGGGTGAATTTAGTGGAGGCTGGGACAGAGTCAGAGCCTGGGACCGCTCACGTCCTACCCACCCCCAGAATTGCGGGCCCCAGCTCGGTGGTGGTATGTTCGGCGGTGTATGCTTCCTCCACTAAACCACCCTCCTCCTCCTCCTCCTCCTCAACCTCTGTCTCGCAATCTAGATGTGTCAGCAGCAGCAGGACGTCGCCAGCAGTCGGTGTCGCGTGGCGTGGCAGCACAGCGGTGGGCAAGCGTCAGCAGGCCGTGCTGAAACTACTCAGCTTAGGAGATAGGAGGCACACGGCCCACAAACTGCTGCAGGGTCTGACAGAGCAGACCGACCGTTGGCTTGCGCCGCTGAGCCTCCAACCGGGCATGGTCGTGTGTGACAACGGCCGTAACCTGGTGGCGGCTCTGCAGCTCGGCAGCCTCACGCACGTGCCAGGCCTGGCCCACGTCTTTAATTTGGTGGTTCAGCGCTTTCTGAAAAGCTACCCACGCTTGTCAGACCTGCTCGTAAATGTGCGCCGGCTCTGCGCACATTTCCGCAAGTCCCACACGGACGCTGCCACCCTGCGCACCCTGCAACATCGGTTTAATCTGCCAGTGCACCGACTGCTGTGCGACGTGCCCACACGGTGGAACTCTACGCTCCACATGTTGGCTAGGCTCTATGAGCAGCGTAGAGCTATAG
This sequence comes from Eleutherodactylus coqui, assembly GCF_035609145.1. Lineage (NCBI taxonomy): Eukaryota > Metazoa > Chordata > Amphibia > Anura > Eleutherodactylidae > Eleutherodactylus > Eleutherodactylus coqui. The sequence goes on along the minus strand of NC_089838.1, from coordinate 230,120,039 downwards.
TGGAATACCAACTCCAACATGGGCGGCGCAGTAGGAGTCAGCCTCCTCAATTCTTTTCAGAAGAGTGGGCCTGGTTGGCAGACATCTGCCAGGTCCTTCGAAACTTTGAGCAGTCTACCCAGGTGGTGAGCGGCAATGCTGCAATCATTAGCGTCACCATTCCTCTGCTATGCATCTTGAGAAGTTCCCTGCAAACCATAAAGGCAGCCGCTTTGCGCTCGGAAACAGAGCCGGGGGAAGACAGTATGTCGCTGGATAGTCAGAGCACCCTCCTGTCTATATCTCAGCGCGCTGAGGAGGAGGAGGAGGAGGAGCATGAGGAGGATGAGGAGGAGGGGGAAGAGACAGCTTGGCCCACTGCTGACGGTACCCATGCTGCTTGCCTGTCATCATTTCAGCGTGTATGGCCTGAGGAGGAGGAGGAGGATCCTGAAAGTGATCTTCCTAGTGAAGACAGCCATGTGTTGCGTACAGGTACCCTGGCACACATGGCTGACTTCATGTTAGGATGCCTTTCTCGTGACCCTCGCGTTACACGCATTCTGGCCACTACGGATTACTGGGTGTACACACTGCTCGACCCACGCTATAAGGAGAACCTTCCCACTCTCATTCCCGAAGAGGAAAGGGGTTCGAGAGTGTTGCTATACCACAGGACCCTTGCGGACAAGCTGATGGTAAAATTCCCACCTGACAGCGCTAGTGGCAGAAGGCGCAGTTCCGAGGGCCAGGTAGCAGGGGAGGTGCGGAGATCGAGCAGCATGTACAGCCCAGGCAGTGCAACAGTCTTTAAGGGCCTGGACAGCTTTATGGCTCCCCAGCAAGACTGTGTCACCGCTCCCCAGTCAAGGCTGAGTCGGCGGGAGCATTGTAATAGGATGGTGAGGGAGTACGTAGCCGATCACACGACCGTCCTCCGTGACGCCTCTGCCACCTACAACTACTGGGTGTCGAAGCTGGACATGTGGCCTGAACTAGCGCTGTATGCCCTGGAGGTGCTTGCTTGTCCTGCGGCTAGCGTCTTGTCGGAGAGGGTGTTTAGTGCGGCTGGGGGAATCATCACAGATAAGCGTACCCGCCTGTCAACCGACAGTGCCGACAGGCTAACACTCATCAAGATGAACAAAGCCTGGATTTCCCCAGACTTCTCTTCTCCACCAGTGGACAGCAGCGATACCTAAGCAATACGTAGGCTGCACCCGCAGATGGAAGCATAGTTCTCTCTCACCATCCAAAACGGGGACATTTCTGCTTCATCAATCTGTGTATAATATTCCTCCTCCTCCTCCTGCTCCTCCTCCTGAAACCTCACGTAATCACGCTGAACGGGCAATTTTTCTTAGGGCCACAAGGCTCACTCATATAATTTTTCTAAAAATTTTTTATACGTTTCAATGCTCTTAAAAGCGTTGGAACTTTAACTTGAACCAATTTTTCGTTAAACTGGGCTGCCTCCAGGCCTAGTTACCACTTAAGCTACATTAACCGAAGCGATTAATGGGTTTCACCTGCCATCTTGGTTGGGCATGGCCAATTTTTACTGAGGTACATTAGTACTGTTGGTACACCAATTTTTTTGGGCCCTCACCTACAGTGTAATCATAGCAATTTCTATGTTCTTCGCCTGCACTCATGGTACAGAAAGGTGTGTGGGGTTGGCCTACACTTTAGCTACATAAATGTAACTTGGGCCTTGGCTATACTGCAGCTACTGAAATGGAACTAAGACTGCGCTCCCACTATACTGCTGCTTCGGAATTGTTCCTGGGGCCTGTGTAGGCTGCTACTATTACTTAAATGGAACTTAGACTATGCTCCTCCTATACTGCTGCTTCGGAATTGTTACTGGGGCCTGTCTTGAGTGCTACTATTACTGAAATGGAACTAATACTGTGCTCCCCCTATAATGCTGCTAGTGATATGTTAGTGGGGCCTGTCCTAATGCTACGGCTGAAATGTTACGAATTCTGGGCTCTGCCTATACCGCTGCTAATGGTATGTCTCTGGGGTGTGGAAACAGAGGCTTCACAAAGACATGATGGCGGCGAGGCCATTTCCCACCAACGCGGTTACTGTTAAGGTGCATATAACCACGGACACGTGGAGAGGACACGTAGTGCCTCAAAAACATCCCCCTCCTCCTGCAACAATGAAAACATTCTTGGCAAATGCCTTTGCATTAGTTCGTCTGGTGGCAGTCCAAGAATTTCACCTTTACCGACACAACAAGAGAGCCCCCCCACCATCCCCCCGCCACGGCCCACTTAATCCTGGCCACATTCCGAAAACCAACAAAATACAACCGTGCTACTAGGTCCGCAGTCACCACCACATTACCACCAACGCAGTTACTGTTAAGGTGCATATAACCACGGACACGTGGAGAGGACACGTAGTGCCTCAAAAACATCCCCCTCCTCCTCCAACAATGAAAACATTCTTGGCAAATGCCTTTGCATTGGTTCGTCTGGTGGCAGTCCAAGAATTTCACCTTTACCGACACAACAAGAGAGCCCCCCCACCATCCCCCCGCCACGGCCCACTTAATCCTGGCCACATTCCGAAAACCAACAAAATACAACCGTGCTACTAGGTCCGCAGTCACCACCACATTACCACCAACGCGGTTACTGTTAAGGTACATATTACCAGTCTGACTGGGGCATACAGACACCTTGACAGAATGAATAGTGTGTGGCACATAGGTTCCCCATTGCTATGCCCACGTGTGCAGCTCCTGATGGAGGTGGCACAGGATTGGATTTCTCATTGCTTCTGTACAGCATTGTGGGCTATCGCCCCACCACTTTTAAAGAGGGTCGCTGCCTAGCCGTGCCAACCCTGTGCAGTGTGTGCCTGCAGTTCCTCCTCATGGCAGACGCACTTATAAATAGACATGAGGGTGGTGTGGCATGAGGGCAGCTGAAGGCTGCGCAGGGATAGTTTGGTGTGCGCTGTGGACACTGTGTCGTGCAGGGGGGAGGGGGGTTGGGCAGCATGTAACCCAGGAGAAGTGGCAGCGGAGTGTCATGCAGGCAGTGATTGTGCTTTGTTGTAGCTAGTGTGGTGCTTAGCTAAGGTATGCCATGCTAATGAGGGCTTTTCAGAAGTAAAAGTTGTTGGGAGGGGGGGGCCCCACTCTTGCCGGTATTGTGGCTTAATAGTGGGACCTGTGAACTTGAGATGCAGCCCAACATGTAGCCCCTCGCCTGCCCTATCCGTTTCTGTGTCGTTCCCATCACTTTCTTGAATTGCCTAGATTTTCACACATGAAAACCTTAGCGAGCATCGGCGAAATACAAAAATGCTCCGGTCGCCCATTGACTTCAATGGGGTTCGTTACTCGAAACGAACCCTCGAGCATCGCGATAAATTCGTCCCGAGTAACGAGCACCCGAGCATTTTGGTGCTCGCTCATGTCTAATCCTAATATAACATCATAATAGAACACAGTAGGCTTACATACAGCAGCTCAGCCTTAGTAACTCCTATATAATGTAGCAACCACACTAGGCAAATATCAGCTCTACGCAGTGATAGTGATTACAGTGCAATTACCTCAAGTGAAAGTGATTACAATACAGTAACCTCCAGCGATCACAGGTGATGTCTCTGATTGGTGTCATTCACATCTTTTTTTCCCTATCTGGGCCCACACTGCCATGAAGAGTTCTTCTAGCAAGTCCTTTAGCCAATCTCCGCATACAAACTCATCATTTTGCCATTGCCTCTGCCCCTCTTAGTGTCCCCCTTTGTGCCCTACACAATAAATTACCCTCACACAGTAATCATTTCTCTATTGAGCCCACCACAAAATAATAATGGCTTCTTTATGCCGCCACACAGTAAAAGTTCCCCCTTTGAGTCTCTGCAAAGTAAAATTCTACCTTAATGCCTCACAGATATAATGCCCTCCACAAAATAACAGTGTTACTAAGTCCCGACAAATTAATGGTGCTCCATTAGTGTTTCACAAAAAGTAATAGTGCCCCCTTGTTACCCCACAGTTATAGCATCCTACTTTGTTCCACTCATAATTAGTGACACCTTAGTGCCTCTCACAGAGTAGTAATGCCCCCACAAAACAATACTGCCCTCCACAAAGTAATGGTGCTCCTTAAGTGCCCCCACAAAATAACCACTCCTCAGAATGTAATGGTGCTCCAATAGTAGTTATGACTCCTAGCTTGACAAATTTCGTAGTCGAATAACTTCATCAGTGGCAAAATGTAAAAATGTTATATTTAATGTGACTATAAAATAGACTTGCTGTGTGCTGTGTCTGTAGGTCTCTCCTCTGTTTGTACTGTGATGGCTTGTTTTTTTGTGAGACAAGAATTTTATTTTACATCCCACTATTTTTACTTCTATTGTGGGGAATAAAAAAAGAAAAAATAACTTCCTGGCAGCAGGGCTATAATATGCCAATACATGGTGATGTCAAGATGCAACAGTACTGACTGAAGTACCTCCACCTGGCGATCCCAGACTGTAGGTGTGAATTGATAAGATAAGAGTACCTCTGCACTAAGCGTTGCCACAAGAGCACGCACCCTTAACTCACACTTTCTCTCTTTCTCTTTTGGCTGGCGCTCACTCCTCTAGCAGCATTTCTGGTGATGTGCGGAAAATCTGTCTTCCTCCTCCATTCTTCACTAAATGAGGGCTGAAGGTGCCCCCATGTAGCTGGAACTCTTTGACAGGAACCCAGAAGAAACGGATCTTTTCCTGCTCTCATGCACCCCCATTTATACACTCTCGCATACCAGGTGACAGGACAGAATTGATACATTACAGACAGTCAGCTCATACTTTGCAGACATTAACCCATTACACCCTGCAACTGTGCAATACACATAACAGAATGACAAGACAGTTTTGCACAGAGTATCAACACAAGACATTATGTGTATGACATTATGGAGGGGGCCAGGAAAGCATGTACTGGGCCACTTCAAGAATATCCCTGCAATATGGTATCAAGTGCAGCATGAAATATTACTTACATATGCCTCTGCATGAATTTGAGGTTATAATAACCATATGTGCACAGAGCTCTATATTTGTGAGCAATATTCCATCAGTACACAAGAAGACTACCTAATATTTCAGCTGGCTTTCAATATTTCCTTTATAAATACATGGATATAAGTGAAAACAATGACGTATTAATACTCAGGTATACATCTAAAGAAGGTAGTATTGCTTTCTGTAGATACGAGAAGGCATGCTGCAAGAAACTCCCCTATACAGTATATGGAGAACGGAGCTGGCACTCCATGAATCTGCGGTGCACGTGTCAAAATTTGCAGTCCCAATATAGCATCAAAGGAAGAGGCCGACATTGAAGTGTAATTTGCCGGATCTATTAGTCATGTATTGTCATGTAGGCAGCAATCACAATGTGATGGGTTTCTGGCTTGGTAGGAGCCTCCCAATTGTACATGCTATGTGGCATGCAAGGTGCAGCATTTAAGAATTTGTGCAGTATTTAAGCATAAGTATTTCTCAATGAAAATGGTGTCACAGCATCATGGTGAAATATAAGCATTCATAAATATTGTACTTATACATATATCTAGTGAGTATGAGTAAGACAGAGCGATATAGAGAAACAGAGAGAGAGCGTAGAGAGACAGAGAGAGCGATAATCAGACAGAGAGAGCGATAGACAGGCAGAGAGAGTAATAGACAGAACAAGAGTGATGAACAGAATGAGAGTGATAGACTGAACGAGAGTGATAGACAGACAGACAGAGAGAGCAATAGAGAGACAGACAGACAGAGAGTGATAGAGAGACAGAGAAAGACAGACAAACAGAGAGACCTGTAGGCGTTTTTATTTTAGATATCTGCTCCAAATACAATCACTAAATAATCACCTAACAAAGCAGATCTAGAAATTCACCATAACCACCTTTAAATATTTTATGTTCGCGTAGTGAACATCGGGTCAATCTAGTGTATTAGAAAGTTAGTAGCATGTTAGGTCTGGACACTGGTGTAACTATAGGGGATGCAGGGGATGCGATTGCACCCGGGCCCAGGAGCCTTAGGGGGCCCATAAGGCCTCTCTTCTCCATAGAGGGAACCCAGTACTATGAAAAAAGCATTATAATTGGGGGCCCCGTTACAGGTTTTGCATTGGGGCCCAGGAGCTTCAAGTTACGCCTCTGGGTCTGGAGACATACTTTAAGTCACAAGAAGGGTCACTGTACCCTTTAAGCACTTAAAAAAATAAATAAATAAGACAGTCAATAAGGAACTAAGACATGTGGACCATAATAAGAAAAATGAAAAAATGTAAGAGGTCATGCTTATGCTTGAGGCTCCTAGGTTGCAGTCTATCATTCTAGAATGCCTCTTAAGGCCCATTTACACGGAGCGATGATTGCTCAAATGACAGTTTGAGCGACAGATTTGAGCAATCATTTTGCATAAACTATTAAGTAGCTACTCAGCTACTTAAAGGGGTTGTCCCCCGAAAGCAAGTGGGGGTATACACTTCTGTATGGCCATATTAATGCACTTTGTAATGTACATTGTGCATTAATTATGAGCCATACAGAAGTTATTCACTTACCTGCTCTGTTGCTAGCGTCCTCGTTTCCATGGTGCCGTCTAATTTCAGCGTCTAATCTCCCGATTAGACGCGCTTGCGCAGTCCGGTCTTCTCCCTTCTGAATGGGGCCGCTCGTGCCGGAGAGCTGCTCCTCGTAGCTCCGTCCTGTCACGTGTGCCGATTCCAGCCAATCAGGAGGCTGGAATCGGCAATGGAAAGCACAGAGCCCACGGTGCACCATGGGAGAAGACCTGCGGTCCACCATGGGTGAAGATCCCGGCGGCCATCTTCGCAAGGTAAGTAAGAAGTCACCGGAGCGCGGGGATTCGGGTAAGTACTATCCGGTTTTCTTTTTAAACCCCTGCATCGGGTTTGTCTCGCGCCGAACGGGGGGGCTATTGAAGAAAAAAAAAACGCGTTTCGGCGCGGGACAACCCCTTTAATAGCTTATTATCATGCAAATGAAGCCTTTAGCTGAATGCAGTTAATAGCTCCAGGGTTATTATCTCCATTCAGTTCCTTTGTTCTCCAACAGGAAACAATGCTATCAGCGCTACACGCTGAGAACTCAGCGTGTGGTCCTGATAAGACCACATGACGATTTTTAGGTTGTCCTGACTTTAACGATCAGCTAGCAGTGCCCGAAAAGTGCACGATGGTTACGTGTTTAGATGCACCTATTATCGCTCTTATCTGGGGGACAATAGGTTCGTCAATCAATGTTTCTAATTGTGAACTTGTGCTTAGAGAATTTATCCTTCATCCACTGACTTTTCTCTCATGGTATACACTGAGGCTAGCTTCACACTGACGAGCGCGACATGGGGCCGTGAATCCCACCCCCATCATGCGAATTCCCCACGGATGCGAGGCGTTTTCATGTCAAAACAGCCTCACATCACTTCGTCGAAGAAGCAATCCTATCCGCGGATGTCATTGTTTTCGATGGGAGACGTTGCAATGCTGCTGCCAGTGCGAATGAAAATAATGGGCACTGCGATGCAAGAGCATGCAGGGAGATAGAACATGCTGCAATTCGTTTTTTTGCATCGCACCACAGTGCGAGTCAGAAAAACATCGCTCATGTGTATGACCCCATTCAACAGAATGGGGTTCATATTTGTGCGTCTCACAATGCACAAATCTTGCGTGATTTTTCTCACCTGTCTGAAGCCGGGCTCATTGTCAAAAAAAGATCCTTCTCCTAGCTTGAATGTATGTAAGATGTGATACGGGCGGGCATGGAGGCATACAGGTTCTGTATGATATTTTGCACCACATCGGTCCACATTTGCTGTAACTGAGCCTCTAGATCATGCAAACTTATAGGCTGTCAAAATTGGCTTCCTAGATGGTCCCATACATGTTCCATTGGCGATTAATCTGGCAACCAGACAAACCACAGAAGTGACAATGTGGTGGAGACATTCCTGCGGCACCCTGGCTGTGTGCGGCTGAGCATTATCCTTTTGCCTCTTGGAAGCTGCCATGAGAGGCAAAACATGTTATTACAGGGTGTCCTGAACATATCGCTGTCATTGTCCCTCGTACCACTACTAGGGGTGACCAACTGTCATATGCAATGCCCCCCAGACCATCACACCAGCAGTGGTGGCATTGTGCGGCTCCACAGCAAAGACAGAATTAAGGTGTCCACCCCGAGTTCTCCCAGACATGAACACAGCCATCATCAACGCCCAAACTAAATCTGGATTCGATGCTGAAGACATTGTTCCACTTTGTAGCAGTCCAGTTTAGTTGTTCACGCAACCATGGTAAACAGAGGTGACAGTGGGTGGGTGTCAAAGGCAGTACATGTAATGGGGGCTGTGAGACCGAATGTCCTTCAGTCAAGGCCCAAACTGTCAGGTTGTGTAACTGTCTGCCCCTCTGATATTGTGTTCTAGGTATGAATTTTTTATATGGGGGTGATTAGTACTTTATTCTAGGGTAGTAAGCAATTCTCTCTCTGTTTTTTGTGTGTATGTAGGAGTCCCTCCTCAATTCTGCTGACATATATCCAAAAAACGTATTTTGAATGAATCACTGTATGACATGAGGTTTAACTCCTCCTTGAGTTGAGGTAAGTGAAGAATGACTCTATAGTCTGATTATTACCATTAAACATGAAAAAATGATTAACTATGAATCATTGCCATAAATTGCAATGTTGTTGAAATGGCTGATAGACTAATAGAGTCTGCAAATTATATGTGAGTATTCCTTAATCATTTGTAAAGACAGGATAAACCTGCAAGGAGAAAGCAGACACAATGTCCTCAATATGCAGCATTTCTAATCAAATTAGGGAACTTTCATCCTGGAGAAGAAGATCCATTCTCTTCGGAGCTTTGTTCAGTACTCTTAATCTAACTTGTCACAGAATTTTTAATCGCATTGCAGTATTTGCTTAGTTTGAATCCTGTTTTGATGTTCCAAGTATAACGCTGCTTTGAAAAAACATTGTGCTGGTGTCTCTGAGGATTATCATGATGCAGGATATTTTATATTGTTTGTGGATAACACAGGATTATGACAGTACAGGTTCAGCAAAATAACAACAAGATATGTAGCTCAACCAAGCCAACCGCTCTGTAATGACAGTACGTGGGCTTAACACTGGGTTCAAGGTTATTGGTCAGACACTATGCATAGATTGGAAACTATTGGACTCCTTCTACTCAGACTCATCAGCCAATGGTGATAATTTCCTAATGACTTTAATGCTATTATTTTAGCACATATGGAGATTACTAGAATCAACACCCTGGTATTTAACCCATTTCTCCAATATCTCTATGCAAATGCAGAGATGGAAAAATGACTCTACAGCGCCACCTAAGAGAAGGCGGCATTCCTGCTAGTCAATGTCTGCCTTTTTAACAAGCCTTGAAACAATAACTGGGAATATAAACCAAAGTCAGAGTCTTCTCCAGGAGGAAAAGATAACCATCTACAGACAGACGGTTTTGGAGTTTTTGCCCCTCATTAGTGTGCAGTAATTTGTTGGCTTGGCTGGATGGAAGGATTATGATGTGGGTCAAGAAGGGTATGGTTACTGCTTAGGGAGAGCACCTAGAATGTGTGATGAGACTTATAAGGCCACGCATGCTCTGTTTTCGGTTATTTGCTGCTCATCAGTGTGCAGTAGGTTGCTGACTTGGTGGAATAATGCCGTCTTATAGGTAGCATTGTAGAGGTATTGTTCCAACTTGCAATTTCCATATTTTCCAAAGGAGCATGCATGGCCTTATAAGTCTCCTCACACCTTCTAGGTGCTCTCCCTGAGGAGCAACTATATGCTTCCTGGCCCAATATCTGAATGGACAGAACTAGATTGAAGAGTCTCTGGAATGAGTAAAAGCAATGCTAAGTATGAGAAAAGTGGTATAATTAAATATAAATTGAATGTGCAGAAACACAACCTGGTTGGCACCATAGGTGTGAATATGTGAAACAGAGACTTCTTTGGTATCGATGAGCGATTAGTGGAATAATGCGGTATCAGTCTGATTTTATGAAAATCATTGTGAATCGCGATGGCAGATTCCAACTCCCATTAAAGTCAATGGAAGTAAAAGTTGGGTTCACTAATTTGCCCTCCAATGCAGCCCCCCCCAAAAAATTGCATGGGAATACAGCCACACATCTGAGAAAAACTATGCTTCTCCCAAAAATTGGTCAGAATAGTGTTCTGTGGTGTAGGGGTAATTTGTAGTACATGGTTGCCCCACATTGGAACTCTTAGATCAAAAATTGCACCAAGAAACAGAGCAGGTGTGCTGCTTGCCTTAAAGGGGTTGTCCCACGCCGAAAGGTTTTTTTTTTTTTGCATAGACCCCCGTTCAGCGCAGGACAAACCCAAGGGATGTGTGTAAATTAAAAAAAAAAATTTTACTTACCCGAATCCCCTCTCTGCAACTTCTTCCTTCTTTTCCTCCAAGATGGCCGCCGGGATCTTCACCCACGATGCACCGCGGGTCTTCTCCCATGGTGCACCGTGGGCTCTGTGCGGTCCATTGCCGATTCAAGCCTCCTGATTGGCTGGAATCGGCACACGTGAAGGGGGGGGAGCTACGCGATGACGCGTAGAAGGGGGCGGAGCCAGAACGCCGCTCGTGCCCGGACCGACCAGAAGGGAGAAGACGCTTCTGCGCAAGTGCGCCTAATCGGGCGATTAGACGCTGAAATTAGACGGCACCATGGAGACGGGGACGCCAGCGCAGGGAAGGTGAGTATATAACTTCTGTATGGCACATATTTCATGCACGATGTATATTACAAAGTGCATGTATATGGCCATACAGAAGTGTTTAACTTAACTTGTCATCGCGGGACAACCCCTTTAAGAACAATGTCATAAATTTTACAAGGACAAATTCTGCCAGGTGAACACAACACTCAATCACGGGCCTCCAACTCCTCCTCTTTCCTCCTAAAAAGCAGCAATGTTACAAAAAATTATGCCAAGGTAGACAGCAGATGTGGCACTTGTTTTAAATGCAGTGTTATAAAGTTTGCAAAGGACAAATTCTACCAGGTGAACAGAACAGCCAAGCATGGACCTTCTCCAAGGAAAAGCTGTAGAGCTATAGCTTTTCTTATGCTTTAGAAAATTTACTTTTTGAGAGGAAAGGGAGGGGGGTTAGAATGGGACAGACAAAGATGAATGTCTCACAACTCTTGGGGGTACCATGAAAGGTGGATCACCACTTTTAACTTCATGCCCCACCTGCAAGACATTGACCCTGTGTGATGTTAAGGTTATGTAATTCACCTAGCAATGCTTGTCATTGACATGGGAGGGGTAATCCCCCCCGCACTGATTTAAATTTGGCTATTAAGCTAAATTTTACAAGAGCGAAATGCACGTAAAAAAAGAACGGTGAGAATGAACCCATTAAAAACAGTGGGTTTTATTCTCTGCGCAATGTGCGCACATACACGCCTGTCTGAAGCCGCCCTAAGTATGGTGCAATGTTAATGAATGGGGTTTTAATAAACTCCATTTGCCTGGGCTGGGTTCACAGAATCATATTTGCGTGCATAATATGCAGTGAATAGAACCATGGATTTCAATGGTTTGGTCACAAGTGCATATTTTACATGCACAATGCAGAATGTTCTATTTTCCTGCGCATTTGTGCATGCAAATAGAACATTTGAAAGAAATTACAGTAATACGCCATTTCAATGGGTGGGACCATGGCTGCATGCTTTTTGCACGCGAAAATGAAGTACATAAATACAGAGGCGCACGCAAAAGCGCAACGCCTGAAGCTCAAATGCACATAAATACACGTGTGAATCTGGCTTATTGTGGAAAATATCCACCGCAGATTTGAGTCATTTTGCAGATTTTTAAATGCTGCAGTGGGCTTTATTTGTTGCAAATATATTTCTCTGTGGATTTCAATGTAATAATTGAAATCTGCCATGAAATCCACAACAGAATCTGCAATAAAATAATTTGAGGATTCTAGTGGGGAGGTTTTGCGCATATGTACAGTGCGGTGTTTACGGAGTGTTTGAAATAGCGTAATGGTATTTGAGAATAAAGTCGGACAGAAATGATTATTACCTGTCTACATAAGTACCTTCAGAATACTTCACCAAAACTGCCAAGTAGTGTCTAATACAGTTGTTTGTACACATCCTCAGAATTATTTATGTCATTATGACGTCTCCTGTGAATAAACAGGATAGGATCATAGAGATTTCCAAAATTGTAACAATATTTGAAGCATTTTTTTGGATGCAGGAAATCCTCTTCCCGGTTGGTGATCCTGACCTTCCTGCTTGAAGTCTGCGAGGCAGCTGTTGAATAAGTCACACATCCCATGTGGAGGGTGAAGCCAGGTCTTACACAATCTATCATCTTCATTATTAATACTGGTGGAATATGAATGGATTAGGGTGCGGTACACATTCACCTCAGACAAACTCTTGGAGGGAATTAGTTGTGGGAGCTACGGCACTGCTTTCACTTTAGCCATATCCATACTAATATTAAAACAAGAAAAAAAGTGTTAGTAGAGCCAAGTGTGCTTGTTCTCAGTGAGAGAAACCAAGTCATCTTGGAGCTTTCAGATCTTCCATGGACTGACAAAGGGTTCATAGAAGATCTGAAAGGGATATAGCTGGCATCTTGAGGAAGAACATGGGCTACGTTTTATCCTGAAAATGTATAGGAGTTCTCTAGGGTGTGCGACAAGACAGATTTATTTGGTGATGCGTAGACGCACCTCTGCTCCACCGCTGGCACCATGTGGCAAAGCGGAAGTGAAGAGGGTGCAAATCATAAGCTATGCCTACACAAACCTGTAGACATGTGAGGGCAGACATCGCTGCCGCACGTATGCGAGTATTAAGTGCGGCAGAGGGGAAGGGGGTGCACATCATAAACTTTGTCTCCCCACACGAGCAAACACGTGAGGGCAGACGTCGCTGCCACACGTAATCGATTATTAAGCTAGCAGACATACATGGCATTGCCTGTGATTAAAACTGGAATCAAACACACATTAACATGATAGAGATTTTAAGGGAAATCTGTGTTGTCCATAGCAACCAATCACAGCGCTGCTTTTATTTTACCTCAGCAGTATAACAAATAGCAACCAATCACAGCGCTGCTTTTATTTTACCTCAGTCTGTGTAAGAAATGAAAGCTGGGCTGTGCAACACAAACAGACAGATTTTGCCTTACAACTTGAACAAAAGGCACATATACAGTAAAACACAAATTAGACAAAAAAAAATACACATTCCACACAGACGAAGTTCCGTGTAAGGCTGCCTGTCCATGGGCGTTGCGGTATCCAGCGGCAGGTCTCCGCGGTGGGAGTCGTCGCCTGCAAATGGATCTTCGCCGGTCAGCACATCTAACAGATAGGCTGACCGCGGAGAATCGCAATGATTCTCCGCTCGTGGACAGGGGGGAAATGCTCTCCATAGCAACGCTATGGGGAGCTTTCACTGTGTTTGCCGCGGCCGGATTATCGCCGCTGAGAGCGCAATGAAAACCTGCCCGTGGACAGGCAGCCTAACAAGGAATTTTCAAATTGACTAAATCTATAAGTATTTTGTTAATCAAACTGCATTTGGAAAACCCCAACAATCTGCACGTTGGGACGCTTTTGGCCACATTACACCTTCTACACTTGAACCCAGCTGTAGGCTGGTGTCACACAACTAATCGCATTTATGAGCGCATTTTTGCAATGGGTGTTGCATATTTGTGCTGACATGCATGTTTTACTGTATTTTTAGCATCTGCAAATCGTGCACATTTGTGCGCACAGAAAACACACAGCCATGCTTTCCATTCATTGAAATAGGCAATTAGTGTAATGAGTTCAATAAGGCTGGAGTCACACAGGTCGTATTCTCAGCGGAAAAGCACAAGATTTCCGCCGGGACAGCGCAGCTTCAAAACCCGCAGCACTTAGCAGCAGGTTTTGGAGCAGCTTCGCCACATGCTTTTCTGTTGCTGCTGGCTCTCCCAAAGAGGAGAGCGCGGCCACAGCAGAAAAAATGAAAAGAATGCACATGCTGCATCCTGCGAATCCGCGCCACAGCGCTGGCTTCTGCCGGCTTTGCTGCCCCGTGCGGACGAGATTTTTGACAAATCTTATTCACATGGCTGACTAATCCCAGGATTTGCTGCAGCAAAATTCCGCAGGGAAATTCGGCGGCAAATTCGCCCCGTGTGACCCCAGGCTTGCTGTTCTTTCCCTGCACAAATGCGCAGAAAAATAGAGCATGCTGTGTAATTTTTTTGCACAAACAAGATGCGCGTGCAAAATACGCTTTTGTGAAAAACTCATTGAAATCAATGTGTTCTATTCACTGAGTATCGTGCTTGCAAGTATTTTGTGTGTAATACGCTGCACAAATATGATTGTGTGAATCCGGCGTTAGTGAGGCTTTACATGGGAAAACTATTGTCTGAATAGTGGATCAATAGAGTAAATGTAAAGGCACTTTTACACGCAACGATTATCGCTCAAAATTCGTCCAACCGGCCAAAAATGAACAATAATCATTACGTGTAAACGCGGGCATTGTGCACTTTTTGTTTGAACAATAGATTTTAGTTAAACTTAAAATCCATCGTTCAGCTGCTGAAAGACTGAGCAAATACATTCCAGTTGAATATGTTTTGCTCATCTTTTAATAGACTGCAGGATGTTCTCCCTGTGGTATGTTTACACTAGCCATGAGGAGAACAATGCAATCTGCTGACAGCCACGCTGAGAACAAAAGAATGTGTTGATAGCTGTTTGCACAACTTGGCATGTGTTTAAACACAAGCTGGGCTCTGCAAACAACTCATGGAGGCCATTTTACATGCAAACGAAGATTGTAAAGTGTTAATGGCTATTAATGGCCATTAACGGCCATTATTTATGCAAATAGATTGCAAAATCTTTCAATCTTTCCATCGTTTGAAAGATTATATTTGCGTGTAAAGGCCCTTTTACACACAAAGATAGTCTTTCAAACAAATTAATGGCCATTAACACTTTATCATCTTCATTTGCATGTAAAAGACCCTTTACAAGTTGTTTGCAGAGCCAAGCATGTGTTTAAACACACGCCCAGCTGTGTAAACAGTTGCCGACACTTTCCATTGTTCTCCTCATGGCCTGTATAAACACGCCGCGGAGAGAACATCCTGCAGTCTTTTAAAAGATGAGCGAAATACGAGGGGCTGCTGATAAGTCTTTGGCTTTGTGTACTTTTTTTTGTTTCTACGGTAACGAATGTTGCATCACATGAAAGCCTTATGTGTATAATATATGTTTTTAAAATTTTGTGTTTGTAGCTTATGGCAACAGTGATCTAGGCACGCGGGAAAACAAAATGGCGGAATCTTTGACGATATTCACAGCAATTGAGAGCAGAGGAGTGATAAAATTCTTGTTTCTGCAAGGAAAGTCCGCAAAGGATATTCATGGTGATATGTCGCAGACATTGGGGGATCAATGCCCTTCATGTTCTACAGTTAAGAACTGGGTTACCAAATGTAAAACGGGCCACTTCAGTACCAATGATGAGGAACGTCCTGGACGACTGAGAGAGGTTGTTGTTTCGGAGATCGTCGATGCTGTGCACAACCTCATACTGGAGAATAGGCGACTTTCAGCTAAAGGAATAGCAGACATCATGGGGATTTCTCATAAACGTGTTTGTGTCATTATCCATGAACATTTGAACATGAAGAAGCTATCTGCAAAGTGGGTCCCCAAATGTTTGACTACAGATCAGAAAAGCATGCGAATGAAAACTTCCCGGTCCATTTGTCAGCGTTTCTGGACTGATAAGAACTTACTGGATCGACTGGTCACTAAGGATGAGACCTAGATTTATTTGTATGACCCTGAAACCAAGGAGCAGTCAAAAGAGTGGAGGCACGGTGGTTCTCCTCGCCCAAAGAAGATCAGGGTGCAAAAATCAGCCACTAAGGTGATGACGTCTGTGTTCTGGGATAAGGAGGGCGTCCTGCTAGTGGACTACTGCTAGAGGACTACCTTCGAAATGGTTCCACCATCAATGAAAGGTATTACATTGAACTTTTGGACCAATTGAAGGCAGCTCTGAAGGCCAAAAGGCGTGGCAAGCTGTCCAAAGGAATCTTGTTCCTGCAAGACAACGCCTCTGTTCACACTGCACAAGCGAACACGGCAAAAATGGTGGAGCTAGGCTTCCAGCTGGTTGACCACCCACCTTATTCACTAGATCTAGCTCCTTCCGACTATCATCTGTTTCCAAACCTGAAGAAACGCCTCAAGGGTACCAAATATTACACCATTTCTCATGCCATGGCTGCTACGGATGACTGATTTGAGGCACAACCGAAATCCTTCTTGCAAGGCCTACAGAACTTGAAATACTGATATAAGAAGTGTGTTGGCATCAGTGGAGAGTATGTGGAATAAATGTAAAATTTCATCTTCCTATCTTGTTTCTTTTTGGGTAAAGCCAAGGACTTATCAACAGCCCCTCGTACAATCAAATGGAATATATTTGCTCAGTCTTTCAGCGGCTGAATGATGGATTTTAACTGAGCCAAAATCCATTGTTCAAGCGAAAAGTCCACGATTTACATGTAACGATTATCGCTAATTTATGGCCATTTGGACAAGTTTTGAGCGATAATCGTTGCATGTAAAAGGACCTTAAGTGACAATTATTCCCTGTAAACAAGACCACCAACCAGGAGACTAGCGGAAATTTGTTCACTGGTCGCTAGCTGCTTTGTTTTAGCTTACCTAAAAATACTTGCTGCTTGATTATGGCCTGGTGTAAACAGTTGTTTGTATGCTTTAGCGACTATTCCTACGGACTGTTCAGATAGTTGTCTTTTGTAAAGCCACCCTTAGGCCAGTTTCAGAAGAGTGTATTGTCACACATTCGTTATACGGATGTGTTATAGATGACATTACAAACCGTGTGTCATTAGTATTTCATCATTGTTTTGATCAGTTTTGCCTTGATAATTGCTGCTGAGTTGATACAGATCTGCACTTGCCCAATAAAAAAAATAATACAAATAATGCAAAAACACACAAAACAAGCATGTGCTGAGATTTTAAAACATAGCCATGTCAATAGATACAGTAATTTACTCTATCTCTGTACTATGGCCCACAGAACAAATCCAGAGTAAAAATACGCTTGTCTGAAAGGGGCCTTAGATACACGGCTAACAACTTTAATTACAGACCTAGTACTTATGTAGGCATGGCTTTGTTACTTTGCGCTGCTTGTGCTTCCTCCAATATTGTGAATCAGTCATACAGTGAGTAATTTTCAGGCTACACCTCGTTTTCCCAACACAGAAAATTTAAGGTGTAAGCATAAGTGTCAAGGGGAAGGGCCTGGATAAATATGGCACGTAATCTGAGAACTAGTCTCTTCATTGCAATTATGCTGTGATACTACTTAGGACTTCTGAATGATAGGATGAGGTGTTCAAACTGATGTCGATCATGGGAGTGGAGCGGTAACTCAAGCATTATAGGGGAATACAATTAAGAAAACATGGCTGCTTTCTTCCAGAGACAGCACCATTCTGGTTCATTGGTTGTGCAGTAATTGATCTGCAATAGCAGACACAGCGAATGAACAAAAGGGCTTTCTGGGAGAAAACAGGGACCTGTGTGTACTGCAGGGGATGCAATGCTGAGGGCTCAATTCCGTTGCGATGAGGAGCAACATGAGTCTCGTTTGAGCGAGCAAGTGACGTCACCTCTAACTCGTTCTTATTCGTTCGCTCTTGTGCAGCCTGTTTAGGCAGATTATGGTTGAGAATCGTTCACTTCTCGTCCAGTGTTCCACATTCCTATATCCCCTGAGCTAGGAGTGTTTAAACGCAACGAGTTGAGGATGAGCCAACAATGATTTTTATGTTGGCTGAAACTAGCCAAACCAAAAACGAGCGATTCTCGTTCCTCGTTGGCTCGCGTTTGAACTCCATGATTATCGGTCATTTTAGTTTGTAACAATTTTTTGAACGATAACACCGTGCAACATTATTTTTGTAACAGATAAGCAGATAGGCGGCTTATAGTAACTTTAGTGCGCTGAATTCAAATATGATATCCGTTTTTTTCTGCCAGGTAAGGTTTTCCAGTTATGGGGAATAATGTAATCCAATTGCTGTTGTACTTTATTTTTGGAAATATGTCTATACAATTAATCCAGTCGGCTCGCCATTAAACTTGATGAATAAAAAGAATAACCAAAGTGATTGCGCAACTATTTCGCAATCACTGTTAACACAGCGCGCTGACTGAGCACCATAAGAGCTCTTGCCCACTGATGAGGGCGATATCGGGCCTTGATTCACAGCCTGATATTGCCCTCACAATCCTTCTGAAATCCCCTGGATGCGAGGTGTTTTCACATGGAAACAGCCTCGCAGCCCTGCAGGGGTTTCCCTTCATCCCCGCCACATCTGTAACAACAGTGGCAGGAGATCCTCATGTTCTCCCATTGCTTTCAACCCCATTGAGAACAAGTGGAAAACCCTGGATGTGACAGCCTCACATCACTGCGGTGATGAAGGAATCCTCCGCCCCAACTGTCACAGACGCAGTGGGGGATCGCAATCTTCTTCCATTGTTTTCAATGGGGCCGGCGCTGCTGCCGCCAGCCCCATTAATAAGCAATGGGCGATATCGCAAAAAGAAAGGACATGCTACAATGTGTTTCCTGCATAGCATCACAATGCGCCATGCAGGAAAACATCGCAAATATGAATGAACCCATTCAAAAGTATGGGGTTTATATTTGTGCATCTTGTAATGCACAAGTTTCGCACAATGTTCTTGCTATACCTATGTTTATGTAACATATAGGGTATGTTTCCACATGGCGGAAATGCTGCGGTTATCCACCAGTTAATTGTAATTAATGAAGTGTGTTTTTACAGGTCATTGCTTAAACAGGGACTATTTTTCTAAATTTAATAACAATATAGCTAATTGGTGCAGATGTCTGAACATAGTATGTTAGGCTGAAGGGAGACAATGTCCATCTAGTTCAGCCTGTTTCCACCCCTTCTAGTTGATCCAGAGGAAAGCAAAAAACCCTAATGAGGCAGAATCCAGTTAGTCCATTTGGGGGAAAAAATTCCTTCCCAACACCATATGGCAGTCGGAATAATCCCTGAATCAGCGTTTGAATGTTCCTACCTGACTCCAAGACCCGGATCAACAACCCCGCTGGTTTCTAATGACTATATCCTGTAATATCATAGCGCTCTAGAAAGACGTCTAGTCCCCTCTTAAACTCCTCTATCGATTTTGCCATCCCCACGTCCTCAGGCAGAGAGTTCCACATTCTCACTGTTCTTACAGTAAAGAACCCTCTTCTATGTTGGTGAGCATGTTTTGAGAACCCCCTCCTATGTTGTTGACTGCTTGTTACCGTTGCAGTCATGGGTATAAACAGATCATGGAAGAGATCCTTCTATTGTCCCCTAATGTATTTATAGGTAGTCATTAGGTCATCCCTTAACCGTCTTTTTTCCAGGGTAAATACTCCCAATTTTGGTAGCCTTTCTGGGTATTCTAGTCCTGTCATTCCATTTATTAATTTAGTTGCCCTTCTTTGAACCCCTTCAAGCACTGAAACATCTTTCCTGAGCGCCGGTGTCCAGAACTGTGTACAGTATTCCATGTGACACCTGACAAGTGCCTTGTATAGTGGAACAATAATGTTCTTGTCCCTCGCCCCTATACCTCTTTCAATGCACCCAAAACTATTTGCTTTTGCAGCAGCTGACTGGCATTGATTGGGCCAGTTAAGTCTACAGTCCACTAGTACCCCATGGTCTTTTCCCATTTCATTTTTCCCTAGCAGTACCCCATTTAGTGTATATTGGTGACATCCGTTTCTCCTGCCCATATGCATAACCTTACATTTATCAATATTGAACTTTATTTGCCATTTTTCTACCCAAGCCCCCAAGCTATCTAGGTCCTTTTGTAGCCATACATTGTCCTCCGTTGTATTAATTACCTTGTATTATTTTGTATTGTCTGCAAATATTGATATTTTACTGTGCAGCCCCTCTATTGGGTCATTGATAAATATATTGAACAAAATGGGGCCTAGTACTGAACCTTGTGGTACTGCACTAGCAATGGTGGCCCAATTGGAGTACGATCCATTTATTACCACCCTCTGCTTTGTATCTCTGAGCCAGTTCTTTACTCAGATACACACGTTTTCACCCAGTCCAAGCTGTCTCATTTTATATATCAACCTATTATTCGGCACGATGTCAAATGCTTTAGAGAAATCCAGATATACGACATCAATAGACTCTCCCAGGTCCAGCCTAGAACTTACTTCATTGTAGAAGCTGAACAAATTAGTCTGACATGATCGATCCCTCATGAACCCATGCTGATGAGGAGTTATACCGTTGTTTTCTTTTAGGTATTCCAGGATAGCATGAAAGGACGATTTCCCGTAATCAAGCCACAAGCTTAATTAGCGGTGAAATTGCTCATTCACACAATCGGAGATGTGTGTCGCTAAAAACATGCGCTGCAGCCTGAGAAAGGAGAGAAAGAGATGAAGGAAAGCCCCGGGAAAACCCCCTTCTATGCAGGGCTTCCCTTCATCTCAGCTAGGCTGTAGGGATATCCCCGCTGCAGCGATGTCGAGGTTCGCCTGCAGGGGAGAATGAGGAAATCCCCAGCAGTGCAGGATTTCCTTCTTTTCCCCTGCAGATGAACCCCAACATCACGCTGCTGAGGATTTCCTTATTCTCCTCTGCAGGCTTACACCTGCTCTTGGGAGTCCCCCATAGCAAAGAGAAAGCGGGACAGGGCTAGAAATAGGATTGGGCTATAGGGGTTCTCCGAGGGATTACGCCATAACAAGGAGAGATAGTGCATGTCTAGAGGGACAGGGTTAGAGGGCGGTTCCCTCTACCCTCCGCACTTGGGGAAGCCCTCTAGCCCCACCCCCTCTCTCTCCCTGTTACAGGGATTTCCTTATTCTCCCCTACAGACGGAACCTGGGAGGTCCTGCAGAGAAGGGGGTTCCCCCAGGCTTTCCTTTATCTATCTCTCTCCCCGCTGCAGGGAGAGAGAGATTCTTTCTCCGCTATGCGGAATTCCTCCTTCAGGGACAGCTGAACAGCACATTTTAAATGCCTCACTGTAAACTCCTGTTTCATCACTGCGGGGACTAACAGGAGCTTACTGCAGGACATTTAAAATGTGCTTCTGTGTTTAGCTGCGTGGCAGCACTCCCTTCCCCCTTAGCTCCTTTCATCTCCCATTCCAATTGTTTAGAAGTTTAAACTAAACAATTGGAATGCTTATCTAATCAACCTCCCTTGTTATCCAGTTCCCATAGTAGTCTATGGAAACTCCTGTGCATCGCTCACCAAAGATAGGTCAGGTCCTATCTTTTCATGCAGCAGGGAATTTCAGTTACAAGATTTCAGTCGCGCATGTCCTATTATTTTAGGTGTGATCTTTTTACACACTTAAAATTCTCCCGTCTGAATGTTTTCATAGAAATCCATTGGTTCTATTAGCTGCAATTTTGGCGATGTGACAGTGCTACAAATCGCATGTATGTGAAGCCCATGCTTTCCTATGGGTTCCTTCACATTAGTGATGTTTTCACTGATGCGATGTTGCAAAAAAAAAAAAATCACGGCATGCTCTACACTGCTGCGATTTGTGATGTTTTGTAACCCATGTTTCTCAATGGAGCCTCCTTGTATATCACATCGCATATCCCAATATTTGCTATACAATATGCTATTGGGGTCCAAATTCAATTGTTAGAGGTAATCTGAACTCAAGAGACTATTTACACCAGCCGATGATCGCTAAAAAAAAAATTAGCTAATCGGCGATCGTTTTAGCGATAATCGGTGCGTGTAAATGTGTGCCCATTGTCCACTTTTCGGGCATTGCTGGCTGATCGTTAAATTCAGTCCAACCTAAAAATCGTCCTTTACTCTTATCAGAGAGAACAAAGGATCTGAGTGGAGATAATAGCCCTCTGGCTATTAACTGCATTCAGTGAAAGCTTCATTTGCACACCTAATTGGTATTTAAGTAGCTGAGTAGCTACATAAATACCAATTAATTTTTATGGAAAATGATCGCTCAAAGCTGTCACTCAAACTATCGTTTGAGCGATCTTTGAGCGATCATCGGCCCGTGTAAACCAGGCTTAACATTAAAACACACAGCATGGCATGTGAACCAAAGTTATCTGTTTATTGATTGACAGACCGCAGCTTTTATAGAAGCACATGATCTAATTACAATAATGGAAATCTAATATAATTCATTTATTACCATTGGTCAAAGAAACACAAACATGCAAGATAAGGAATTTAACATCTTAATTGCTGAAAGAAAAGCAGTGCAGACACAGTAGAATCCAACATGATCGACTTCTCAGAATACAAAGATATTTTATAAACAATAATTGTTTAGAGAGACAGGAGAACAGGGCGCAATGACCCAAGACATTCAATCTAGGTCCTTGGAATGTTCTAATCATCGAGGTCCCTTCTTAAGGCCCATTTAGACACAACGATTATCGCTCAAAAGATGTCTTTTGAGCGACTTTTGGGCAATAATCATTGTGTCATTTACAGAGCAAGATGATCGCTCAAGATGAGCGATCACCTTGAGCTGCGAGCGGGGGATGCAGAAGACAAGCAGGGTGTCTCCGCTTGTCTTCTGAATCTAGCTGTTCCCCGCTTTGAGCGCCCCGCTGTTATACAGCTGAGTGCTCGGAGTGGAGGATGCAGAAGACAGGCGGGATTGTCACTGCTTGTCTTCTCCATCCAGCTGTTCCCTGCTCCAAGCGCCGGGCTGTTATACAGCCGAGCGCTCCGAGCGGAGGATGCAGAAGACAAGCGGGGTGTCCCCGCTTGTCTTCTGAACACAGCTGTTTTCTGCAAGGAGCGCCTGGCTGTTACACAGCTGTGCGCTCAGTACGGGGTATGTAGAAAAGAGCTGGACCGCTCTGTTTTTCATACCCAGCCTGTCATTAGGGAGCGGGATACAGCTGAAACAATAGTATCAGCTGTATCCCGCTGTAAATCCCTGATAAGGCTCATCGTCGTCTTTCAGCATGCTGAAAGATCAACGATCAGCGATGGCATAACGAAAACTGCACAAAGTCAGTGCAGTTACACACAGCTTTTGAGCGAATTTTGAGCAATAATCGTTGTGTCTAAATGGGCCTTTATTCTTCAATACATTTTAGAAAATCTTATGCAAAGAAAAAGTACAAAATATTTGACACAGAAGATGGCTACTTGCTCACAAAATGGCTACAAAATGGCTACGCATAGGATAGAACATGGAGTCATATTAGTTTTACTAACACATCTTACGAACTAGCGATCTTTGTGAGATATGATTTCCTACTTCTAAACTAAGCCCCTGCTGCATTCCCAGGAAAAAAATACTTACCTAGCATTTGCTGTCTGGGTCCTTCTGCTGTTGTCCGGAGCTCCGCTGTGCGTCCTGCAATCCTTGTTCGTCCACAGAAGATCACTTCCTAGTTGCGGTACTCAAAAATCTCGCATCCAGGAAGTGATGGCTCTGACTGGTTCATCCAGTGCTACTTAGCCAATCAATGCAGCGCTCGATGAAGCAATGTGAGGGCTGTGATTGGTTCATTCAGCTCTGCATTGATTGGTTCTTCAAATTCTACTCAGACATTCACATTGTAGAGGCAGGATTTATGAATTGGCCAATGCCGCGGCTCAGCCAATTCATAACTCTCGCCTCCGTAATGGGAAGACAGCTGCGATATCACTGCGTTTTATTATAGCGCCAATATTGCTGTCACCTGTGTGATAGAGGCCTCAGACTAAATGCAGACGTTGGTGTGGAATTTCACAGCTGCGGATTTGGCTGCGTCCTGTGGCGTAATTTTTCTTGTTTGAAAGGTCCCTAAATATGTCATCAGGAATTAAAAATTTCCCAGGTGTAAAAAGATCTGCTTGAATACAGAATCATTGCTTAATTCTTGGGAAATTATTTCCTGTTTGTTTCCTTTCTGCTTTGCCTTTGAGCAGGCATGATATATAATTACCATGTCCAATACTATATGTTTATTCTTATTGTAATTTTAATTAAGAGTGTTCATATAATGTAATGCTATTGTCTAATTATATGTCTACATGAATAAGAGGCGGCTATTACCATAAAGTTCTAGCAGCCAAAGCAACTCTGTCCTCTGCAGTACATGGGAAAACATTAGAGCTTTGAAAAAGAAAGGAGAGAAAGTGACTAGCAATATAAAGAAAGACAGATTAGCCTACTTGTAAGAAGGTCAGATACTAATGGGTATGGCCTATGACTGTTACACAGTACCCCGCTGGAGGATGGCATAGTGACTCACATGGACTTGGCAAGGTTTAACTTGAACAGCTTGAGGCAATGAGCTTACAGGTACTGTTTCCCATGGAGGGCACATGCTTGATAGTTACATACAGTATTGTACAGATAAATTCCATATAGGGCCGCAACCACTTTGCACTGAGAAAATAATCTACTGCACCTAAATAGCTGTGCTACAACAGCTTAAGGGTGCCTTCACACTGGTGATAAAATCACACAATGTGAGAGTGAGTGAAAATGCATGATTATGAAACCAATGATCTTCAATGGT
The DNA here is from genome assembly GCF_035609145.1 of Eleutherodactylus coqui. Lineage (NCBI taxonomy): Eukaryota > Metazoa > Chordata > Amphibia > Anura > Eleutherodactylidae > Eleutherodactylus > Eleutherodactylus coqui. The sequence continues at coordinate 230,095,291 of NC_089838.1, read as the reverse complement.
TTCATTCCCATTTGCAATGTTTTCACTTATGCCATGTTGCGTGAAAAAAATCGCAGCATGCCCTATCTTTCTGCGATATCGCCCATTGCTTTCAATGGGGAGCGGCGGCAGCGATGGGAGTACTCCACAATCCTCTGCTTCGGCTGTGACAGCTGCGTCGGGGATGAAGGGAATCTCTGCAGTGATGCGAGGCTGTATCACTGGGGCTTTCACTGGTGCGGAGTGCGATATCGGGCCGAGGATCACGGACTGATATCGCCGTAGCCAGTGTGAAGGAGTCCTAAGTGAATACCACCATACACTGCTCAAAAACCCCAGCATTCAGTAATAAAATAACAGCTTCATACACAGGGCCATATTTAGAGTTCATATTGCACTAGGCATTTTTAGTTCTCATGTCCCCTATTGAGTCAAACTACACCTGCTGACAAACTGATAACAGAAACAAGATTACTACACTGATCAGGTAACAAAACCAAGCTTTCTACGTAGATATGATACCAGAACTAAGGTTACTATGTAGATACAGTACCAGAACCAAGCTTTCTATGTAGATACAATAACGGAACTGAGCCTGCTACATAGATATGATACCAGAACCAAGCTCATATAAATATGCCACTAGAAAGTAACTCAGTGAATAAATACAGTTCCAGGTCCAAGTACGTTGACTTGGATCTGCACAAAATTGCATTAGAAATTCCACATGTGAGAATTTGTGAAAAGTACACAGCAGAAATGTGTGTTTTAGCTGTGATTTTCTCTCACAGTTTCAGGGCTTATTGTTCAGGAGCGTATATCGGCCGCCGTTTTCATGGCCGGATGATATTCGCTACCGTCTGAGCTGTCCTCCCCCTTACCGGCTCTCTGCCTGTCCCTCCCCTCCGGCTGTTTGCAATGGGAGGGAGTGGGATGGAAGTGGGACATTGCTAGCTGCGGACAAGGGGCGGAAGCTTAGCTCCCCCCCCTCATCCTGCCCCCTCCCATTGCAAATAGCTGGAAAGGAGGAGACAGGCAGAGAGCATGTAAGGGGGAGGACAGCTCAGATAGGGAAACATGGGTTACAAAACATTGCAAATTGCATCTGTATAGAGCATGTTGTGATTTTGTATTCTCGCAATGTAGCAGCCTACAAAACATCACTAATGTGAAAGAACCCATAGGAAAGCATGGGCTTCACATACATGCGATTTGTAGCACTGTCACGTTGCGAGAAAATCACACAATTTTGTCGCCCCCGTGTGAAACCGGCCTTAAGCTCCCTGAACACAGCTGGGCTAACTTACTTCTGAGCCACTGCTAAATATTACATGTACCTGTATGCTTTCCATAAGGGCGCCCACCCACTGGCGTTTTTTTACCTGCGTTTTGCGTTTTTCCTGCACAGGCATAGAGATAACATGTGTTCCTGTCCACTGGCGTTTTTTTTGCGTTGCGTTTGCGTTTTTAACATAGGAACTGTCAGTTGCATATGTGTCCTTATTTTTCTCCTAATGCACCCATGAAAGTCAATGGAAATTAATGGAAAAGCCGCGAAAACGCCGCGAAAAACGCTCGGAAAAATCGCGGTAAACGCGGCGAAAACGCTGCGTTTTTTCCCCGCGGAAAACGCAAACGCCAGTGGGTGGGCGCCCTGAGGCTGGTTTCAGACAAGTGTATAAAAACATGTCCGTAATACAGATTTGTATTTCAAACGTATTTCAAAAGGCATGGCATCGGTGTTTCATAAATTTTCCATCCGTATTTACCTCCAAATTTTTATTATTTTCTATTGAGTAAATACTGCTCCGTATTTGTCCAGTAGAAAATAATACAAATACGAGACAAAATAAGCAAAAAAATTGATTATGCTGCGTTTTTGAAAAACATCTGTAAAAAATACAGTCATGTGGTTAGCCCCATAGATTTACATTATCTCTTTATTACATTTCCCTCAACTCAGACCTAATTTGGAGCAAAATTACACTCATCTGAAAGAAGTCTGAGGCCTCCTTCGCACAAGTGTGGTTTTAGCGCAGAATAGGCGTGTGAAAAGATTGCATCTATTAGAACCAATGGTTTCCTATGGAAATGTTCAGATGAAGAAATTTTTGGCACGCACCTTACAAAGAAAGGACATGCATGGCTACAATTCACGCATCTAAGGGCTTATTCACACAAGCGTATATCGGCCACCGTTTTTATGGCCGGCCAATACATGCTACCATCTGAGCTGTTGTCCCCTTCCCTCCACCTCGCCAGCTCACCTCTTCTCTCCTCCCCTCCAGCTGGTTGCAATGGGAGGGGGCAGGGTGGAGCTAAGCTCTGAATCTGTTCCGCCCCATCCCATTGCTGGCTACGGACAAGAGGTGGGGAGAGGGGTGGGAGCTTAGCCCTGCCCCCTCCAATTGCAAACAGCTGGAGGGGAGGAGAGAGGAGGTGAGCCGGCGAGGGGAGGGAAGGGGAAAACAGCTCAGATAGTAGCGTATAACGGCTGGCCATGAAAACGGCGGCCGATATATGCTTGTGTGAAGAAGCCCTAAGGTCTGTGGCCTACGAGAAAAGAAAGGACCCAACTCATCTTTGGTGCATGATGCACAGGAGTTTCCACAGACTCCTATGGGAGCAGTACAAAATGGGAGGTGGGAGGGAGTTTAGCTGCGTCCAACGCTCGGAAAAGAAGACAGATGTCTGTAGTTTAGACATTAGAAGTCATTAGGAGGATTTCTACCGACCACGGGAATTCCAAACAGCAGCGCATTTATTCCTGCAAACACGCAGCTCCCGATCGCTAATTAAGGTCGGGAGTTGATAGTTGGAAATCGCCCATTCACACAATCTTTCGTGCAGTTAGCGGCGATATTTTCTGCGCTAAAACCACGCTCGTCTGCACGAGGCCTAAATCAAAGGTGTAGGCTAATTACACCTCTACTATGCCTACCATCTGACATAATTATAATGTGGACAAGCCATTACTATAAGCCTTCAAGGTGAAGAACGTGACAAAGAGACCAAAGAAGCTTAATACAATTTCATATTTGTACAGACTATACAGTATATCAAGTCATGCAGCGCCCAGTAAAATGAAGGATGGTATTAAATTGATGAACTTACTTCACAGTCCAGAGTATATTTATGAGGCTTTAATTTGGACTTCCTCCCAGCAAATTTACTGGGTCTATGATCTCACCCACAAACATGTCATCGTGCTACATTGTACTCATAGCTCTTAGCTTGTGCTCCCTAGGTGGTGTGCAACGTCCTATAGTGAGAGATTTATATGGTTACTTAAAGAATGACAAGGCTAAAGGAAAGGAACCGAGTATGCGTCCATGTTCAGAAAGAGTTGTCACTATTCCAAGCAATGAAATGACTGCTATGCGCAACAGCAAATTTGCTACAAGCTACTTGAAAGCTCCACTTTTGGGGAAACAATTCAGATGTACTTGTAGGTGCTGCAACTTTTCTCGTGACCTCTTTAGAATTATATAAAGCCTTCACTCTCTTCTTCTCGTGATCACATTTATGCCACCACAAGACCGTTTTTGTGGATAGCTTTCCTATGAATAAAAGTGACTGCGGGTGAGGAACATTTCAATCATTAAAGTAAGATTCAGTACACCTGGATCCTTTGTACTTTGCCTCTAGGGTTGTGCTTATTCCAAAGCTAGACAGGGAATTGTTAATATAAGCACTTGAGAGCTTGGCACAGATTTCCACTATGCTTATTTATCATGCAAATTTCCATTTCTTATCTAGTAGTTGGGATTCATCTGAGAGCCCACTTAACAAGACGAGGACTTCCAGGTGTAGAGCTTCACATTGAGCCAGAAAGAGACACAGCTCTGAAAATGACAGGGTTTGCAGAACAACGTTTCAAAAGCAGCTCAAAACATAAAACTGATAATATACTCGTCGCCTATAAAATGATATATCTGCATAGAATTCTTTTAGAGGAATATTTTGTGCTATTGTGTTTGACATTGAATTTATCAAAAGTATAGAAGAAGAGAAGTAGTAATACTTGTAAAAATCAAATAGCCATGAAGCCCCTGTGAACATATATTTAAACTATCAGTTGTTAAACAAATAGGTACGAATGACATGTGAGAGCAGGAGGGAGGCTGGTGTCTTGTCACGTTGTGAGTTGTACACTAAGGCTTTATTCCCATGAGTGTATATCGGACCGCCGTTTTCACGGCCGGCTGATATACGCTGCGATCTGATGCATTCGATTCCAATATATTAGATCACAGGCCAATATAGCTCTGGGCGGTTTTATGTCAGGCCCAAAAGATAGTCCTGGAACTATCTTTTGGGTCGGAATATGTCGGTCGCTGCATGGGCTCCTATGGGGGCCCATAACAGCGTCCGGAGGTGGGAGGGAGTTTAGCAGCGTGGCTGCTAAACTCCCTCCCTCTGCTCTCCTCCCTGGTCACAGGCTCAACTCTGCTCTTCTCTCCGCTCACTCTTTCCAATGGGAGGGGGCGGGAGCTCCATCCCCTTCCTGCCCCTTGTCCGGCGCCAGCAATGAGAGAAGGCAGGACGGGGTGTCGCTTAGCGGGGAGGAGAGCAGAGGTGAGCCTGCGAGGGGGAGGGAGGTGAAAGGGGCGACGGCATGGTGACCTTGGTGTATATGCGCCGGGGCCCCTGACGTGTGAACAAGCTTCTACGCCCCAGATGGTATGCATATTTGTGCCGCGTTTTTGTGCATTGGTCGTTACCTATTTGCGTGCACAATAGGGTTTTATTCTTACTGTACCTTTTTCACGTGTAAGTCGTGCGCAATTGTGGGTGCAAAAAAAACCAAACATGTACCGATGTTCTCAGCCACTGAAGTGGCCAATTAGTTTAATGAGTTCAAGATGTTTTCTTTTCCTGTGCAAGTCTTTGGAAAATCAAACCAAAACTGCAAAAGAAAAGACTGATAAAGTCAACCTATTTTGCAAATGTACAAATCGATATGTTAATTTCAGATCACTCTGAGATTCAGTCATTCCTATTTGAAAATGTATTACCTTTGGATAGAATGACTCACACTGAATTACATAACATTGCATTACCTTCCTAGCTTTCATTTATGTCAGAAAAAAATCAAAAAATACTTAGCTGAATATTTATAACAAATAAACTTGGATTTTACATTCAGAATTTCACCTTATATCACCTTCATCCACACAGCGGTACACGATATGGTAGTACATGGAGTCCCTACGGCTCTGTACTACAGAACTTTCTTGCAGATATATTCTTTCAAAGCAATGCTTTTAAAGAGATATTCACATCTCAGCTTTTCATGTTTGAGATTGGAAAAGCCAGTCCTCTGTCTCTGATCACTTGTTGAAAACTGCCGAACACCTCAGTGCAGCACTGCTTCCATAACTCTTATTGTACTCCAGTCAGTAGCTCTCCCCAGCGAGCTATCCAGTTTGCTGGACAAGCACTCTGCATAACCTTGTTCTTGTCCCTAGTTTCTGGTTCCCGACTAGGACCATATTTTCAATGGTTTCATTCTCACTTGCGATGTTTTTACTCACTGCAAGTTGCTTAAAGAAAATCTGCAATATTGACCATTGAAATCAATGGGAGAAGATCGCGAAAGAGCTGTGGAATCCCCCATTGCAGGGGGAGGATCTACAGGGGATCTCTTACATATCTCCCCATATTTGGAGAGATAAGGGGTGGGGCTAGAGAACTTTCCCAGGGCTTACCCGAGAACGAGAGGCACGGGGGCATGGCTAGAGAGGGGGCAGGGATAGAGGGGTTTTCATAGTCCCTATGAGAACCCGCTCTAGCCCTGCTCTTTTTCTAGCCTCACCTCTGTTCTCCAGGAAGCCCTGGGAAAGTCCTGTAGCCCCACCCCCTATCTCTCCAAATATAGGGAGATATATAAGAGATTCCCTGTAGCTCTGCACCCCTCTCTCTCCCTGCAATGGGGGATTCCACAGCTCTTTCGCGATCTTCTCCCATTGATTTCAATGGGGCTGGTGCTGCTGAAAACAATGGGCATTATGGCAGATTTTCTTATAGCAACTTGCAGTGAGTGAAAACATCGCAAGTGAGAATGAAACCATTGAAAATCAGTGGATTCAAACTCATGCATTTTCACTCACTCTCGCATCGCTGGAGCATCTTATCGCCCGTGGGGAAGAGCCCTTAAAGCCATATTTACAAGGCCAATAATGAGTCATGCCCGAGATTCTTAGGCATAACTCACATTGCACAGAACATGGACACCTTGTTTGTGTTCTGTGTGATGTGCGGGACACCACACATCTGCATGCACTATCCTCATGAGAGACTAACACAAAAATAAGAAATGCTGTGATTTTTCCATATTGCTGCGGGAGAAAAATTGCCTATGTAAATAGACCCAATGGGATCGATTTTCGTGCGGGTTTTGTATGTCTCGTGGGAGAATATTGGCTGTGTAAATAAAGCCAAACTAAAAAAACTTTTTGTCATAAACTGGGAATATCCCTTTAAAAACTTTCTGCTGTAAACAATTCACTTATTAAAACATTAAACTTTGAAGTTGCCCTGCCACTCTTATGATGCCTTTCAAGATTACTGCAAGTTAAAAATAAAAATATGAGTATTATGTGATCTAATTTAGGAAAAAGGCAGATTGTATTTATCCAATGTACTTCCAAAAGCATCCTAACATTTACTGCCAGCATATGAATAACACATAATGGAAATGTAAGTCTAAGAACAAGTCTATCAAGATGTTGTGCTATTATCAAATGCTTTTCTGAGCACACTGCCTAGAAGAGTCTAACCATATACTACGTATGCAGATAATCACCGAGTATTCTTTAACGTCACCTTATTGCACTTTACAGCAGTCGCTAATGAAATGTGTATGCTGATCACTTTATTTCCACTTTTTAATCCTATAGGGAATGTTTGATTCATTTTGTTCCAACGCCTTTCTTCTTGAGTAGGTAGGTCTATTTTGCTGAAGGAGTGGGATGGAATACAAGCAGATGATTAAGTAGAGTAGGAGGCATCTCCTACAACCATCTTCTCCTTCTGGGTATTGATCCTACACAACAGTCATCCTAAGATCTAAGTCACTTGGTTTCAGCATGAGTCATGCTTTGTGATGTTTGCAGAACATGATCTATTGTATTTAATTGTTAAACACTATGCAGGCATGATAGATCCCATGAGTGGTTGTACAGCATAGTATAATAGATATTTATATTCAACAAACGTTTGTCTATCACAGTGTTTTCCAACCATTTCAACCTTGGGGCACGCCTTGGAAATTTTTTTTTTTACCATGGGGCACCCCTACCAAAAATGGAGGTTGGTCTGGGGCGTGGCTAGGGGGGTGGCTTATCACAACGTATAACATTACCTCTGATATTCTGGGAACCTGGCGGCCATTTCTGCATCACCAGACCAACAGTGAGAGGTACAGGTTTAGGTGCATTTACACACACAGATGATCGCTCAAAATTCGTCAGAAACTGATAGTTTTGAGCGATCATTTTGCATAGGTACTAAGGGGCTAATCAGTCCTTTAGTACTTTATGTGCATATATTTAGAGAGCAGCGGGTGGTCTGTTCTCTAAATGTATTACTATTGTTCTCTAGCGGGACAGCAGCTGTTAACAGCTGTTAAAGAATGTTATCAGCTGTTTTCAGTGCTGCATGCAGAGAACTCAGCCTGCTGTGCGCTTATCAGCAACGATGGATTTCATGCTGACCTGAACTCAGTGATGGACAAAAAGTGCACGGTAAGTGCACAATGGACACACATTTACACACAATGATTATCGCTCAGAAGATGGCTTTTGATCAAATTTTGAGCGTTTATCATTGTGTGTAAAAGGGCCTTTGTTAATTATTTTTACTGTTTATGTAGATGAGGTTTACAGGAAAAGTTGCTGTTTGAATGTGCCAAATGGAGTTACCAGGTGTAAACACTACACCTCCCAAAATTTAAATCACCAGATCAAGATCTGTGAAGACACAGGAAGTACTGAAAGAGCTCAAAGCTGTCAGTAATGTGAATTCAGCTGTGAATAAGAATGTGCAATAAAACTTGATAAGTGATGTATTTGTTACTTTTTTTTTTACTCGTTTTTATACTGTACACTGAGCCCTCAGCATGCTAACACTTTGTTTTGTAGAGCTCACTATTCAGTAGATATCTCTTTATCATCATAAGCACGCACACAATGAAAGATTACATTGTTATTATAAGCTGGTGTCCAATAACCCTGGATAACCCTGATAATTGCTTATGCTCACAGCTCACCTCCTCCCTCTCCCTGCAAAAGGACCTCAGGACTCTAAGGCCGGCTGTCCACGTGCGATGCGGTATCCCGCAGCGAAGCTCCACCGAGGGAGCCGCCGCTGAATCTCCCGCGGTCAGCCCTATCTAATAGATAGGCTGACCGCGGAGAATCGGGGCAATTCGCAGCATGCTGCGAATTGCCCACCGCGAGTGGAGAATCACAATGTTTCTCCGCTCGTGGACAGCTGCCGTCGCTTTCCATAGAAATCACTGCCGTGGACAGGGGGCCTTAGTGAACTTAGAATGAGGTTATGTAGATGAGGTTTACAGGAAAAGTTGCTGTTTGAATGTGCCAAATGGAGTTACCAGGTGTAAACACTACACCTCCCAAAATTTAAATCACCAGATCAAGATCTGTGAAGACACAGGAAGTACTGAAAGAGCTCAAAGCTGTCAGTAATGTGAATTCAGCTGTGAATAAGAATGTGCAATAAAACTTGATAAGTGATGTATTTGTTACTTTTTTTTTTACTCGTTTTTATACTGTACACTGAGCCCTCAGCATGCTAACACTTTGTTTTGTAGAGCTCACTATTCAGTAGATATCTCTTTATCATCATAAGCACGCACACAATGAAAGATTACATTGTTATTATAAGCTGGTGTCCAATAACCCTGGATAACCCTGATAATTGCTTATGCTCACAGCTCACCTCCTCCCTCTCCCTGCAAAAGGACCTCAGGACTCTAAGGCCGGCTGTCCACGTGCGATGCGGTATCCCGCAGCGAAGCTCCACCGAGGGAGCCGCCGCTGAATCTCCCGCGGTCAGCCCTATCTAATAGATAGGCTGACCGCGGAGAATCGGGGCAATTCGCAGCATGCTGCGAATTGCCCACCGCGAGTGGAGAATCACAATGTTTCTCCGCTCGTGGACAGCTGCCGTCGCTTTCCATAGAAATCACTGCCGTGGACAGGGGGCCTTAGTGAACTTAGAACACATAGCAGTTATCTTCAGACTACTGGTTCCTATGTCTATGTGCTTGCTTGAAAACATATCTATTAGGCCTCATGTCCACGGGGAAAATCAGATCCGCTGCAGATTCTCAATGGAGAATCTGCAGCGGGTCACTCCTGCCCCGCGGACATGAGCGCCGAAAATAGCAATTTAAAAGCATTTACCTATCCGGCGCGGGCGGGGAAGGTCAGCTGTTCCTCACGGCCGGATCTTCATTTTCGGCCGGCGGATGAATTCCTGACGCCGGCGGCACGTCGCCGGCACGTCGTCGACGTGCCGCGCGCATGCGCCGGGCACATCCGCCGAGCCGAAGCAAGGGAGATGCGGCCGTGAGGAAGAGCAGAGCTTCGTGGCCCGCTGCGGGTGAGTAAATGCTTTAAATTCCTATTTTAGGTCTCCCGCGGATCCGGACGGCTTCCATAGGCTTCAATAGAAGCCCGCGGGAGCCGTCCCCGCGGGAGACCCGCATGAAAATGGAGCATGGTCCAGATTTTTTCATGCTCCATTTTTTTTAAAATCACTTTTATTGACGATCCGCGGGTATTTATGTACCCGCGGGTGGTCAATGCATCCCTATGGGATGCGGATCCGCATGCGGGAGATCCGCTGCGGATCCTAAATCATATTTTCCCCGTGGACATGAGCCCTTAGGGTCTTGCACACTTGCAGTTTTTCTTGCGCATTTTTTCAGGCGATATCGCTGCATTGTTAAAAACGAATTGCACAAAAATCACAAGTTTGTTTAGTAGTGTCCAATGCTCAGAAAAGATTATAGCTGTCTCTATTTAAGCAATTAAAGCCATTATGAATTCAATGAATGGCTGAGCGCTGCCTGTGATTGGTTGAGCGCTGTGACCAATTCCATGCAGCACTCAACTGTCATTCAATGGCTGAGAGCTGCCTGTGATTGGCTGAGCGCTCAGCCAATGAGACCAGTGCCTTCTGGGGGCGGGAATTTTTCTATCCCCGGCCTCTAGAAGACAGAAGACGACTGCCGGGGCCGGTCAGAAGAGTCGGACGGCTCTTCTAGATGAGTATATTTTTTTTTTAACTTTTTTTTACAGCTAGGGATAATTTTCAGGGAAGGGCTTATATTTTAAGCCCTTCCCCGAAAATCATCGCACCGGCGGTTGCATGCAACCCACTGCTTTCAATGGGGCTGCAGCAGTGTCGCCCCTATTGACAGCAATGGGATAGCATCTTGAACTTCTGCCACAGCTGTCACAGCTGTGGCAGAAGTCAGCGATGTACTCCCTATGTTTTCAACGGTGTTGGCGTAGCTGCCACCGGCCCCATTGAAAACACTTTGCGATATCGCAGAGTTTTCTCTGCGTTACGAGGCATTCGCATCACAAGAAAATACATCACTAGTGGGCACGCACCCTAAAGCTTAAAGGGGTTGTCCCGCGGCAGCAAGTGGGTCTATACACTTCTGTATGGCCATATTAATGCACTTTGTAATGTACATTGTTCATTAATTATGAGCCATACAGAAGTTATCAAAAGTTTTATACTTACCTGCTCCGTTGCTGGCGTCCTCGTCTCCATGGTGCCGACTAATTTTCGGCCTCTAATGGCCAAATTAGCTGCGCTTGCGCAGTCCGGGTCTTCTGCTGTCTTCAATGGGGCCGCTCGTGCAGAATGCCGGCTCCGTGTAGCTCCGCCCCGTCACGTGCCAATTCCAGCCAATCAGGAGGCTGGAATCGGCAATGGACCGCACAGAAGCCCTGCGGTCCACAGAGAGAGAGGATCCCGGCGGCCATCTTCAGTAGGTGAGTATGAAGACGCCGGACCGCCGGGATTCGGGTAAGTACTACCCGGTTTGTTTTTTTAACCCCTGCATCGGGGTTGTCTCGCGGGGGTTAAAAAAAAAAAAAAACCCGTTTCGGCGCGGGACAACCCCTTTAAGACGTGATCATGATTATTCTACATTCATGCACTTTTCACTGGCGATGCAGCCAATGTGAAAACGCAAACATTCGTGTGAATGAGGCCTATGTGTTCATTCACATCAGCACAAGCAACACTATTTCATCGTGTAAATTCAGACAAAATGCGAGACTGCCCACTGGAAATCGAACAGACCCCATTATATTCAATGGGGGTCCATTCAGTTCCGTTATAAGACTGACTTGTTCAGCCAGAGGGTGCCGTTTTCTTGCTCCCCAAACAAAGGAAGAAAACGGAATCCCTTAATGCTGATATGAAGGAGCCGAAAAACCAGAGCAGCAGCTGCGGCAAGATGCCACCTCATAATCATGTACAGAAGATTAAAAAATGAAAATATACACAATCAGAAAATAAAAACAGATTAGAAAAACAAATGCGTGTTAGTATCAGGTTTTAATTAGTAAAAATAGCCCTTTAGGAAATTTACATTTTCTACAATGCAAAAATTTGATTATATTGGTTTTGACAAGATAATTAAATAATCAACTAAGGATTAAATCTATGAGCGCAATACTGGACTGAGTGTCACCCATAAGTCTTGTTTTCTTGCATGTGATGCTGCACATTGTTTCTTTGCAGACTATGAATAATTATGAGGACTTTGAGCTAAATCATGCGCTCCGCACTTTTGTTCTGGTGAATCTGCAGTAATGGATATTTTTAGCTCTCCGGGGTAATGTTCCTCCTGCTGCTCTCTTGTACTGTAAAATTACACTCATTGTCAAAAAAATCAAGCCCTTAGAAGGAGTTGCTGGAATCTAATGAAACTTTATATGTACGATTGTAACGTCAATATAATTAGGTGGCTACAATATCAAAGCAAAAGGGTAATTTATTGGGGAAAACTGAACATTTGAAGGAGGCTCTAGTACCTATCTAGCTTGGATACAAGATGTGATACAGGCAGGAATGGAGGCTCTAGTACCCTGTTGTACGGCCTCTAGCTTGTGTACAAGATGTGATACAGGCAGGCATGGAGGCTCCAGTACCCTGTTGCACCACCTCTAGCTTGTGTACAAGATGTGATAGGGGCATGGAGGCTCTAGTACCCTGTTGTACTGCCTCTAGCTTGTGTACAAGATGTGATAGGGGCATGGAGGCTCTAGTACCCTGTTGTACTACCTCTAACGTGGATACAAGATGTGATACGGGCATGGAGGCTCTAGTACCCTGTTGTACCACCTCTAGCTTGGATACAAGATGTGAAACAGGAAGGCATGGAGGCATAAAGGGTTCCAAATAGTATTCTGCAGCATATCAGTCCACATTTACTGCAATTGAGCCTCTAAATCGTGCAAACTCGTAGGCTGTCAAAGTTAGTTTTCCGGATGGTTCCATATATGTTGGTGATAAATCTGGTGACCAGGCAGACCACGTGTGACAATGTTGTGGAGACATTACTATAACACCCTTGCTGTGTGCGGCCAAGCATTATCCTGCAGGAAAATGCCTCTTGGCAGCCCTGCCATTAGAGACAATACATGTGGCTGCAGGATGTCCTGAACATATAGCTGAGCTGCCATTGTCCCTCGTACCACTAGTTGGGGTGACTGACTGTCGTATGTGATGGCCCCCCAGACCATCACACCAGCAGTGGGGGCAGTTTGCTGCACCACAGCAAAGGCAGGACTAAGGCGCTCATCCTTAGATCTCCAGACATGAACACAGCCATCCAAATACAAAAGGGTGTCAGCAGCACACTTCTTCTCCAAATATGGCTGGACGGATATGCATGCAAAGTCACCATATCAGGTCTGATCCAGAACCCTCTTCATCATACAGATAACGGAGTAGAGGTGACAGCATATATGGTGCAATAAAAAGTTTTTTTTTTCCTCCAAACGTTTAGGAAGCACGACGTTTCTACTCAAGAGAGTCTTTCTCAAGTATAAAAGAACACAGCCATCGTCAGTGCCCAAACTATACCTGGATTCATCCTTGAAGACAACTCTGTTCCACTACATAGCAGTCCAGTTTCATCGTTCACAACACTATTGCAAACAGTGGGTGGGTGTCAAAGGTAGTACATGTAATGGGGACCGTGAGGCCAAATATCCTTCAGTCAAGCACCTACAAATGGTTCCAACAGACACAGGGGCCTGTAACAATGGTGCCAACTGTCTCTGGATGGCAGACCACAAAACAGTTAGAGCTGATTGTGCTTGTCGAACGATCAGGCAATCCTCTCTACTGGTGGTCTCTCGAGGGCGTCTTGAGCCTGATCGCCTTGTGTGCATGTCCTCACGCATCCACTGGTTCCAACTCCTACTAACAGTCTGGTCAGAAAGACCCAGGTGGTGGGCAATTTGTCAATATGACCATTCAGCTTCTCGCATCCTAATAATGGGCCCTCTTTCAAACGCTGTAAAATCTACTTGATTGCATTGTAGAAGCATGTGTGGTGGTCAACAAGTTCTACACAAGTGGAAGAAGAGGCCCACTACATACAAGTAGCTTCTGGGAGCCCTTTTATAGGCCAAGAGTGGAACCACTTTTAGGGCATCAGGCAGCAAGACAGTTCATCTAATCAAACCACAACTCTAATCATTTGCATATCTGCCTGAGATGAAACTGGATGCCGATTCTTGCAGTAAAATGACAACTGCTTCTAAGTACTTAAACGATGAGCGATGAGTTTAACTATGACAGTGCAATGTAACTAGCAGCCGTTCAGTATTGAATAGCCACTATGTTAACTGAGTGGAGAGGGGCGGGGGGGGGGGGGGGGCGAGAACTGAAATCTGCTCCTGCCGCCCTGCTGTGAGACAGAAATACAAGCTCCCGTGCAGAAGTACGGGATTGTGTATGTGTGGGGACGAGTACAGGGCATCGCTTGACTGACATTCATCACGTCTAAATGAGGCTTTACTTAGAGACTAATGTGGTTAGTTGCCACAATGTTAGCACCACACCCAATGTGCCTTCATTTTGTAAAAAGGTTTCTTGATTTCCTTTTAATTGTATAAGAACATGGGGTACTATGGTATTGTTTGCAAGCTACAATACCTTCTTTAGAATTTATATATAGAGAATGAGCTTATGGAGCAGTGCACAACCTATTTGGTACTCAATTGTTAGAATGTATTACTTCAAAAAGGGCCAGTGCTTTAGTCAAATAAAATAAAATAAAACTATATTAGTAGAATATCCTTATTCCATTGCTTGAAAGCAGTAGCCTTCTGAAAAATGGGCCAGAAATATTGATAGTAAGTATCAATACTTGGATTGTAAGATTTTTAGAAATTTGAGAGTGGAGTTCTGTATGTGTCAGCCATGTGCTATGTACTCGCCAAACAAATATCTAGGGCCCGAGGCGTAACTTGAAGCTCCTGGACCCCAGTGCAAAATCTGTAACAGGGCCGCCAACTATAGTGCTTTATTCATACTACTAGGCTCCCTGTATGGAGAAGAGAAGCTTTTGGGCTCCCTAAGGGTCCCGGGCCCGGGTGCAACTGCATCCCCTTTATTTACGCTCCTGTCTAGGCCGCTGCTTAATGAAGAATAGGGCCAAATAAGGATGCATTAAATTACAATAGTCAACTTCAGTTTTCACTAAAGCTTCCAGTTAATCCATAAATCAAACAGTAAGTATCACACTGGATGCCAGGTACAGAAAATTAGGTGCGACACTAAAATAAATTTGCTTTGTCTGTTTTCTCATTTAAATAACCACATAATGCATATACAATATGCTGCAGAATTGCATATTTCCAGCATGAATCTAAAACTAAAAGACTATGTATGTTGGCAGATTTGCTACAGAAATGCCTGTGACGGAAAACTAATTCTAAACATCTCAATGGGGCTGTTTCTACAGCATATGCATAGATTTCTGAAGGCTCCATTCAGGTTTACAATATATGAGACAATCATAGGAATTTCACGTGTTACATGTGGATTTTGTTGCAGATTTGTTGTGGATTACACCCCATGCATCGCAAAGCTTGAAATCTACTCTAGTAAAATCTGCAGAATTAGGCCGGGTTCACATCTGTGCTGAAACCTCCATTTAGAGGTTCCGTTGCAGATACGGCACAAAATCCCTGCAAGAAATAGTGCTGTATGCAGCCTTTTTCTTCAGGTAAAATGCTGAATCACTGAACGGATCCCATTCCCCTATCCTGCTCCCCGAATGGAGTAGGAAAACAGAACCCCCAATGCAGATATGAAAGCAGCCTTAAAGGGGTTGTCTCGCGAAATCAAGTGGGGTTATACACTTCTGTATGGCCATATTAATGCACTTTGTAATATACATCGTGCATTAAATAAATATGAGCCATACAGAAGTTATTCACTTACCTGCTCCGTTGCTAGTGTCCCCGTCGCCATGGTTCCGTCTAATTTTGGTGTCTTCTTGCTTTTTTAGACGCGCTTGCGCTGTGCGGTCTTCTCCCTTCGGCTCCGCTCGGCAGCATCGGCGTTTGGCTCCGCCCCCTGTACGCGTCATCGCGTAGCTCCGCCCCGTCATGTGCCGATTCCAGCCAATCAGGAGGCTGGAACCGGCACACGTCATGGGGCGGAGCTACGCGATGACGCATACAAGGGGGCGGAGCCAAACGCAGATGCTGCCGAGCGGAGCCGAAGGGAGAAGACCGCACAGCGCAAGCGCGTCTAAAAAAGCAAGAAGACACCGAAATTAGACGGAACCATGGCGACGGGGACGCTAGCAACAGAGCAGGTAAGTGAATAACTTCTGTATGGCTCATATTTAATGCACGATGTACATTACAAAGTGCATTAATATGGCCATACAGAAGTGTATAACCCCACTTGATTTCACGAGACAACCCCTTTAACATGATGTAGAGTTCAAAATGTATATAGCAGGTCAGCTTACATATATAAAGTATCTATAGCCTATAGATGAGAATTGTTAAAATTTCAACTACTTTGATGGCACTACCTTAGGCCACTTTCAGATGAGTGTATGGTAATATGTCCGTAATTACGGACATGTTACAGATCACATTACAATTGTAAGGCATCAGTATTGCATCACTATTTTATCAGTATTTATCTCCATCTATTTTAATTTCTACTGGATAAATTTTAATCCATATTTACCCAATAGAAATAATAACAATACAGAGACAAATATGGGAAAAAGAGGTCATGCTGTGTTTTTAAAAAAACATCCGTGAAAAATATGACCATATGAGTAGATACATAAACTTACATTATGTCACGTCTGTCCTGGGAGCAATGCACACCATGCCTAGAACAGACGCAAGGCTGTGTCCACACCGGACAAAACTGACCTTGCTCACACCCGGGAAAGGTCCTTACCTGAAAGCAGATAGACCGCTCTGAAAAGTGCGAACGTGCTGAATGCCTCTCGGCCTGCTACCTAACCCTAACAGGGGGTAAGAGAGAAGACTGAACCACAGTATAAATTACTGAAAGCGTGGGAAACAAACCGCAACTTAACTGATAGCTGTATTGCTAACTCCAAGAGGACTTCAACGCCGTTCCAAGTGAACAGAAAATGAGCTAAGGTTGGGGTAAGAATATAAAGTCCTCTCTACCTGCTGATAGGTAGACCAGAGAAGAAACCACACCTAATAAAACCTCTCTCAGAGGTATGGGCATCTGAAGGAAATCCCAGCAATTTATATAGCAGCACAGCAATCAGTCTGCTTCCGCATTGTGGTTAATGTACCACGACACCGTCACAACCGAGACCGCAGAAAATCTGCGCATGATATGCAATGTGTATATGTAGCCTTATAATTTGTGGTAGATGATAAAATCTTCTGACTAATGATTATATGCTGTCAAGAGCTAAGCAGATTGACACAATCTGTGGGATAAAATAACTGGAATGTAAAGAAGAGACTCTTTAGCCCATCAATATTCTTCATTAATTTCAGTCTTTAGAGTATATGAAACTAATGATAACCACATAAAACCATAATGTGTATTTCAGAGTTAATACAAGATTGTATTTAGCAACTAAAGTGTTCCTTGCTTGCATTGGCTCCAGAATATTCTCCGTTGGTGGTTTTCTTTGTGCTAGAAATGAGACTTCAAAACAAAGCAATAGAGGAAATTTAATCAAGCCCCATATGGCACCAGGGAACCACAGAGAATGCAGTAGAGATGTCTTGGCAAATAAGTGAGCTTTAATGTAAATTTAAGACTACTCCACAGTTTTACTAGGTATTTTAGGGCAGCAAAGATAGGGCTTGTTTAAAAGTAAACATAAAATGCAAAAAAAGTACTCCAGATAAATGTAATTTTATAAATATTTGTTAATACATTTGGATCATTGTCCCAAGCTCAGTTCTTGTGTGGACTTGAGCTAATGACCCAAGTAATCTGAGGTAGATTGCTAGCTGTGGAGGTGCTGTGTAACAATCCTATTTGAAACCCAGAAGCTGTTAGATGATGTTGACCTTTACCGCCACTGTCCAGCAGGGTTGAGACCAATTCTCCAGAATGTGCCCTCATTGTCAGTGCTCACTTTCCATGGCATAAGGGTTGCACTGGTCTCAGTTGCTACTGGGCCCCCTGAATTTCCACTTAAAGGGATATTCTCAGAATCAACTTTTGTCACCTATCCATTGGATGGGCATAAAACTCTCATTGGTAGGGGTCTCAAAATTTGGCTGCATTTTTGACTAATAGAGTCACAACATCCCCTCATCATGAAGCTCTTATTTACTAATACTTTATCTTTAAAATAAGTGTTCACATGGTAGTCTTGTACCTGAGTTATAAATCTTCACTGCATCATCTGCCATAAATAACCTGCTTAAAGGGGTTGTCCCGCGAAAGCAAGTGGGGTTATACACTTCTGTATGGCCATATTAATGCACTTTGTAATGTACATCGTGCATTAATTATGAGCCATACAGAAGTTATTCACTTACCTGCTCCGTTGCTAGCCTCCCCGTCTCCATGGTGCCGTCTAATTTCAGCGTCTAATTGCCCGATTAGACGCGCTTGCGCAGTCCGGTCTTCTGCCTGGTGAATGGGGCCGCTCGTGCCGGAGAGCTGGTCCTCGTAGCTCCGCCCCGTCACGTGTGCCGATTCCAGCCAATCAGGAGGCTGGAATCGGCAATGGACCGCACAGAGCCCACGGTGCACCATGGGAGAACACCCGCGGTGCATCGTGGGTGAAGATCCCGGCGGCCATCTTAGTAAGGTAAGTAAGAAGTCGCCGCAGCGCGGGGATTCGGGTAAGTACTAAACGGTTTTTTTTTTTAACACATGCATCGGGTTTGTCTCGCGCCGAACGGGGGGCCTATTGAATTTTAAAAAAACCAGTTTCGGCGCGGGACAACCCCTTTAATTTGCTCGTGAATACAACTTACAATGCGATACAGTAACTAGAAAGTTCTTCACCATGCTTCTCCTTACACAAAAGTGATAGTTCAGGACTAAAATGTACTATTAGGTGGGGTTCACATGGGGTGGAATTGCCACATGGAAATTTCGCTGCATTTACAGTAGAAGCAAAGTGAATGAGATTTTGAAAATCTCATCCACAAGCTGCAGCATGTCAATTTTATCACCTTCTCAACTGCGAAATTCGCAATTAAACCCGCTTCAAAACCTACACCAAATAGTGCAAGTTTGAAGGCAGGCTTTCCGCGGCGGACATTCTGCTGGAAGTCAGCCCCCGTGTGGACCCAGCCTCAGGGTATGTTCAGATGCAATAGACTTGTTGCATACATTTTATGACATAAAAACCATGCCATACTGTACATTTGAATGAGGTTGCTTCTGCAAGCCCCACTGAGATGAATGAGACAGTCACAGAAATTTCTGCAACAATTGTGAAACTTATTTGCAAATTCACCATAATATGACTACACCATATGAGTATATCTTTAGGCTGGGTTCACAAGGGGCGGATTTGCCGTGGAAATTCCGTGTGGAATTTCGCTGCGGCAAATCCGCATGCGGACGCTAATCCCGGGATTAGCTAGCCATGTGGACGAGATTTCTCAGAAATCTCGTCCACACGGGACGGCAAATCCGCTGCGGCTAAGCCGGCAGAAGCCACCGCAGCGGCACGGATTTGACGACCGCAGCATGTTCTTTTTTTTGTCCCGCTGCGGCCGCGCTCTACTCTATAGGAGCGCCGGGCACAGTGGAAGAGCGAGCGGCTGGGCCGCTTCAAAACCGCCGTGAGTTTTGAAGCAGCGGTTCTCCCGGTGGAAATCTCGCGGTTTTTCACTGTGGCCAAACCGTGGGATTTCCATCGGGAATCCGCCCAGTGAGAACCCAGCCTTACTGTTCAGAATGTTAAAGGACGCTGTTAAAATGATTCTGCACTGGCTTTTATGATCATATGGATGAGAAGACAATTGTTTAAATCACAGCCAGGGAAAAAACTACTGCCATGTCATATCTTCAATAGAAAAATCACTTACATATAGCTATTTTAAAGGGGTGGTCCCATGAAAAGCATAGCTTATTGTTATATCCCGCCAATAATTATGACCATTTGTTTATTCATACTTATGAAAAAATACTTTTATCCGCATATATTCCAGGGAACACTAATCTTAAATCCCCCTACTCTAAAGTCTTGTGGTCTCTCGAGTTCTTTATGGTTTTGCTTAATTTTCTTGGAATTTCTAGAGCATTTGAATGTATATTGACATTCTGGAAATTAACTCCATAATAAAAAAATAATAATCTTTATTTGTATATCGCCAAAATATTCCGCAGCACTTACATAGACAGGGGGGATACAGAAAGACAAAAGTACAAACATTGCAGAACCACGGTTACAATAGTAATCAGTTGATAGAAACAATAGGGCTGAGGGTCCTGCTCCAATGAGCTTACATACTACAAGTAATGAGGTGATACAGAAGGTAAAGGGGCTGGAGGTGTGCACGGTATGGCGAGGTGGAGTGTGAGGGATGCTATACACAAACAATGGTCAGACATTTAGCCGTGTGATGGCAGAAACAAAATGACTGCAAGGGCAGTCAGTAGGTCAGGGAGCATGTTATCAGGCGGCGTACAGAGGGCTGTGTTTAGGGAATGCAGTATGCCTCCCTGAAGAGGTGTGTTTTTAGCGCACGCCTGAAGTTCTGTGACTACTGAACGGCCGCTGTTTAAACTGCACAATCTGCATGGTGTACTACATATATCAGAATGGTCTGGCACCGTGTATCCACTACGACTCCTATACGAATGGCAGCAGACACACTTAGGTGCAATAAAACAGGTTCTTTTCTTTATTCCGTCCTCAGTACAATACACGCAACGTTTCGGCCGTTACAAACAGCCTTTGTCAAGCATAACAAAGGCTGTTTGTAACGGCCGAAACGTTGCATGTATTGTACTGAGGATGGAATAAAGAAAAGAACCTGTTTTATTGCACCTAAGTGTGTCTGCTGCCATTCGTATAGGATTTCGTGCTGTGACAAGTGGAGGATTAGAATCCATCTCCCTGAAGTGGCTGTGCAGTGAGAACCTCCCCTTAAAGGGGTTGTCTCGCGAAAGCAAGTGGGGTTAAGCACTTCTGTATGGCCATATTAATGCACTTTGTAATATACATCGTGCATTAAATATGAGCCATACAGAAGTTATTCACTTACCTTCCCTGCGCTGGCGTCCCCGTCTCCATGGCTCCGTCTAACTTCAGCGTCTAATCGCCCGATTAGACGCGCTTGCGCAGAAGGGTCTTCTGCCTTCGGGTCTGTCCGGCAGCAGCGGCGTTCTGGCTCCGCCCCCTTTTACGCATCATCGCGTAGCTCCGCCCCATCACGTGTGCCGATTCCAGCCTCCTGATTGGCAGCCATTTTCTGTGATTGTTTTTAATTTTTTATTTCCCCTTCTGTGATGCATTTATATTAGTGTAGGGACCCACTACAACGCAAGGAACATGCAGTGTGGCATTAAGACTCCAGGGGGAGCCCAGGGTGGCAGTACCAATGTGGTTCACTGAAGGAAATGCAGAGCAACCCGCCGAATTATCATGGCGTCATTAATAGGTTGCTGGTCTGCATGGTGAACTACATATATCAGAATGGTCTGGCACCCTGTATCCACTATGTGTGGGAGTGTACGCCAAGAGGCAGTGCGAGTGGCTGTCTCATCGGTGTCCAGCACAGGTGTTATTCGCTCCTCCATTTGGTAGTCAGCTACCTGCATGGTGAGAGGAGGATGCATCTATATGCACTCCTCAGTCATCACTAATCTTTTATGCAGCATAAACAACGGCAAACCACAGTAAAACCGCGGCAGATCCGCCCCTTGTGAACCTAGCCTTATAGCAACACAAATGAATTGTGTCTAAAAAGATACAAATCAACTGGCATTACCCCATTCCTTTGCAAACCAGAACTTCCACATCATCAAGGTCCCACTGCACCAGGGATATGGTGGTGCTCTGCAGACCAAACAGTACATAGAACAATACTGCAATCCAGCAGAGAATGAAACCCACTGCACTCTCCAGATTTGCCAATAGGAAGAAGTTTGTAAGGGACAGGGTGCCATGGGAAGCATTCTCAATCTTAAGATAAAGAGAAACGTGGCTGGGACTGCTTCCCATGGCACCTTGCTCCTTACAAACCCCTCCCTATGGCCCCCTGTCCTTTACAGAGTGCCAAAAACTGCTCCTTATGACCTCTTCTCTCTCACAGAGTGCTTCCCTTTGCCCATCCTCTCCCAGAGACTGCTTCTCATGGCCCTATGTCCCTTGCCGACTGCTCCTCATGCTCTCCTTCATCAGCTCTCTTAGACTGTTCATAGCCACCACATCTTCTCTCACAGACTGTATCTTATAGCCATGTGCCTTGCACACTGCTCCTCATTCCAAGCTCTGTCACAGACTGCTCCCTGTAACGATCTCTCACAAATTGTTCCTCATGCTCCCCACCTCTCTGAGAAACTGTTTCCAAAGGCCCCCTCTCTCAGCCAAACTGCTCTCCATGCCCCTTTCTCTCACACAGACTTCTCCCCATGCCCCCTCCTTTCCTGCAGACTGCTCTCCATATCCCTTGCTTCAAGGAATATATTAAACAAGTTCAGCATATATCCACACTCCAACAAAATACATTTTGATGAAAGGCAAGAAGAGTAACAAGTGCAGTGACTAGCACAAGAATTCACAGCTCTGCACCACATGTTTTATAAAGTGTAAGTAAGGTCAGGGTTATGGGAAAACTATGTGAGAAGATCTTTCTTCTTAGAGGATGCCAATTATAAAAAGGTCATACATTTCAGAGGAAAGTTGGAAGTCATAAATGAAAGCATTTCCATGTTATCATATGCGTCAGCTCTTTATATGTAACTGTTCATATAAGGGGCAAACAGTTCTACATAACAAGTGTAAAGGACTATGCTTGCAGCCAACTGTTGTCTGATCCAAGTATAACACTCCATGTTTCCAAGCAGCGTTATAATATTCCTTAACTCCTTCATGACCAAGGCCTATAAAGCCTAAATGACCACATCAACATTTCTTATTTACAAACTAATACGTTATAAGGGTTAATATTTTTAAATTATGCTTATTTTTTAAATTTTTTGTGGCATAGATCGGGCTTTTATGTGGTACCAGTGCAGGGCCAGTATTTTTTAATCTTACGTTTTTTTGTAAAGAAAAATGGGCAGATATAGTATGCAAAAATTTATGCAAAAATAATTTTGCATTCCTGTATATAGCAATAACAAACATGTAAACTATAATTAACATATTTCTTCACTATAACAAAGGCTCCTAGGTCCCCATTTTTATTTTTTGGTATCTCCTGTCCTTAGCTGGCAATTTGGCTCACTTTGGCTGCTATGTTTATCACTTTTCATGGCCGAGAACTAGTCATTTCAACTCCCTATCACTTCTTTAGGAGCAAACTGACAAAGTGCGGACCCAATATCTTTACTGACAGAAGACTATACAGTGAGATTTGCCACTAAAGTGAAGGATGTACAGTTTATTAGGCTCTTGTTTCCATTTTTTGCCTTTGCCATAGGAGCCAAAGAAGATGACAGAAGTGCCACATCTGGCATACGACAAGTGCAAATGGCACCCAATAGACCCCATTGACTTTAACGGGGTCCGGTGGCTTCCTGTTATGTTACTTAGCATTTTACTGGACAATATAATACAGCATGTTGTGCTATTTTGTCCATGATTTTATGCTAGATTAGTGCTGGAAGATCTGATGGAAACATTACTTTTGCTGTGTATTCCATTCACCCATCTGTCCCAGGCACTTTAACTATAGTGTATAGTCAGGTATCCTGCTTACCCTGAATCCATTTGGAGGCTTTTTGCCCAAAGAGAAGTGTCTTTTAGATTTAAGAACCTGTCTAATAAGGTTCACCTGGACATGACAGATTGGCCCACATGTTTTGATCAACATATTCACTAAAAACCTAACATTTTTATGTGATTAGGATGAATAAAAGTTCTGCAACTTTATTTAGATAGGAAGTGAAAGAGTCATGAAAGAGTCATGAAGCACGTGTTTCTGTTACTGAATAGAACATCCGATGCAGATATGAACAGTGCCAAAATCATAGTTTCTCTAACAAGATGTTACGATCGTGTGGGCAACCTAAGCAGGGGAGACCACACGATCGCACCCAAAATGGGAAATGTAATAGATGAGATGGACGCACACCGGTAGCACCAGGGTCACCCAGGTTTCAGGCAACTGACCCTGGCTACCGGGAGGATGGCATGGCCCTACCTAAGTGGGGAACATTGCCCCAATAAGGGCAGCCCAGCAGTCTTCGGAACTCGGCCCTAGCTGATCCTAGGAGCCACGCCACAGAACAGGAGACATACACATGCTACATGACAGAGACAGAACCACAGGATGTACAGAGCCAGAACACAGAGCATCTTATGCCGTGAAATGAGTTAATGAGACGGCATGGGACGAGCGACAATGGGGTTAGGAATGGGTTAAAGGAGAAGCGAGCGAAGGTGGGCGGAGCTAGGACAGGAAAGGGAAAAGGGGAGAAGAAGGAAGTGGAGCTCAGTGCAGCGGTGAACAGCGTGGAAGAAGGAGCTAAGAAGAGAAGCAGAAGGAACAAGCAGCCAGATTGAGGAAAAGAAGGAAGAAGGAATTTTTCACAAGCACAAAAGACTGGTTTTTTCTACAAGCAAGCAGAAGAGGAGACCGGGGAAAGAAGTCCAGTCGAGTGGAAGAAGGAAAGAAATCGGGAGTCGGAGACAGCGTGAGCGGCAGCGGGAGAAGAACAGAAGATGGAGGAGCTGAGAACACAAATAAAGCAGGCGGTGCGGGAAGACGGCACAGCATGGCTGGAAGACTTACTGCGATCCTGCAGAGCCGAGTCGGAGTCTGGAATCCCTGCGGCGCCAGAGGCACCGGAGAAGGAAGCGGAGAGGAGCGCAGCCCAAGAGCGCGAAGAGGAGCGTGGCCGTCCGAAGAGGCGAAGAAATCCCCCAGCGAGGCTCAGCCCGAGCCCGGCGGCAAAGCGGCGCAGCGACAGAACGAGCAGGGGCGACGAGAGAGCGAAGGAGTCTGGAGCGGTCGGCAGGAAGAAGGCGCCAAATTCAAACCGCGCACCGGAAGTAGCGCGTGCAAGGAGCCAGCGGTCACCAACGGTCGGGAGCACGGAGCGGAGGATGGGTCTGGCAGCGGGATCCGGAGCGACTGTGCAGCGCGCTGTCGGGCGCAGGACGACGCGGACCGGAGGAGGTGAGGAGTGGAGCAGAGCAGAGGAAGCGTCGGGGAGCGCGCGGTATGGCCGCAGGCTCAGGCAAGATGGCGGCGCCGCGTGTAGAGTAGAGCAGGTAGGAGCGCAAGGGGGAGGGGGCACCTCAGCTTGGAGGGAGACAAGGCGTAGGGGGTTAGTCGCCAGGGGGGGCACAGGGGGGAGGGAGCCAAGTAGCCCATCGCACAGTGAGTGTAGCAGCGCAAGCAGCACAGCACGCAGCGCGTTAGCGGCACGTAGAGGGGGGGGCAGCCCACGGGAGTACAGTGAGAGCCCGCGGTATCGCCGCAGCCCCGTTCAGGCATCGGGCCATAGGGTAATTAACCCTTTGTATACCTCTAGTTCTGAGGGGTCCGTTTATGAGCAGCAAACCCGCCCACGGCCAGCATCCCACGACCGTACCCACGAGGTTTCACAGCGCCATAGGCAAGGTGACCTCCGGCCATCGAGAGGTGAGCCCGCCTCCAGTAGGTCCCATAGACTTTGCTACGTGAACCCCAAGTGTGTGTTCACGGCTGCTGACCCTTCTGGTTACTCTTCCCATAGCCCCGCAAGCCACACTGGTAGCAGACGCCAGGGGCAAAATGCTAGGCGCAGGCAGAAGGAAAGGAGTGGTAGAGAGGGCTTCGCGCGCGACAGTGACAGCGAGCTAGGTAGGGTAGGCCCAGAGCGCGGTAGGGAAGCTTTCAGAGAGCGTGAGGCGCGCAGAGGCGATAGGCGTAGGGCGCGTCAGGCGTTTTACCAGCAAGAGAGCCAACGTCAGCCGGTTGCGGCGTCATCAACCATCCCGAGCGGGGATTACATACGCCGCAGGAGGCACGAGGACGAGCAGGAGCGGCCATATGGGGGCTATCCCGGAGCTACACAAGCAGGAGCGGCGCAGAGGGCTACACGTTCGAGGGATCGGCAGCCATCAAACAGACAGGACAGCAGGACCGGGAGTCGACTGGCGGGGACCACGCCCTTGGCGATGCCGGAGGTCGGTGGAGCCGGTGAGTGTGACTATAAAAAAGCTTGGTTTAATGTGATGGATCCCGCGAGAGCAGCGGACAAAAAAGATTTGGTTACTGTTTTAAAGTCATTATTGACCAAGGTTGATTCAAGCGCAGCAGGGGGCGAGGGCCCAGCTGCGGTTGAGATGGTTTCTGAAACAGATCCGTTGGAAGGTTTGAGATATGCGGATTCGCTATTTTGTGGTGTTGCCCCATTAGGGGTCGGTTTAACGGATGATGTTTTGGAGAAAATCCGCAAAGGTGTATACATTGATATTTGGTCGTTGTTATCCGCGGATCATGTTACTGTTGATAAAGAAAGATTAGCCGAACGCAACACGGAATAGAAACAAAAGGTTGCTAAAACGTTCGGTAATTGGTTACAGGCCTTTTCCGTGTTGGCTTATGTTGTTTGTCAACATCAGCCGAACAAAGGCCCTGAATTAATGGTTTATTTGAATACGATTTTCAGTGCTTACAAATTACACGGCGGGACCGCGTGGTGGCGGTATGATGAGGATTTTCGGCGCCGTGTATCGGGTGTGAGTCATGTTAGCTGGGCGTCAAAAGCGACTGACGTGTGGATCCAGTTGATCTTGTCACAGCGTCCGCAAAAAGCGCCTTTTCAAGGGGGAGCCGCGGGGGGAAATCAACAGCCCGCTGCGGCCGCAACCCGACCTAACGGTTCCTGTTGGCTCTTCAACGAGGGCCACTGCAGATTTCACGCCTCCTGCAGGTACAGGCACGAGTGCTCTGTCTGCGGAGGGCAACACGCGGCGATTCGCTGTTTCAGAAAGCAGAGAACGCCAGCAGTGGCGGGTGCCAGCGGCACAACGAACACCGGTGAGAAGCAAGCGCCTGCTTCCGTGGTTAGACAAGTACCACAGGAGGCAGGAAGCAAAAATCCTTGAGCAAGGTTTTTCTACTGGTTTTGTTATTCCTTTTGTTGAGCAGTCAGCCGGTCACGTTATCTCGCAATTTAAAGTCCGCGGTGGAAAATCGAGAGCTCGTAATTGAAAAATTGTTTAAAGAGGTAGAAATGGGGCGCATGGCGGGCCCTTTCCCTGAACCGCCTTTTCCCAATTTACGGGTGTCTCCGCTGGGCTTGGTACCCAAAAAGGAGACGGGCAAGTTCCGTCTGATCCATCATTTCTCCTTCCCAAAAGGGGAGTCGGTGAATAATGGTATTTCAAAAGAGCAAGCCTCAGTGGTTTATACGTCTTTTGATCACGCGGTGCGTTTGGTTACCAAGGCAGGCAAGCGGGCGCAATTGGCAAAAACGGATATCGAATCCGCTTTCCGCTTATTGCCGGTTCACCCGGATTGTTTTCACCTTTTGGGTTGCATGATCGATAATTTTTTCTTTTATGACATGTGCCTGCCCATGGGTTGCTCGATTTCGTGTTATTTTTTCGAGCTGTTTAGTTCCTTCCTGGAATGGATCCTTAGGTATGAAACGGGTATCACGTCGGTGACGCATTATTTAGACGATTTTCTGTTTATCGGTACAGAAGCGTCCGGTGTTTGCGGGTTTTTGTTGAATACTTTCCAGGATCTCATGCAGCGGTTGGGGGTCCTGTTGTCGGCGGAAAAGACAATGGGCCCCGTTACTTGTTTAACCTTTTTGGGCATTGAAATTGACACGGCTGAAATGGTTTTTCGGTTACCAACGGAAAAAATAGCACGGCTACGACAAGCAGTAGCGGACGTGGAACGGTTTAAAAAAGCCACGCTGCGCCAGTTTCAGGTCCTCATGGGGCTGCTCAACTTTGCATGCAAGGTCATCCCCATGGGCCGCGCGTTTTCTAGAAGGTTGTCTTTAGCTACGGCGGGGGTCAGCGAGCCCCACCATTTTATTCGGGTCACGCGCGGGATTAGAGATGATTTGCATATGTGGCGGGTTTTTTTGGAAACTTTCAACGGGCAAGTGTTGTGTCAAAAGGAGGAATGGTCCGGGGCCGACGTCAACCTGTTTGCTGATGCGGCCGGTTCGGACGGTTTCGGAGTGATATTTAAAGACCAATGGTGCAGGGAGTCCTGGCCAAGGTCATGGATACAGCATCAGCTGGTAAAAAATATTACGTTACTGGAATTCTTCCCGGTTGTGGTGGCCCTGGAGCTGTGGGGAGCGGAGCTCCAGGACAGCAAGATTTGTTTTTGGTCAGACAACGCGGCAGTTGTACGAATTATCAACAAACAGTCTTCGGGGTCTCAGCCGGTGTTGGCTTCATTGAGACACGTCGTGCTGATTTGTTTGCAACGGAATATATATTTACGCGCGAAGCACGTGCCGGGGTTTTTGAACGGAGCAGCTGACGCACTCTCTCGTTTTCAGATGGACTTGTTCAGGGAACGGCACCCGCGGGCGGAGACCGTGGGGTTACGTTGCCCGCTTTTCTTATGGAGCCTAGTCGAGAGGAGTTGTTGAAGCTTGTGGAAGCGTCGGTTTCAAAGGGAACATGGAGAAGTTATAATACGGTCTGGTCTGCATGGTTGGCATTCACAGGTGGCCGCGTTGCGGGGGGCTCCGTTGCGCGCGGGGCAGTAATGGATATGTTATCCGCGCTACGATCTCGTCGAGCGTCATTTGACGTCGACAAAAAACATTTGGCGGGTGTCGCCTTTTTGTTGAAGTTGCACGGGATAGAGGACGTGACAAAGGACTTTGCCATCCGGCAAATATTGCGCGGGTGGAAAAAGGACAAGCGGCGGGTGGATGCCCGCCGGCCCATTACGTACAATTTATTATGCAAGCTGCTGGACGTTTTGGAAACCACGTGCGTTAATGCAGAGGAAGCGTTGTTATTTAGAGCAGCATTCCTGTTAGCTTTTTTCGCAGCATTAAGGATCAGCGAGCTAGTTCCCGCAAGCAAGAAAAAAGAGGGAGGCCTCCTCTTTAACGACGTGCTACTTTTAAACGATACTTTACGTGTGTGCGTCAGTCGGTCAAAAACGGACATCTATGGCAGAGGCGAATGGCTGTCAATTGGCAGCCTGGGTGCACGTTGGTGTCCGGTGGACACAGTTAGGCGTTATTTGGCTTCAAGAGTCACAAGCGGGCAATTTTTGGTTCATGCGTCAGGTCTTCCGCTTACTCGTTTCCAATTTTCGTCGATGTTACGCGCGTCTTTGCGCGAGGTAGGCCTAGAGGCTTCGGAGTTTGGCACTCATTCTTTCAGAATAGGTGCGGCAACGACGGCCGAGTTAGGCGGGATGAACGAAGTAGAAGTAAAAAAGTTGGGAAGATGGAGGTCTCAGGCATATAAATCATATGTGAGGCCAGATCTGATGGTTATATGAATTTTTCGTCGGCCGTGAATTTTTTCTTTTGCTCGTTAGGTTTTTTCCTAGCCATTTCGAGGTTTTTCTTGTGTTTTTTCTGTGCTTACTTCCAGCTGCGGAGCCGTGGAAGGTGTGGATCATAGGACATTCCTACATTTACTGGGCTGAAAAGAGAGCAGCCGTACGGCCGGCAGGTCGGAGTCTGAATTTAACCGGAACTGCCGTAAATTGGCACGGAGTCCGAGGGCTTCAATGGCCTAGTTTGTTACGGATTGTTATGGACATCAGCAGGTGGACCCCCCGAAGAGTCGTACTGGTTGTTCATGCCGGGGGGAATGACCTAGGAAGGATGAAAATGAGAGACTTACTGGTCATCATGAAGCAAGACTTGCTAAGGTTCCGGGATTGCTTCCAAGAAGGAATTTTGGTTTGGTCGGATATAGTGGCCAGAAGGAGTTGGCGAGGAGTGCGCGATCCGGAAGCGATAGACAGGGTCAGGAGATTAATCAACTTAAAAATTTCAAAGTTTGTACAGTCACTAGGTGGCATCGCTATCAGACATTGGGAGTTGGAAGAAAAGGAGAGAGGAGCACTCAGAGATGATGGAGTCCACCTGAGCGATGTCGGTCTGGACACTTTTCTGTCGGGTTTGCAAGATGGGGTGGAGATGGCTTTGGCACGAGTTGGTGGGGTGGGGCGTCATGCGTAGGAGTAAACGACGCATTCCGCGTGGCCTGGAGTTTTTTCCATGCTGGAGAACGAGAGTCGAGGAAGGTTAGCAGCCAAGGACCTGGGCTCACGAATTTCCTCGGGACTATTGTGGACTCAAAGTTGGACGGTTACGGCATGGAAAAGGTTTTTTCTCATAAAGGTTTTCTTAATTGAATAAAGTTTTTGATAAGCGTTGGTTTAATAAAGCTGTGGCCTACCCCACAATTTTACCCAACAGAAGGTCTGATGGTTATTTTAGTTATGTTAGTTAAGTAAGCGAGCATAGAGGTAAGGTTATTTGTCGCTGGTCTCTTATGCCGTGAAATGAGTTAATGAGACGGCATGGGACGAGCGACAATGGGGTTAGGAATGGGTTAAAGGAGAAGCGAGCGAAGGTGGGCGGAGCTAGGACAGGAAAGGGAAAAGGGGAGAAGAAGGAAGTGGAGCTCAGTGCAGCGGTGAACAGCGTGGAAGAAGGAGCTAAGAAGAGAAGCACCCACCCGCCCGCCCCGAGGCAGGGTGAGGAAGATGAGCGACGTTGAGGTTATTTGTTTTTTAGTTCGGATCAAGGTTTTTTTTTTCTGTTTTTGTTTTTTCTCGGAAGTTGTCACAGCTACGTTAGGCCTGGAGTTTTTTCCATGCTGGAGAAGGAGAGTCGAGGAAGGTTAGCAGCCAAGGACCTGGGCTCACGAATTTCCTCGGGACTATTGTGGACTCAAAGTTGGACGGTTACGGCATGGAAAAGGTTTTTTTCTCATAAAGGTTTTCTTAATTGAATAAAGTTTTTGATAAGCGTTGGTTTAATAAAGCTGTGGCCTACCCCACAATTTTACCCAACAGAAGGTCTGATGGTTATTTTAGTTATGTTAGTTAAGTAAGCGAGCATAGAGGTAAGGTTATTTGTCGCTGGTCTACAGCAGCCAACATGCAACTACTAGAAACAGATAAGCTGAATATAAATACCAGGTATTAGTTGACATGTTGTACAAGATGTTGGAAGCTAGCGGGCCACTTCACGGCTCCTGGTTATACCGCTAGTCCCTACACTAACCAGGAGTCCAACAGAATCAGACAGAGCTCACTCAGAAGGCTGCAACAGGACAGGACACAGATAGCAGGTCACGCAGCAGACTGACAAGAAACTGACAGAATTTAAACGTACAAACGGACATGAACCAGCAAGACAGAAATCACACAGCAAAGCTTGCAACAGGACAGAACAGAGCACTGGACACACAGCCAGCTGCATCAGGAACAGGACAGAGAACAGGGAACAGAGCCAGACAGACTCCACTCAGATCACATGCACACCGAAGGAACTCACCGCAAGTCTATGTGTCCTCATACCGGGGGGAATAGACAGTCAACTACACAAGCTGACATAGGGGAGTGTCCAGTTACACCAACTGACACCCAGAGTAAGACATAAGATTTCTGGAGGCTGCACCTAAACAGGGGGAAGGAAAAGGGGGCTGCATGTACTGCAGACTAGGACAACAGGTGTCCAGACAATTTTGGGGAAGCAGAGCCACACAATAGACTTACTTGCAAACACAGATCAGAGTGGGAACAGGACAGACCATGACTGATAACAAGTTACAGGACACAGAACTAACATGAGTGCTCACCCTAGGGTCCAGCCAGACTGACCAGGAGCTGGGTTTATATGTGAGCACAGATCCAGAAGATTGGCTAGCAGGAAGTACCACCCCCAGCCAGCTCAATTAACCCTCAACCACCTGACTGTGCTGCTGGGAGTACATAGTACAACAGATCCCAGCAGCACACGTAACACAAGATGAAAAATGGGTTGGTGCTTCAATTCTGGATTAACAATGTATTAATTTTCTGCATTACAGGATAAATAAATTTATGATTGTAATGGTCATACGTATTCAAAATTGTGCAAAATTGTTGCCAGGTGGGCGATTTGCAAAACAAAAGTGATATGTGCCCTTCTCATCATCCACATAATGCACTATGAATTATGGGAAGTACACTTGGTTCCAGAAGAAGAACAAACTGAGTATTTTACCCACCAGTTTTACTTCAGTTAGTTTTGCTAGCAGCTTCAGGGACTGCATGTACAATGAAAACCTTCCTCTATTTAACTGCAGCCGCAGAATCCATATGCAGCATCCTCTGTTGCATTACACATGTGTTTAAATGTCAAGGTTTGACATTGTCAGGGTTTAAATGTTAACGTTTTCTAAATATGTAAATGTATCATAACAGAAGCCTGAAATGATCTAGGTTGATCAGGCAAGTGCCTTATGTTTTAAGAAAACTCAAAGACCCAATGTCTACGGGCAGATTTGATTTGTTACCCGCGCGGAAGATTCGCAAATCAAGCCACCCATAGGGATACATGGACGTCCACAAATAAAATTAAGCACGCGGATTTGATTTGTGGACCTTCTGTTCCCGAAAAAAAATCACAGCATGCTCCATTTCACTACGGAACCCACACGTACTGCTTTCAATGAAGTCAATGGACATTGCGGATGGGCTGCAGATACCGCAGGAAAGCAAGAGTTTGAAAAAAAAAGACCCACACAGGACCCGGACAGGTATCGCAGTGTCTTCGGCCATGGGCAGAGTCGGATTCCAATGCAGGCTCCAGCATGCAAAATCTAATCCGCCCGTGGACATGAGGCCTTATTCTTTTTTTGTGTTCACACACAGTATATACACAAACACTTGACATTGTATAAGCATTGACAGAAAAGGCTGATTAGTCATAGTCTCTATGTATCCAAGCTATCAGCTGAGCAAAGCCTACATATTGTTGCAGTACTGGACAACGTCCTATGGGATGAGTCACTGTTCTCTTAATGTCCAAACAACACACCTCTTGGTAAGATAGGACAAACAGGTAGAAAGATATGTATAACATACGGAAGATACGGACTAGACATGAACAATCTAAAATGTAAATTGATATTTAAATTGACCATCCAGTATTGGACAAAAAAAGATGGCTGCACTGCTCCTCTGACCATCTGATGCACAGTATGTATTAATATGCATCATTAGTCTAAGACACTGCAGGCTACTTTGATTGACCAGTGTTGTTCACATGAGCTGTAACGGCCAGTCAGAGCAGCATCTAGCGTCTTAGACTACCGATGCATACTAATGCATAGTGCGCATCAGGTAGTCAATAAAGCAGTGTGGTCATCTTTGCTTGTTGAGGACAGGAGGGTCGCTTTAATTGTTAGGGTATGTTCACATGGTGGAATTCTAACACTGAGTTGATGCAGAATCCATATGGATTCTACTCTAATACCGTAGTAAATTTGCATCATACTGTATTTTTCGGCGTATAAGATGACTTTTGAACCCAGGAAAATCTTCACCCAAGTCGGGGGTCCTTTTATACACCGGGAATATACTGTAGAAAAAAAATCAATTCTCCCCTCCCGCAGCACTGCTGTAGGCTGTCGCTCCCTCCTCCATGCCGACAGAGCATTGCTTTCGTGATGCGGGGCTTGAATGCCCTGCCTCCAGAAAGCTAATGCTCTGATTGGCTAACTCGTTGGCAGCCAATGAAAGCCAATGAAAGCTGGCGCTGAGTTAACCAATCACAGTCATTCAATGACATCATTTCTTCTACAATTGTTATAGGTTAAAAAATCCGCCTCAGATACTGCCGTATAAACATACCCTAAATTTACTGGAACCTGAAAATTAAAAAACAAAAAGCAAATTGAGGGTAGAAAGTTTTGATAGTGAAGGTGGGAATTTCATGCATTCAAACATGGGCTCAGATCCTGAATATGCAGATGCCGTTTCATACAAAAGCTTCATCACACGCCATATTACAGAGGTATTCTCCTATAGAAGTATGGCTACTAGGGTGCAATACAGTACCCCATGGAGATGCTACACTGGGTGCCTTTGGGCCTGTACTGTACACCGCCATACAGGTTGATGTGCTGCATACCTGATAAAACAGCTTTGTGTATCAGGCCTTACATTTTTCTTGTTTTTGGCCCCTTATATTCTATCAAGCATAACTTTTATATTTAAGGCTACAAACCTATATGAGTTGTACAACTTTTTACATAATTTTTCGGTACATATGTGGTAGCAT